>NC_091465.1:23936250-24252500 GCF_027789765.1 Dendropsophus ebraccatus
GGAACTGAATGAGTCTGACACACAGTAATATGTTTTCTTATTTGTGGAATCAGCACACGCATTGATGGAGTCTTATGAGATCAGATGTAGGCAAATGTATGCAACCCAAAGAAAAAAAATATAGGCATAGATACATTGGCGACTGTTGGCACATTGGCACTGTTACTTTATAATCAAAAGATCTGGTAGCCCTGGGATCTTTAAAGGGGTTGTCCCACAGAACTTATTCCTAGTCACATAGTAACATAGGTTGAAATAAGACAAGAGTCCATCAGGTTCAACCTAGAGGAACCCTACTGTGTTGATCATACGGGGATAAATTACTGATCATGGAGGGTCTGACTGCTTGGACCCTGCAAACTTTAGTACCCATGTCTCAGCTGAAAACACTGCAGCTCCATTCAATCTCTAAGGGAGTCTGAGGAGCCCATAGAGTCTCCCTTAAGGCCGTATTATACAACACAATCTAGATGAGAAAGCGAGCACTTACCTGTCAGCGGTCAGTCCATTGTTTTTAGAGCAGAAAGGTGGTCGGTAAACTAGACAAGGAGCTGTCAACAATGGGAAGGAAAGAGCGGCAGAAGGAGGCAAGCTGCTAATTTGCAATTAATGTATTCGCAAAAATTATTAACTTGACAAGTCTTACAAGCATGACTAGGTTAGTTGAGATGGCAATACCCCTTTAAGGGCCTTATTAGATGACCTGACATTCACTGTCAGCGAGCGCCAATCTGCTAGATTAGCACTAGCTTACCTAGCCTATTATGCGGCTCGATAATCGTGCAGATAGGACATTGTTAGCGATGTCCGTGCAGCCCTTAATCTAAAGTGGTAATACTAGGGCAGATATTCTATACTTACCTTGCTCCCTGGAGATCCTCCTGCCTGTTCCCAGCTCACTGCAGCTGCTGCTAGCATTTCCAAGACCATCTCTGGAGTGACAGGCTGCTCAGCCAATCACTGCCTGCAATGCTGTCCCATCTTGGTCAGTGATTGGCTAAAAGGCTTGTCACTTCAGAAATAGGCTTGGAAGTGTCAGTGGTGGCTGCGATAAACGGGAAACACAGGAAAAAGGCAGCAGGACACCGGGGACCGTGGAAAATAAGTATACATCTTTATTATTTTACTTTACAGTGTCATCAGCCATCAGCACGTAGCAACAAGAAGTCGGTGATCAGCCAATAATCGGCTCCACAGCTGATCGTAGTCTTTATTACATGGAGCGATGTCTGCCCGATACTGCCTGATAGGGACGACAATTGCTGTGTATTCGGGCTCTAAGATTTGGAAACAAAAGCATTACTACCCCGAACATTATTTTCACCAAGCAGCTTCCCTGCACTGCAGGTACACAGGGCTGGTTAGACGAAGGAGGCGAAGGTGTGTAAATGCTCCTTCCATGTGTGATGTGATAAGAAGCTTCTGCAAGTTCTCAGCCGCCCTGTAGACTCCTGTAGAGCTACAGATAAAGAGCCATTCCCCCCACTGTTTCTGAAAGTACTACTGACCAATAAATAAAGTGGAGGAGCAGTCACTGACCATGGAGGGGAAGATAGAAGACTTCAGTATCCTGCCCCTCATACGAGTTCTGAGTAGTTGTAAATTTACACAACATGGCTGTATTTAAAGGGGTTATCCAGCTCTACAAAAACATGGCCACTCTCTTCCAGAGACAGCCCCACTCTTGTCTCCGGCTTGGTCGGGGTTTTGCTGCTCAGTTCCATTGAAGTGAATGGAGCTTAATTGCAAACCGCACCTGAACTGGAGACAAGAGTCGTGTTGTCTCTAAAAGAAAGTGACCATGTTTTTGTAGCACTGGATAACCCCTTTAACTGGGCTACTCACATGATAGTAGTATTGGAGAAGATAGGAGCTAGACTGGGAGAACCGAAATAGGAAAAAAGTGCAGCAGAAATTGTCAGGAAAGGGAGAATGAAAGGACATAAGCAGAATGTTAAAGGGAATGTGACCTATTCCTTAAATTAAAGGAAGAAAAACAGAAGAGGGGCACCTTCTTGTGCAGTATATACCAAAAAGGCTAATGTATCCTATCGGGGTGCTATGAAACGCACTCACCTGAAGGAGTTGTGCAAGGAATAGGCACAACTCTATCGTAGGCATGACACCACAGCTGTTCCTGGGGGTGACACCACCAGAGGTGGGCAGTAAGCATGCAGGACTGGACCACAGACAAGCCCGCTAAGTGGATCAGCGCAGATGTAATATAAATCCAGGTTACAGTCACAATCAGTAGTAGAATCGGACCACAGGATGGTGAAGCCAAACAGTTCATTTATTAGCAGCGCATTTTGGCCCGTTAAGTTAAACATATGCCTTTCTCAAGCTTGAAAGTTTAGTGCTATGATGAGATGCCTGAACTGCACCCATAGGAGCTTGTAATATCAGCTGCTCTCGTCTGTGCAGGATCAGATTACTTGTTAATAGCCCAACCAGAAAGCAGGAAAATTAGGGCTCAATAATAAAGGGGTCGGCCACGTAATAGTAAAATAGTTCACTGTACAGTATTAGAAAGTGTATACACTGCCCTTGACAGCAGCTCCCGGTGTACCTCATAGGGTTAAAATCAGACTCCTCCCCTCCAGGCTGTGCTGTCCTACTCTGTGGTGAGCCTGTACATAAGATGGCCGACATGGAGAAGTATGTGACCATCCCCCCCCCCATAGACATATACAGGCTCAATGTTGGACACTTGGGGGCTAGGCATGGTTACATACTCCTTCATGTCAGCCATCATATGGACAGAATCACCACAGAGTAGAACAGCACAGCCTGGAGGAGGGGAGGCTGATATTAGCTCTATGAGGTAGACAGGAAGCTGCTGTCAGTAAGTGCTGTGAGTACACTTACTAATACTGAAACAATTTTACTATAAAGTAGCCAACCCTTTAAGGGTGCGTTCACACGTACAGGATCCGCAGTAGATTTGATGGCCCAGATTAGAATGCTTTGAATCTGCAACTTCAAATCTGTGCCATCAAATCTGCTGCAGATCCTGTACGTGTACTGTACGTGTGAACGCACCCTTAGGCCATGTTCCCACATAGTAAGACACTGGCCATTGTCAGAGAAGATCATCCCCGGCCAGATGATCTTCACTGCCGCTGAATTTGGATGCGGGTGCATCAGTGTGCGCCCACATCCTAATTCCCCACTGCACACCGGAGCCGCATGCTCCATAGTGTGCACTGACATGGTTTTCTGCGGCCGCTATTCAATGAATAGCAGCCGGAGAAAAGTGACGTCAGTTTTTTGCGGCCCCGCTAGGGATCCCGGCCGGTGTGTATACCATGTGCAACATCTGCAGGCACCAAGGGCAACATCTGCAAAGAGTTTGTATGTTCTCTCCGTGTTTGCGTGGGTTTCCTCCGGGTACTCCGGTTTCCTCCCACACCCAAAACATACAGATTGATGGATTTAGATTGTAAGCCCTAATGGGGACAGGGAGCAATAATTGGCAAAACTATGTAAAGTGCTGCAGAATCTGTGTGTGCTATACAAATAAAAGCGTTATTATTATTATTACTATTATTATTGTGTGTATACATTCCAGCCAGAATTCCATAAAAGGCAGCACTACGTTTTTTTTTTGGGCAGGGGGCGCCGCACTAGCCCTTTAAGCCCTGTGCTGATGCCGGCCCTGCCTTCCATCATCAGGGTATGTTCACACTAAGTAAATTAGGCGGAATTCCGTGGCAGAACTTTCCGCCGTGGAATCCCGCTTGTCTCAGTGTGCCATAGCATCTCTATGGGAGAATGCGTGCTCCTCCGCTGCCGCCGCTCTCCACTCAAAGAAGTGGCATGCCACTTCTTTGAGAGGAGAGCGGTGGCAGCGGAGGCGCGCATGCTCTCCCATAGATGAGCTATGGCACATGGCAGAAAGTTCTGCCGGGGAATTCCACCTAATTTACTCAGTGTAAAGTTCTGCTGATTTATGTTGTTTCAATCCGCTTCCCTCCATTTGTAGCCTGTGTGATTCCTAACATTGTAAATGACTCCATTAGCCAAAAATAACATTTTTCCAGAAAAAAACTGATGTAAGGCAATGGTTATACTGGTATAAATATTTGTGCGCGTGTCAAAAAACTAAAATAAGATATTGCAGCGGCGTATGAGAAGATAAGCAACTCCGCCGTCATTATTACACGTGACTAATCCAGCAAGCTTGTTATTATATACTCCTTAACCCCCCCCCAAAAAAAACTCTTTGACCAAACACACACACTCCTTTGTGTTAAGAGCTCAGTACTGTCACCAACACAGCACAAACATTCTACCTCCTAAATATAATTCTGCCATATACTGCATCCAGTGACTATAGTACAGCCATAGGCCATGTTCACATGGCTTAAGACACCAGACTTTCTGTGACCCAGCTGGGTCACAGAACAGCTGGTATCAGAGAAGAACGGCCAGTGTCAGAGAGAAGATCTGGCAGTACCGTCCAGATGATCATCATTTCTGCGGAACTGAGATGCGGGCATACCCGTGTGTGTCTGCATCCCAATTCACTGCTTCACACAATGAATAGTGGCCGCAGAAAACTGACATGTCATTTTCTTGCGGCACCGCTTGCGATCCTAGCCAGAGTGTATATTATGTGTATACGCTCCAGACGGATTCCATTCATTCACAAACAACATGTGTGCATACCTTCCAACTTACATAACCAGGGCCGGACTGGCACTGAAAAGCAGCCCTGGCACACAAACCCCACCAGCCCACATATAAATCTTCCCGCACCCATTGCACCAACTGTGCAATGGAAAAATTAAACATTTTTTCAGATACCAGGTGTACGCAGGTGCTAAAGAGTAATATCAACCAGCAGACTATAGAGAGTACAGCAGCCATCAGATGCAGAATATAGAACAATAACTTAGGATCTGTCTGCTCTCCTGTCATCTGTCATTCATAATAGTAAAGGTATTTTTTTTCCTGAAAACTATTCAGTCCATTCCTCAGCACCTTAACATCAGCAAAACAGCACCTTAACATCTTAAAGTTATAGTACTGAAATAATTCAGGGGCATCTTTCCTTCCTGCCTCCGTATTGTGCTGTTCCCCTGTTATTCCTCCTGGAAATCTATATACTCCCATTATTTATAGTGTGCACCTCCTCACCAAACTATAGGGACAGAGAAGGTGATGCACCATAAAGGATGGGGGGGGAGTATACAATGAACAAGTATAATCCCACACATGGTACCATCATACTGACCACATCCAGTACACACAGACCAACTGTATATGAGGGTTAAATGATAACACCACACCATTACCAGATATTACCACCACATAATATGTTACCATTATAGTCTTACTAAATAAAACCAAAGGTAATATTACCAATAACACTATACAGGGAGCAAATAATGCTGCCATGCCATGACCACATATCACCACCACATAATGACTAATACCATCATACTGTGTATAAAACCCTTTCTGTAGACCATTTATACCTCCATACATTGAGCATAGTACAGCACAGTTACAGCACATTCAGTGACTCACTAGTTACGTCTTCTCTGACTGGCGTCTTCCTCTTTTGTTGTCTTCCCCACTTGAACCAGGCTGATGATTTCTTCTGGTCACGATTAATCTCCACAGAATCTGTCAGACACACATTTTAGGCTCTGACATTTTATAACACTACCTACCCACCTCTATACAAGCTGCCCATCCATAGTGCCCCAAATGCTAATAATGCCCTCCTCTCTAGCCCATGCAGTATTAGTTCCCTTAACAGTACCCCTTATTACTGCCCCATATAGAAGTTACCCCATAATAGTGTCCCTGCACAGTAGTTACCCCATTATTTCCCCCATGCTGCGGGTAATCCTATAAGTGTTCAAAATAGTAGTAATTCCCCAATGGTGCACCATATAGATCCCTCCTTAGCGCCCAATATAGTAGCTAACTCCTCCCAGTAATGCCTCATATACTAGTTTCCCCCCCCCCCAATAGTGACGCCCATAGTAGCCATTCCCCCAGTAGTGTCCCATATAGTATCTATTACCCCATAGTGCCCAGTTTAGTATCCAATCCCTCACATAGGGGCCCATATTATATCTAATCGCCCGATTGAATACTAAATGGGACACTATCTCCCCAATAGTGACCTATGTTGTAGTCAATCCCCCAATAATGTCCCGTATAGTATCCAATCCCCCCAATAGTTCCCTCATAGTAGCCAATCCCCCAAAAGTGCCCCACATACACATAGTAGCCAATCCCCCAATAGTAATATTGCTTCATATAGTGGCCAATCCACCCCCCCTCCCCATAGTCAGGGCTGTAGAGTCTGAGTCGTGGAGTCAGAGTCGGAGCTAGTTTTGGCTGGAGTCGGAGTTGGAAAAAAAAATGTCTCGACTCCAGCTTTAAAAAAAAATCTTTAAAAAATTTAAAATTGAGTTTTGATATGAATTTTATAAGTTTTGCTCATCAATATATTTTATGAGCAACATTCTAATGGGTCACTGAGCTATTGTTTCTGAGCTGGAAGAGTCCATTGTGTGGGGGGGAGATCTGTGCTGTTCTCTTCCTGGACGATGGATGATTGTATATGAGCAGCAGTGTAATATGAAGAGGAGGAGCAGTAACCTCTGTCCTCAGTGTGGTGTTTTCTCTCTGGGAGAAGATTGTGTGTTTTTCTTCAGTGTTCTATGGCTGCAGCAGGCTGTGTGTGCGTGCTATTGCTGCAGCAGGCTGTGTGTATGAGTGTGTGTGTGTGTGTGTGTGTGTGTGTGTGTGCGCGCGCTATGGCTGTAGAAGGCTGTGTGTGTGTGTGTGTGCGCTATGGCTGTAGCAGGCTGTGTGTGTGTGTTATTGCGTGCCCCCACAGTGCTCCTCAACATCACTATGTGTGACCCCCTGTATATCACTATGGCTGACCCCTCTGTGTCAGTGTTTCTTTGTGTATGGTGAATATTTAGTTAGAAACATAGAAGACTGTCAGCAGGAAAAGACCACCTGCTCCATCTAGTCTAGTTCTTCAGGACATGGAGTTGTTCAGGACATGGAGGCTGGAGACTGGCTGCACCCACAGGAGAAGCTGCTTTATATACAGTATATATTCCCTCAGAAGTCGCCCCAGGATCCTGTAGGACATTAGGGAGAAGCTGCTGAGCCAGTGTGATAAATAACTCCCCTGGTATATGACTGGCCATTTATCAAGGAGCAGGAGTCCGGAGTCGGAGTCGGTCCTGATAAGATTCAGGAGTCTGAGTTGGAGTCGGAGCTGCGGCTTACCGACTCCACAGCCCTGCCTATAGTCCCCCACATAGTAGCCAATCCCCCAATAGTAATATTGCCCCATATAGTGGCCAATCCCCCCCCCCCCCCAATAGTCCCCCATATAGTAGTCACCCAATAGTATTATTGTCCCATATAGTGGCCAATCCACCCCCCCCCCCAATAGTCCCCAATATAGTAGTCACCCAATATTATTATTGCCCCATATAGTGGCCAATCCACCCCCCCCCCCCATTCAGCTGCCCCAAGCAGTATATAGACCCCCTGTGTGCTGACCCAAGTAGTATATAGACCCCTGTGAAGCCCCAGTAGTCTATAGTCCCCCTGTGTGCTACCCCAGTTAAATATAGCCCCCCTGTGTCTTCCCCATTATATAGCCCCACTGTGTGCTCCCCCTATTTATATAGATCCCCGCTGTGCGCTCCCCCAGTTACACAGGCCCCTGTGTGCTCCCCCTCCCATATAGTATATAACACAATAAAAGAATACTCACCTGGGTCCGGTCGTCTCCTCTTCTCTTCACTCTTGTGGTCGCAAGTCTTTTCCCTGCGATCACAAGAGGCTGCACTCCCCTTTTTCTGGCGCTGATGCTCCAGTGATGTCACTGGAGCACCGTCACCACAAGGACAGAGCGGCCACTTGTGACCGCAGGGAAAACACTTCCTGCGGCCACAAAAGTGACTGACAGGAAGGGAGCCAATGGCTACCGCCCTGTCAGTGCTGCTGCTACATGTAACTGTGAGCGCTCATTACGAGTGCTCATAGTTACAGTTCAGATCACATCAGCGAGCGGGGCAGCGGCCCTGTCTAGCGGTCTTGAGCACAAGAGAAGAGCGGGGCGTGAGGGCCCCCCTGGATGTTGGGGGCCCCAAGCGATTGCTTGGGGTGCTTGGTGCCAAAGACCGCTACTGCCCACACATAGTATTAGTGCCCCATATAGCAGTCAATCCCCCTCCCCCAATAGTGCCCCATTTACTATGCATAATTGCCGCCCCACCTCCACAGTATGCAGTGCAGTGCCCCCACCAGAAAAATAACAAAACAGTAACTCACCTGTAACCCGATCCCCAGCAGCTCCTCTCCCGGCAGTCGTCTCCTCTGCCATCTTCCTCTCCGCTGGCATCTTCCGGCACAGCCAGAGAGGTACGGACACTCTGTCCTTCCCTGAAGGTCCCGGCAGCCGCTATCGTTTATCTGTGTCTGACTGTCTGTGCCACACACACGTGATACGTGGATGAATGATAGAGGCTGCCGGGACCTCCAGGGAATGACAGAGTGTCTGTACCTCTCTGCTTGTGCCGGAAGTGTACGGCAGCTGATGGCCCTCTCAGTTTGGCGGCGGCCCTCAGCCGCCAATTAGTGGCCGGCGGGGGCGGGCTGTGTGGATGGCAGGTAATCTAGCCACAACATTTTTTCAGTCCGGGTGGCCCCCGGAGTGGCAATCTGGGCAGCCCAGCCAGCATTTGGCCGGCATGCCAGATTGCCAGTCCGGGCCTGTACATAACCATACCTCCAAACTTTTGCTGGGAGGAAAGAGGGACAGTCATGGCAATGCACCACTCCCTTCACGTAACCACGCCCCCATATCCATGTCACCTATTACCATTATATAAAAAACAAATATTATCACCACATTGTGACTTATACCCCCCATACCATTACTACATAACATCCACTATACAAAGACCAGTATCTCCACTACACAGGCTCACAATAGACTGAAGAGTATGCTGAGATTTGTAGTCCTACAGGGAATAAGGGACAGGCTGACCATAGACTGCTGGTCATGCTGAGCATTGTAGTACTACATGGGATAAGGGACAGGCTGACCATAGACTGCTGGGCATGCTGAGCATTGTAGTACTACATGGGATAAGGGACAGGCTGACAATAGACTGCTGGGTATGCTGACCATTGTAGTACTACACAGGATAAGGGACAGGCTGACCATAGACTGCTGGGTATTGTGACAATCTGGGGGTTACTCACTTGCTGGGATCGCCATCTCCTGGGCCTGAGACAGTTGGCACATCACAAATTGCAGTCCAGTCAGTGCTGTATGCTTTATACAGTCAGTCAGTCAGCTTTATTTATCCGTTCAAAGAAAAACACAAGACATAGGCAACACTACCAATAAAATAAAACCTGGGCCGTCTAGCCACTGACTAACAGAACACAGCATCCCTAGCCTAATGCTCAATATCACTAGCTCCACTGGTCTCACCCAGACTTCTTGTCTGCAGCTCCCACAGGCCTAGCGCTGCCTGTGTTCTCCCACCCTAGGAGTCTTCACCTGGGAAGCTCTGGAGTCTCTAATAGATCCACCAGGTGGTTTCAGAGCCTCATTAGCTCTAAGGCTGGAGTGAAGGATCTGGACCAGGAGCTCCACCTGAACTCCAATTCCCACTCCAGAAGCATAGAACTGCCTCTTACAGCCCCACCATGCCACAGTATGCTGAGCATTGTAGTACTACAGGAAATAAGGGACAGGCTGATCATAGACTGCTGGGTATTCTGAGCATTGTAGTACTACATGGGATAAGGGACAGGCTGACCATATGCAGCGAGCCGGGGTGCGTGGGAAGAGAGTGAGGGGGATGAGGAGAGGATGATGGTGATGGTAGTCTCTCCTGAGCGTGGCGCTGAGCTCCTCTGTGAGGGGACGCACTAAGGGCTGAAGGGGGAGAGTGTGCTATACCTGCAGGATGGCTGGAACTTGTCACGGTCACAGGTGGGCCCGAGGGCTTCTGCAGGTACAGGGGGACTCTCTGGCGCTTCCCGGGTATCACTCTCTCTTCTGTGGCTGCTGCAGCGGTTTCTGTAGGGGGGCTGCACCCGTGTGTAAGGTGGTCGGTGGTGTAGACCTGTAGTTCCCCCGGGGCCAACCCCAAAATACTGCTGTCTGGTAATATGGCCCTTGATGGCGGTGTGGTGCAGGTTGACCAGACAACAGGGAGACAAGAAGGGAGGCAGTGTAACAACAACTCCTTTACTGTTAGTCTTGCAGATGTTATACAGTCCTTTGGTACACAGCGGTGACTACTGGCGGCTTTGACTGGGTTACTGTACTGATGGAGAGCCTGGTGGTGTGAAGAGAGACGACCTGCCTTAGGTCCTGGTCTGCCAGTACGTGTGGGACGCTGGTGAGCACGGTGATCCTGTGGACTTCTCCCCAATGGCACTTGAGTCTGCTTTTCCCTCCCTGTCTGCCAGGGAGCTTCCTGCAAAATTACTGGGCCGGGCCTTAGGCCACAACTTTCGGGTCCCAGAGGTATCCAGGGGTCCTAGTCAATCCTACCCCCAAATGTCAGGAAGATGGGTGCCGAGGCCTAGGTTAACTCGGCTCCCTCCTACAGCCAAGTCTCTCCACTGGGTGTCTGTCTTTAGGATTCCCACTGACTGTATATGTGCTGGCCCTTTCCTGAGGGGGCACCTGACAAACTGTCTCTCAAGGTCTCTCTTTCTCTCACCTCCAGCTGTTTGTTCTCTTGCTGCTCTGTGTAAGATCTTTCTCCTTGTTCCCCTCAGCAGCTTTTCTCTCTGAGGTGATGTTATCCCCTCTACAGCTGGTCACTTGTCTCCTGTCTCACTTGTCTCAGCTAAGCTCTGCAACAGCTAGCCTTATATAGGGGGCCTATCTGCATAACCACACCCCCTTCTAGCAACTTCCTAAGCCTCTACCACACTACCTAAGCAGTTCCCACTAAGGTCAGTAGATGGCGCTGTTGTGTAGTGTGCAGTGTAAACATGTAACCCATCTCTGCCTGCCAGTTACTGGTACAGAGAAATACACAGAATAGTCATTTCAGGGTCATTTTTCTGAAAACAATAAATATCTATAGTACAAGTGATTTTAAGAAACTCTGTAATATGTTTTATTAACCAAAAGAGTTTCCTTCTGTACTGAAAAAGCTGTTTCCTAGCTCCCCCCCTGACTTCAGAAGAAGCAGGATTTCTGTGCCCATTATGCTTTATGGAGGGGGGAGGGGCTGAGAGGAGTGAGTGAGCACAGAGCAGTCCAGCACAGCACAGCACAACACTCTGCAATCTTCTCTCAGCAAGTTCATAGATAAGCACTGACCTTTCTGACCTCTGAATCCAACGTTTTATGTGCCCAGACAATCTACAAACAGCTGACATTCATGTCTCTTCTTCCTGTTCCCTCATCTCCCTCGGCCCTGCCCCCTCCATAGGATATAATGGACACGGCAGAACCCGTCTTTACTGGCTTCTCTGTAATATAGACCGCTTTGCCTGATAATGCACAGATAAGAAGTCGGGGGGAGGGGGAGGCTTGGGAATTGCTTCTTCAGTACAGAAAGAGGCTTTTTTGGCAAATAAAACCTATTATAGAGTTTCTTAAGGGGAACCAATCACCCAAAAAATCGATATGAAGGCAATAATGTGTTAATACACCCTCTAAAACACTTTCCACACATGTATCTATAGCAGCTGCCCCACACACCCCAAAATCATACTTTGATCTTGTCCCCGCCGCATGCAAATTCCAGATAGGTAGTCATGTGGGCGGTTCATCATTCCAAGTAGTCACATTCAGGCCGAGTAGGCACGGCCTCGGGGGGGGGATGGCTGTAATCACGCCTCTATGGGTGTCATACACAGCCCCTGTTACTGCATCATCATAGGGGGCGGGGCTGGGACTGTGTAACTGAGATCCTCCATATCCCCCCTGCACTGTATACGTGTAAACTGTCCTCACACACAGGCAGCTGCTGCTGCACACAGCCTCCCGGAATGGAGGATTCTACACCAGCTGCTGGCTGTAGAATCATTTAGGGATGCTCTTATCCCCCCTCCCCCTCCTCTCTCTCTTCATGTTCTCCGTGTGACTCCATCTCCCTGTGACAGCAGCAGCCCCCCTCCCTCCTCTCCCCTCTCCTTTCCTCCTCCTGCCGTGGGTGCTGCACTTCTTATCTCCCATCTCCCTCTCTGACAGCATAAGAGACGGAGCGGCACCAAAGGGAACGGGAGAGAGAGGAGGGAGCCACACACAGTAACTGCTGGAGGGGAGGGGGGATAAGGGCCTCCCTGAATGATTCTGCTGGTGTAGAATCCTCCATTCCGGGAGGCTGTGTGCAGCAGCAGCTGCCTGTGTGTGAGGACAGGTCACACATACATAGTGCAGGGGGGACATGGAGCCGCTGTGCTTTGGATCTCAGTTACACAGTCCCAGTCACGCCCCCTATGATGATGCAGTGTCAGGGGGCTGTGTATGACGCCCATAGAGGCGTGATTACAGCCAAACCCCGCCCCCTGAGGCCGTGACTACTGGGCCTGAATGTGACTACTTGGAAGGATGAACCGCCCACATGACTGCCTTCCTAGGATTTGCATACGGCGGGGACAAGATCAAAGTATGATTTTGGGGTGTGTGGGGCAGGGGCAGCTGCTATAGATACATGTGTGGGAAGTGTGTTGGAGGGGGTATAAGCACATATTATTGCCTTCATATTGATTTTTCAGGTGATTGGTTCCCTTTAAAATCACTTATACTACTGATTTCTGCAGAAAAAAAACATGACAATTACGCTTTAAGTTTTAAATCTTCACCACACCCAAGATCTCAGCTTGCTGTCTGTGAATGTCACATTATTTTTTTACACGCAAACCATACAAACGTAACACTTCTCACATGTGAGTATATCCAGCCTTAGGGTACTATTACACCAAGCAATTTTTGACGACTAACGATTAACGATCTTAAACGACCGCTAAGGCAAACGACCCGAAATTGTGCGCCCAATTACATGGAACGATGATCGTTATTTATGATCGTTCTTGCGGTCGTTTTGTCGTCGGTATTGCGTACATTTCAGCTGCGAATTCTTATTCCACCAAACAATGTGCGAACGATGTGCAAACGATGTGCGAACGATCAAACGATAAAAATAGGTCCGGATCCTATTAAACGATCAACGATTTCTCGTTGGTCGTTTAATCGTTGCCTGCTATTACAAGAAACGATTATCGTTCAAATCCGAACGATTTAACGATTTTTCGAACGATAATCGCTCCGTGTAATACTAGCCTTAGGCTATGTTCCCACACAGTATTTTTGCTCAGTATTTTGCAACCAAACTAGGAGTGGATTGAAAACACAGAAAGGCTATGTTCCCAAACTGTTGAAATTTAGTAGATGGCCGACGTTTAATGCCAAAATTGGCCGTTATTTCATAATAATTTTTTTTTTTTAACATAGTGTGTGTGACCATGGCCTTTCTGTGTTTTCACTCCTCTCCTGGTTTTGGTTGCAAAATTCTATGTGGGAACATACAATTAAAGAGGTATTCCAGGAAAAATTAACTTTTTCCATATCCATGGGATAGGGGAGAAGTAGAAGACTGCGAGGGGTCCAACCTTTGCACTCCCTGACAATCTCCGTATCAGGCCCCTGGCCTCTTTATTATGAATAAAGTGATGGGTATGGCCCGTTACCCGCGGCTCTATTTATTCCTATGGAGTCGACGGAAAGAGCCGAGTATGCACTTTCCATTGTGCCCCTTGAATGATCAAATGTGAGGATATCTAGCCTGAGCAATAATATAAGAGTATATCCAACATAACCAATCACATGTGAGGATATCCAGCCTGAGTGATCACATGTGAGGATATCCAGCCTGAGTGATCACATGTGAGGATATCCAACCTGACCAATCACATGTGAGGTTATCAAGCCTAGGTAAACACATGTAATGATATCCTACCAGACCAATCACATGTGAGGATATCCAGCCTAAGTGATCACATGTGAGGATATCCAGCCTGAGTGATCACATGTGAGGATATCCAGCCTGACAGATCACATGTGAGGATATCCAGCCTGACAGACCACATGTGAGGATATCCAGCCTGAGTGATCACATGTGAGGATATCCAGCCTAGGTGATCACATGTAAGGATATCCAACCAGACCAATCACATGTGAGGATATCCAGCCTAAGTGATCACATGTGAGGATATCCAGCCTGAGTGATCACATGCGAGGATATCCAGCCTGACAGATCACATGCGAGGATATCCAGCCTGACAGATCACATGCAAGGATATCCAGCCTGACAGATCACATGTGAGGATATCCAGCCTGAGCAATCACTGTGAGGATATCTAGCCTGACAGATCACATGTGAGGATATCCAGCCTGACAGATCACATGTGAGGATATCCAGACTGACAGATCACATGTGAGGATATCCAGACTGACAGATCACATGTGAGGATATCCAGACTGACAGATCACATGTGAGGATATCCAGCCTGACAGATCACATGTAAGGATATCCAGCCTGACAGATCACATGTGAGGATATTCAGCCTAGGTGATCACATGTAAGGATATCCAACCAGACCAATCACATGTGAGGATATCCAGCCTGAGCAATCACTGTGAGGATATCCAGCCTGACAGATCACATGTAAGGATATCCAGCCTGAGTGATCACATGTGAGGATATCCAGCCTGGGTGACCACATGTGAGGATATCCAGCCTAGGTGATCACATGTAAGGATATCCAACCAGACCAATCACATGTGAGGATATCCAGCCTGAGTGATCACATGCGAGGATATCCAGCCTGACAGATCACATGTGAGGATATCCAGACTGACAGATCACATGTAAGGATATCCAGCCTAGGTGATCACATGTAAGGATATCCAACCAGACCAATCACATGTGAGGATATCCAGCCTGAGCAATCACTGTGAGGATATCCAGCCTGACAGATCACATGTAAGGATATCCAGCCTGAGTGATCACATGTGAGGATATCCAGCCTGGGTGACCACATGTGAGGATATCCAGCCTAGGTGATCACATGTAAGGATATCCAACCAGACCAATCACATGTGAGGATATCCAGCCTGAGTGATCACATGCGAGGATATCCAGCCTGACAGATCACATGTGAGGATATCCAGACTGACAGATCACATGTAAGGATATCCAGCCTGAGCAATCACTGTGAGGATATCAAGCCTGAGCAATCACTATGAGGATATCCAGCCTGACAGATCACATGTGAGGATATCCAGCCTGAGCAATCACTATGAGGATATCCAGCCTGAGCAATCACTGTGAGGATATCCAGCCTGACAGATCACATGTGAGGATATCCAGCCTGACAGACCACATGTGAGGATATCCAGCCTGAGCAATCACTGTGAGGATATCCAGCCTGGGTGATCACTGTGAGGATATCCAGCCTGAGCAATCACTGTGAGGATATCCAGCCTGACAGATCACATGTGAGGATATCCAGCCTGGGTGACCACATGTGAGGATATCCAGCCTGGGTGATCACATGTGAGGATATCCAGCCTGACAGATCACGTGTAAGTTACGGTAACTACATTAGTGGAAAAACAAAGGGTAAATTTACACAAAGGAGAAATTCTTAAGACTAATAGGAATCCAGTCTATGTATTTTAAAAGGGCTTATCCAGCACTACAAAAACATGGCCACTTTTCCCCCTACTGTTGTCTCCAGTTCAGGTGCAGTTTGCAATTAAGCTCCATTTACTTAAATGGAACTGAGTTTTAAAACCCAGCCCAATCTGGAGACAACAGTAGGGGGAAAGTGGCCATGTTTCTTTAGTGCTGGATAACCCCTTCAAAACTTTTTTTGCTGTTTTTGTTCTTCTTGCCTTCTAAAAGCCATAAAGGGGTACTCCAGGGATAAAAAAACAAAAAACAAACAGCTTTTGACATACTGCTGGCTTTCTGTACAAAATAATACCCTTGCTTTTCGTACCTCACCATGCTCCCCCCGGGGGTTGGTATGTGACCCTTTTTTATTGTTTTGGTTCAACATTTTGATCTATATAAAAGTGGGTAATTTTAGTGTACTCTAATAAAGGTTATGTGTGAAAGGGTGGATATTGATTGAATTTAAGTATTTAAAGGTGAAATTCCCCATATTAAAAAAAAAATAAAAAATATATATATATATATATATATATATATATGTTGTTTTTTTTTAAAGGGAAACGATCAGCAGATTAGAAAAATGCACACCACTGATGTGTCCCTATAATGCACAGGTTATAGGGATCAGAATATGGTGATTTAAAGTGTTGTTTTTTGTTGTGAATAGGTTATGATTATTTTATGGCAGCATAACATAAAAAACACATACACATTGGGTATCATTATAATCCCTTTAACATAGGGAATGAGGTTAAAATGCTTCTCACAACCTTAAAAAAAAACCTCTTTAACATAATATTATACAGCTGCTTTCCATGCAGCTTCATGTAGTATAATGTGAATGGGCTACAAAGAGCAAGCCTGTGTTTCCCGTAGTCAGTAGTCCTGATCCCCTAGAGAACGTATCTTCATATCTAGACCTCCCTTGCTGACGTCAATCCCCCTATATTTCTTCAGTAAGCAGACGTCTACAGGAAAATGGCGGCCGGGTACTCAGCCGCGCCCTCTGTAATCCGCACGTCCCGCTTCTCTTATGATTGCGCCTCTGGCTCTGCTCCAAACACAAGAGAGAAACTAACGCTTACCTTCCTGTCTCACTCCCTTGACTCGCGACGCCATTTTGTCATAGACCAAAAGAGCTTCGGACTGCAGGCTTTCACAGTACGGAAGTGCCGTAATGTATAGCATTGTATAACGTTTTTTTTTTATTATGTAAGCAGCTGTCCATTGTGTCTATAGGGGAGAGCTGGAGAAAAACGGACAGTGTCACGTGGTGTTGTGTATCCCTTGTAGATTTGTTAGGCATGGCAGGTCCCTGTTTGTTGCTGTATGGCAGATAATACTTTTATTACAGATGCATGCTACACACCTTATCTGTATACAGTGTTGTATCAAAGTGTTACACTATGTAATGATATCTGTGAATTTGTAAAGATAATGGTATGTCAGATGCCAGGGAACACTCATTACAGAGGCGGAACTTAAAGGGGTTAACCAGGATTACAAGAATACTACCCCCCCCCCAAAAAAAAAACAGCGCCACCCCCTGGCAATTCTTTGGGCAGACGGTGGAATCCGCCTGTGCATAGAATTAGGTCTATGGTACAGGCAGAGATGTGCACGGCCACAAGCGGGGACGATCGACGGAATCCATGCGGATTTCTCACTTTGAACCCACCCTTAGGTTACATTCACACATGACTGCAATTGCAGACAGAACATAGGACCAATGGTATTCGATAGCCCTGTTCACACGTCCGTACGTGTGTACGGGGCCGCGATCCCTGCCGCAACAAAAAAGGACACACTGTTATGCGGACCGCATTTTGCAGCGTGGATCGCTATGGTAATGAAGTGGGAATGTAGCACAGATGCACAATGGTAGTGCAGGCTGTGAGTCCGCGGTCGTGGGCTGGACTACGGGTGTGTGAATATAGCCTTAGTCCTCCAGTGCTAAGATGGCTGTTTTTTTTATTTATGGAAATTAGCTCAGAAAGACGAGGGGGTGTTCCCCCTGAGTGAAAAAGCCCAGCTGTGTACATCTCACTGCCTGCAATGTCCCTGTGTTCACTTCTATTCTACCAGCATCCTCAATGATTGGTCTGCGCTTTTGAAAGCTTGAACAAGCCCTAGATGCAGCTGGAAGAAGCTTAGAGGAACGTGCATGCACTAAGCATAGTTTGCTTGGGATTTCATTGCAAGAGGCGTAGTTAAAATTAAAGGGAATGTGTCTCTTAAATTTATTTACTCTAAGGGGGACATTTATCATTGAAAAAACGCATATTTTTTGTCGGAAAGTGGCCAGATGCGGATACATTTTTCCGCGAATGGCCGTTTTGTAAATAAATATTCACATCTGATCACTTTCTGTCCGGTACGCTGGAGGGGCTTAGGGGGGGAGGGGCATAGAGGAGGCCGAATGACGGGGGGGACGCGGACTCAGAGTCCCCTCAATTCATCATTTTCTTTGCAATAAAGTAGTCAGGAAACCTACTCCAGCTCTGAGCTGGCGTAGGTTTTCTGGCGCGCTCACTGGTGCGCATGGGATTTATGTAGAGGCAGCGTGCCTCTACATAAATCTCCGTACTGTCAGGGCTGCGGAAACATATTTAAGTCCGGCGCAGAAAATGCCGGTCTTAATAAATGTCCCCCTAAATCTTTTATTGATTAGTCAGATACTGAAAGTTGTTCTTTTATTCTAAACCGTTTCTTTTTTCTGACTGTAATTTTTTTTATTTCACTTTTTGTACATTGTTATGGGGGCTGTCATATTGCCTGGGCTGTTCTTAACAGCATTTAGTGACATGCTTTACAGCAAGACTCATGGACATAGACGACAATAGACCGAGTCTGTTCCCTTGAGATAAATGTAAAACATCATTGAGCGTTCTCTGTGACCTTTGAAGAGGTCATTCTACTGGGAGCTACTATTGTCTTCTCTATCTACTGGTGTCACACGACGCTGCAATGCTGTACAGATCACTTTACAGCAGCTCCTCTTATCACCACAGACACAACAGGAAGTCTCAGCTTAGTTTTAGCCCCAGTGGTGAGAATGAAAATTGCAAGATATCAGGGTTATTTTATAATACAGCTAGAGAAATGGAAAATTAGAAAAAATGTCACTAAAAATTATTTAAAAATATGTTTAACATAAAAAGATTATTTAAACAATAAGTAATCTTCTGATGACACATTCCCTTTAAAGTCTAGTAGATGCCAATCAAGCAGCTGGAGGTGGAGAGAAGCGAGCACAAGGGGGTTGCAGACAAACACAGGGATTTACATAGTTGGGCTCATAGATCTATGGGAAACACCCCCTGGGCTTTTGGAGCTTAATTAATAATAAAAAGACAGCAATCTTGGCACTGGAGGGCTCCATCTTTAAAAGCAGGGTGGCAAAACCAGACTGAAATGCCCTATACAGCCAGGCACCCATGTGACAAGTTCACTTTAACTTGCGCCATCCTGAATCCTGGTTCATGCTGAAGCTGCTGACCGGTTCCCTTTAATACTTGTGTTTCTAGTGAATAAGCTGGCGGTTACATCTCGGGGAGTGATCACGGAGGCCACACAATGTCCCATCAGGTGAGTAAACCTGTGTGACACTACTGCTTGAGTTTTTGGGAATCTTCATGGTATCGGTTGCATGACTCTGGCTTGTTCCACAGGTGCCTATTATATTCCATGACGTTGCAGTATCATTCACAGAGGAGCAGTGGTTGCGTCTGCAGCACTGGCAGAGAGACCTCTACAAGAACGTCATGAGGCAGATACACCAAGCCCTGATGACACTAGGTGAGACTATATACAGGGCTAAATGGGGATATATTATCTCTACTGACAGGCTCTCTCTAATTAAAGAAAGACCCTCACCGATCAGGACCACAAGCCGGGAGAAAGTACCAATGGCCACTATGGCCACTATCTGTCCTAGTAAATTCTTGTATTTCCCATTAAAAAACAATTCTAGAACATCTTTCCTATAGCTCTGTGTTGTTCTGTTTCTCTATTAGGTTGGTTTCACACTGGCTAAACTTTTTGGAAAAAATGCCAAACAAAACACCATGGCCTCTCTGGTTTGTTTGGCAGTTTTTCCAAAACGCAGCATGCTAAGGGTTTGACTTGTTTTTTTTTTCTTTTTTTGCACAGTTTTGATAAACTGTGGCGCTTATTTCCTTATAGAGTTCAATGGAATTTCTTCTGTTCATCTCAAAAACGCCAGAGCCAAAAAAAAGCCAATTATACCAAATGTCGAAAACGCCTGAAAAAAAATGCCACAGTTTTTCTGGCGTTTTCTTGGAGGTCAGAAAAACGCCACAAACAAAGCGGTGTCAGGGGGCACCCTTACTTATTTTTTTAAAATATATAACTAAATAGCCAAGTAGGCGTTACTAGTTGGGGGCGTGTCCCTACACGGTCTGCATTGTCAGCTCTAATTGGATGGTGCTAGACAGCGTGCCAACTAGTTGATAGGTGTAGGAAGGACAGCACTTCCATGGGTGGTGGGGCTAGAGGTGGTAATATCCAAAGAAATAGTAGAGAAGACCTGGCACTCACCAAGTAGTTCTGCTTATTTATTGTAGTGCAATAATTATCAGATACAGTAAGGACGCGTTTCGGCCAAGCATGGCCTTCATCAGCTTTAGGTAGTATCATACTGTACTATAGTATACCATGCTTTGCCAAAACACGTCCTTACTGTATCTTATACTTATTGCACTACAGTAAATAAGCAGAACTATTTGGGTCTTCTCTACTATTTTTCCAGTGTGCCAACTGGTGACACCCTCTTGGCTATTTAGTGATACACTGACTATTTTGTAGGTAATACAAGTATTTCCTCACACTGGCAGGTCAGGAGAGATGACACCGAAAAAAAACTCCTTTCGGCTAAACATAACACAGACAACCGTTTTGAGTGTTCCTTCCGGCCACACCATTAAACTTCACCACGGGCTAGTTTAGAGGTCCATAACTTTTGACTCTCCTATAGTAAAAACTACAACCCCCAGCATTCCTGACAGCCACAGATAATGATATATCAATGCTTACTCTCTACAGGATACGCAATTTCTAATCCAGATATTGTATTTAACATTAAGAAGCCAGATGAATCATGTAGACGCATTGACTGTAGTTCTGGAGAGAGGAGAGAGATCCCAGTTGGAGGTAAGATTTATGTGTGGCTGTACATGTATAAGAAGTCAGTGTATGGCGTGTGTCTCATTGCATTATTTCAGGTATAAGTTTGTAAATGGTCATGATTTTGTGTATACAGCTCCTCTGCAGAAATATACGTCTACAAGGTTATTTACACCAGTCCATTTCTGCATTTAGGCGTCCATACAGTGTCAGTAGCTGGAGCATCTGCACGTGTTTTTAGTGAAAGGAGGGGAGTAAGCCACAGCCACAATTATTTTTTAGAAAAACAAAAATAAGACAACATGCATTGTTTCCCCAATATCATCTGTTGAAATAGGAGGCCCCCATATACATATGGGAGGCAGACAGTCCTTCTGGAGATCAGTAGGTTCTGCTGATCCTTCTCAAAGTGCATGGGGGCCTACTGTCTTCATACCGCTCTTTTTCCTATAGATAGGTGAAAAGCTAAAGAAAGCACCCATAACTGCAGGATCACACTATATATAACTATGGTAACACAGAGGTCTGCATAGGAGCTGTATACACAAAATGGTATATAATTTATAAGGAATTGTGTTTGTTTAAAGAGGTTGTCCACCCAAAACCAACTTGTAAGAGATCCATACCCCCTGTCGATCTCCAGATCGCCCCCCCCCCCCCCCCCCGGCTCCTTTGTTATAAATACAGCTGCGGGTACGACACGTGAGCTGCAGCTCTATTCATTCTCTATGAAACTGTCAGAGAGAACCTAGTACAGCACTCGGCTCTTTCTGGTGGCCCCATAGCAATAAATAGAGCCACAGGGGTACAGAAGTTGTATCTCTTACAGAAGTCCAATCTCTTACTTGTCCCCTATTCTGTGGATGGGGCACAAGTTAGTTTTGGGTGGACAACCTCTTTAAAGGAGAATCTGGCGAAAATCTTTTTCAAGTATTGTATTGTCCCCCAAAAGTTATACAAATCACCAATATACACTTATTATAGGAAATGCTTATAAAGTGCTTTTTTCCCTGCACTTACTACTGCATCAAGGCTTCACTTCCTGGATAACATGGTGATGTCACTTCCTGGATAACATGGTGATGTCACTTCCTGGATAACATGGTGATGTCACGACCTGGCTCCCAGAGCTGTGCGGGCTGTGGCTGCTGGAGAGGATGAAGGCAGGGGGACACTGAGGAACACAGGGAACTGGAGGGACACTGAGCATCCCCCTGCCATCATCCTCTCCAGCAGCCACAGCCCGCACAGCTCTGGGAGTCGGGTCGTGACATCACCATGTTATCCAGGAAGTGATATCACCATGTTATCCAGGAAGTGACATTACCATTTTATCCAGGAAGGGACATTACCATTTTATCCAGGAAGTGACATCACCATGTTATCCAGGAAGTGACATCACCATGTTATCCAGGAAGTGACATAACCATGTTATCTGGGAAGTGACATCACCATGTTATCCAGGAAGTGAAGCCTTGATGTAGTAGTAAGTGCAGGGAATAAAGCACTATGTGCATTTCCCATAATAAGTATATATTGGTGATTTGTATAACTTTTGTTGTGACAATACAATACTTTAATAAAAATTTTCGCTCGACTTCTCCTTTAAGCCATAAGACATTGGTTGCCCAGGGAGACATAAACTGTGGATTTCTAAGCACATTAACCTTCTAGGTTTTGTTCTTTTCTCTCCTTGGTCAAAGGATACATTTTTGTGTTTATGTATTACATATGGAAACTTATAGTAATATTCTGGTTTTGATTTTGTTTTCTCATTCAGATCATCCGGATATTTTAATAAGAATTGAGGCTGAGGGCAGCGGAAATCAGGATGGAGCTTATGCACAGCCCGGGAATTGTGAGTTCTAGCTGCACAAATACATTGGATGACTGGTGTCAAACTGTTGTCCATCCAGCTGTTGCAAAACTACAATTCCCATCATGCCTGGACAGAGCCTGGTCAAAGCTGTGGCTGCCCAGGCATGATGGGAATTGTAGTTTTTCATTAGCTGGGGGGGCCACGTGTTTGACACTCATGTATTAGATGATAGTCAGCTACTCATTCAGATTTGTGCAGAAACTAGTAGGATCTGATTTGTATGGGACATCTGATTCTTTCTTGATGGCAGATATTGGGAGAAAAGAAGCCTCGAGCATGGTTGATTTCAGCATATTGAATGCTGCATGGTTATGGGGCGTAAGCCTCTGTCGAGGGAGTCTGGCCCTTCCCTCCATTGAGAACATATCCACACCTTGGGGCCAATTCACCATTGTTGGTTGCCTTATGTTTGCGGACAGTGATATACAGGCAATAGCAGTAATTTAAATGGCCGCGCAAAGGATCCAATTAGCTGATGAACACACTGTCAGCTGATCACTGGCCCTTTACACAGGAACACTAATTTGCCCAATAATAATCGGCCGCATGTAAGGCCCCGTTCACATGTAGCAAAACTAGCGGAATTCCGCGGCGGTTCTCACAGCGTCTCTCTGCGCTGAAGAATGAACATGTTCTTTCTTCAGCGCGGGGAGAGCAGCAGCGCGCGCGTCCCATAGACTCCCATTATGAGAGGGAGGCTAACGGCAATGGAATTTCCGCCGCGGAATTCCGCTAGTTTTGCTACGTGTGAACGTAGCCTAAGACAGCCTTCAACTTGAGGATCACGAGGAATGGCAATTACTTGGCCAACAATCATCTACAGGCTTTGCCAGCTTTATTGCTGTTAGACCCTATGGCAACACTTTCTGTTTTGATTTTTATCAATGTCTACATAATAACTGAAATTGCGAAGCACAGATGTTTATGGAGTTTAATCTTAATTTACATTGAGTACTTTACCTTTACAGCAGGTCCTGCCGTCACAACAGATGGATCAAATGGGAAGAAAGACCAGAACCTGCAGGGCAATGTCTGTGCTGAATCCCAACAGAACACACAGAGTAAGCAGCTGCTGGCATAGTAATGTAAGGGCGGGGGTCGGGGCATCTTAAAGCATAACTGTCATTTCAAGGTCATTTTTCTAAAAAAAAAAAAAAAAAAATATCTATAGTACAAGCAATTTTAAGAAACTCTGTAATAGGTTTTATATACCAAAAGAGTTTCCTTCTGTACTGAAAAAGCTGTTTTCCTATCTCCCCCTTCACTTCAGAAGAAGCAGGATTTCTGTGTCCATTTTGTGGCTATGGAGAGGGGAGGGGCTGAGAGGAGTGAGTGAGCACGGATCAGTCCTGCACAGCACAACACCCTGCAATCTTCTCTCAACAAATTCCTAGATAAGCACTGACCTTTCTGACCCCTGAATCCAGCGTTTTAGGTGCCCAGACAGTCTACATACAGCTGACCTTCATGTCTCCTCCTCCTGCTCACTCATCTCCCTCGGCCCCTCCCCCCTCCATAGGATATAATTGACACAGCAGAACCCGTTTTTACTGGCTTCTCTGTAATGAAGACGGATTTGCCTGATAATGCACAGATAAGAAGTGAGGGGGAGGGGGGAAGGCTGTAAAATTGCTTTTGGAGTACAGAAAGAGGCTTTTTTGCCTAATAAAACCTATTTATAGAGTTTCTTAAAATCGCTTATACTGGGGGGCGTGGCTTGAGCATGGCCGGGTGAAGACGTGCCTGACCGCAGCTCCGGGCCCCGCGCTACATTACCGGGACTTACCCTTCACTATCGCCTCAGCGTTATGCCCACCGGGGGCAGGAAGACTCCCGCTACCAAGCCGGTCAATCCCCGCCACTCCATAGACCGATTTGTCCGGGCAGCACCGAGCGTGTCCCCGTCCTCTCCACAGCACTCCAAGATGGCCGCCGCGCCTGCCACCCGCCGCGCCACACAGAAGACTGCTCCTCCTGCGTTCCCGGAGTTAAGCCATCCGCTGCCCGCTATCCTCCGCACCCCGCAGAGCGACGACATGTCGCCATCACCACCGGCAGCTACCGAGCACCACCCGCTGGACTCGTCGGCCTCGGCTGCCCTGCTCGCTGAGGTAAGGTCTCTGCTTCAGGCCCTCCCCACCAGAGAGGAGCTTGCCTCGCAGCTGGCGCGTATGGAGGAACGCCGCGCCGGTGATATGGCGGAGCTCAAGGCGTCCCTCTCCTCGGTCACAGCGGCAGTGTCCGGGCTGGAAGCTAGGCAAGATGCCACGGATCAGTCGCTGGCCTCCATGACCCCCCGCCTAGACTCTCATGATTTGCTGTTGCGGGATCTGATTGCCCATGTGGACGACCTCGAGAACCGGGGTCGCCGCAATAACGTGAAGATCCGCGGGCTGCCCGAGGACATTGGACCGGACCGCCTTACCCGAGCGGTTAAATTTATCCTCAACCGGTACCTAGGGGACCCCACAGATACCCACATTGAGCTGGACCGTACCCATAGAGTAGCTGGGTCGCGTCCGCCTGACAGGAACCGCCCCCGTGATGTGCTGTGTCGGGTGCACTATTACCAACAGAAGGAGGCGATCATGCAGAGGGCATGGGAGCGTGGCCCGATGGAATTTGAGGGGGCAGAGATCACTCTCCTTCCGGATCTTTCCCGGCGCACCTTAGCCATGCGCCGTATGCTGCGTCCCCTCCTGGACGCCATCAAGGACTCTGGGGCCTCCTATAGATGGGGGTACCCATTTCATCTAATCATACGGCATGCCGGGACCACCTACCTACTGCGTACACCGAAAGACCTGCCGGGCGCATTGGAACTGCTTGGCCTGACCTCATTGCACCTGCCGGATTGGACGGCCCCGGAACTTCCACCCCCACCCGCTGGAGCCGCCACCCGCTCCCCGCGGCCTGGTCCGCATAGATCCCGCTCTCCTCTTCGCGGGGACCCCCCCCCGCTCTCCTCGCCACCGGGATCCACGCCTCCTGCCAGACCGCCCACTGGACCCCCGCAGAGACCCGATCCCGCCATCGTAGGCGCCCCTCTCTCCGGCTGGGTCAGGAGACGCTGCCGCGGTGTCCCTCTTGGAAGAGTTCACTGCCTGTTGCAGTGCATTGGTGGAGTTCGGGGACCCTGATACTTCCACAAGCTGAGTAGGACTGTTCGTGACTCTTGGCCTACGTGGCCATGACGTAGTTTTCCCTATGGGCCGTGGAGCCAACCCCCCCTCTCCCCCCCCCCCGGCCCCTCCCCCCCCCGGCCCCTCCTCCCTCCCCGCCGAGGACCTACCCGATCCCTCCCAGTCCTTATTCTTCTCCCTCCCCTCCCTCTCCCCTCCCAAGAGGTCCCCACTCCCCCCTCCCCCCCCCCTCCCCTCCGAAGCTCCGAGGTACGGAGTCACTGATTGAAAGCCCCTCAAGGAGCCTATCGCTGCCCTCCGCCCTTTCCTCACCTACTCACCCATTCCTCGGGACTGGGGAAGGGATAAGACTTCCTAGCTGGATGGACAGAATGGCCTCCACCAATGGTTGTGGGGGGGGAGTGTTATTGTTATCGTTACTGTCATTTTATTGCCTCTGTTGTCTTACCTTTGACTGCCCCTGCCTACTCCTAGTCCCTCTCCCTCCCCCCCTATCTGCCCTCACTTCCCTCCCTCCCTCGCCTCCCCTCCCTTACCAAGTGCCTCCATGCCCATCTCCCTGATTCCTCTCCCCCCCTTATTCCCCCCCCCCACTCCTCCCCTTTTCTTTCTTCCCCTACACCGATATACACCCGCCCTTCTTTCCTCCCCTCCCCTCTCCCCCCTCTCCCCCCCTCCCCCCTCTCCCCCCCCCCTCCTCCTCCCTCCTCCCCCCTCCTCCTCCCTCCTCCCCCCCTTCCCTTCCCCTCCCCCCCCTCCTTCCCCCCCCCCCCTCTCCTTCTCTCCCTCCCCTTCTCCCTCCTTCCCCCCCCCTCTCCTCTTTAATTTTTGGTATATGTTTTCTAGTTCCTGAGCCTGTAGGGCTACGTCTGCATTTTAATGTACGATGTGTACTCCTGTGTTTCTTTCGGGGGACTCTGGTGGGTATGGGTCTTTCCGCTATGAAGGTGGGCGGGTGTGCTCTCTAGCCCTCGTGCACTACCGCCTATGGCGTTCAACCGACCTCAAACTTTGCCTATCTCTCTTCTTCCTTTTCCGTCTCTCCACTTACCTCTGTCTCCCGTGATGGATTGCCCCACAAAAGACTGTTACCGATCTGAGGGCCCGGACTGGGTCCCCTGGCCTGCTCTTCCGCGTATCCCTGTGGTTCCCCCTTTTTTCTGCATAGGTTTCCTGGACGGCGGTCCTTAAGACCCCCGCCCCCCTACTGCTTGAGAGGCTTTTGCCTCATAACCCCTCCCCCCCCCCTCTTTCGTCTCCCTCCCCTCCACCTCCCGCTTTGCTCTTCTCTTTTCTGTCCCTTCCTCCCCCGTGGTTTGGGGGCCCCTCCCTCCCTCCCTTCCTCTTCGCCTACGCAGGTCTGCTCCTCACTGAGTCATGTCAACAGTGCTCTGTTTGTCACTCAACGCTCAAGGTCTGAACATTCCAGAGAAGCGTTCTTCTCTCCTACGCCTTCTCTGGGCCAAGAAGGCCTCGGTGGCCTTCATTCAGGAGACCCACTTCAGGGGGGATCAAATTCAGAGGTTGTCCGATCACCACTTTCCGGATGTATATCACAGTTGCTCTCCGGACTCCAAGACGAAAGGCGTGGCGATCTTGCTCGCTCGCTCGGCCCCATGGGAATTCATAGACCAGAGATCGGATGCTGAGGGTCGGTCCCTCTTTGTTAAGGGGAAAATGGCAGGTGTTCTGTGCACTTTTGGCACAGTTTATCTCCCGAATGTAGGTCAGTCCGCCTTCCTGGAACGATGCCTCTCTGAAGTTGAGGACTTTTTAGAGGGGATGATTGTCTTCGGGGGGGACCTCAACATGGCTCTCGATCCTCTTCTAGACTCCTCCTCGGGCCGCTCTGCCCTCTCTTTCTCTTCCCTACGACGGGCAAAGCAACTTCTTCACTCCTACCAGTTGATGGACTCTTGGCGACTGCTCCACCCCCGTGACAAGGACTACACCTTCTTCTCGCACCCACATAACGTGTATTCCCGCCTTGACTACCTCTTCATATCCCATGCCAGTCTGGACTGTGTGACGGCAGCCTCCATAGATCCCATCTCCTTTTCGGATCACGCGCTCATCACTCTCTCTTTATCTTTCTCCCCCCCCCGCCCACGCAGTTGGCGGTGGCGCCTGAATGAGACCCTATTGAGGGACCCGGGGGTCTTGGCGGAGGTCCAGGCTGACCTCACCTCTTATTTCTCTAACAATACGTCGCCGGATTCCTCTCCGCTGATAGTGTGGGAAGCTCACAAATGCTTTATAAGGGGCACGTTTATTAAGCTTGCATCCCGCTTAAAAAAAGAAAGATCGGCCAAAATACTATCCCTGCTTGCGCGAATCGCGGATCTAGATAAACGACACAAAACGACCTTGGATCTTGTCGCAGGTTCTGAGCTGGCGGACTTGCGTAGGCAGCTTAGAGACCTCACATTCGCGAATGCCAAGGCCTCTCTGGCGCGTTGTCGCCGTCACTATTTTGAGTTCGGCAATAAGCCAGGCAAGACATTAGCTCGGGCCCTGCGACAACAGCGAGCTCGCTCCTTCATTCCCCATGTTACTTCCCCCCCTGGCGTGAAACGAACCCTGTCCTCCCAAATAGCAGACTCCTTCCGGGAATACTACACCTCTCTATATGGCCTGCCCACTCCCACGACTCCCTCAGACCCCTCGTCTCTCCGTGCGGCCATTGCCTCGTACTTGACAGACTCGGGGTTACCGACGCTGACGGAGGAGGATGCCACCTCACTCGAATCCCCCATCACGGTGTCGGAATGGGATTGGGCCCTTAAGACATCCCCGTCGGGTAAGGCCCCGGGGCCGGACGGCTTTACCTTGCCCTACTATAAGACCTTTGGCTCCCTCCTCCGGGACCACTTCCTGTCCGCTTTTAACTCCGTATCCACTGGCTTCCCCCTCCCCCTGGATGCCCTCCGCGCACACATTTCAGTTATCCCGAAAGATGGTAAAGACCCCTCGCTCTGCCAAAATTACCGTCCCATCTCCCTCCTCAATCTGGACCTTAAATTCTTTTCAAAGATCCTGGCGGCCCGCCTTACTCCCCTCCTCCAAGCCATAATCCACCCAGATCAGGTGGGATTCATGCCCATGCGGGAGGCCCGCGACAACTCTATTAGGGCCATAAATATCATTCATCGGATGCACTCCTCTACCCTCCCTGCCATGCTCTTGTCCACGGATGCGGAGAAGGCCTTTGACCGCGTAGGCTGGCCGTTCCTCTTCGCCACACTCCGGCATATCGGCCTCGGCCCTCACATGCTCGAGTGGATAGGCTCCCTGTACTCACACCCCTCGGCTCAGGTATCGGTCAACGGCCTTCTATCCGCATCCTTCCCCATCTCCAACGGAACAAGGCAGGGCTGCCCCCTATCCCCGCTCATCTTTATCCTGACCCTG
The DNA here is from genome assembly GCF_027789765.1 of Dendropsophus ebraccatus. Taxonomy (NCBI): domain Eukaryota; kingdom Metazoa; phylum Chordata; class Amphibia; order Anura; family Hylidae; genus Dendropsophus; species Dendropsophus ebraccatus. The sequence goes on from NC_091465.1 coordinate 23,965,551, forward strand.
GAGCCCTTTCTTAGACACGTGAGGCGTAACCCGGATATTTCTGGGGTGCAGGTGGGGCCGAGGGAACACAGAGTCGCCGCCTACGCGGACGACCTCCTGTTCTTCCTTTCCCAACCCAATGTCTCCCTCCCCAACCTGTTGGCAGAGTTATCTAGCTATCAAGCCCTCTCAAATTACAAGATTAACCTCCAGAAATCTGAGGCGCTCAATATTACCCTTCCGGCGGCGGCGGTCTCCTCCCTAGAGGCGTCTTTCCCCTTCCGTTGGTCCCATTCTTCTCTTAAGTATTTGGGGATCCAGCTCACACCCTCCCCATCCGACCTCTACAAGACGAACTTCCCGCCTATGCTTCAGTCGATAGAGAAGGACTTGCTGAGGTGGCACAGGGGCACCTTCTCCTGGTTCGGCAGATGCGCAATTTTCAAAATGAATGTCCTACCCCGTCTCCTGTACCTATTCCAGGCCCTCCCGGTCACGGTGCCCCTGTCATACTTCAGGCAACTCACCTCGCTCCTGACCAAATTCGTGTGGGCGCACAAGCCACCGCGGCTAGCAAGGACAGTCCTGTATCGCCCCAAATCAAGGGGGGGATTGGGGCTTCCTAATCTCTACCACTACTACGTGGCCACACATCTGACCAGAGTAATAGACTGGCACCGCCACTCCTCCTCCAAGCTTTGGGTGGACCTGGAAATGGCGATGGCCCCACTGTCCTTGCTTGCGGCGCCTTGGCGGCCAGAATCTGTACGCCTGGTAGGCACTCACCCCACTATCGCCCCGACGCTCCGAGTCTGTCACAAACACCTCTCCTCTGGCTTCCTGGCCCCCCACCCCTCGCCCCTGTTTCCGATTCTGAGTAACCCCTCCTTCCGCCCCGGGATGGAAGACGCTGGCTTCCGCACCTGGTCACGGGCTGGTTGCTTTCGGGCCCAATTCTTTCTCAGGGGCTCGGCGTGGCCCACGCTCTCTGATCTCAGTGCCCTATCGGATCCCTCTCCTCTTGGCTTCTGGAGAGCTCTCCAACTCCATCATTTCCTCCTTACTCTCCCGCCGCCCTCCTGCTTTGCCCGTTCACTTACCCAATTTGAATCCCTTTGCTTGGGATCCGGCCCCTACCGACATTCTCTCTCCATTTTGTACGCCATGTTGGGTTCCCCCCCGGACCAGTCGCCACCCCCCTTCCTCACAGCGTGGGAGGAGGATCTGGACACATCCCTCACCGCCGCACAGGTGGACCGTATACTCTCGTGTACGCACTCTTCCTCGATCTCTTCTCGCATCCAGGAGGCGGGCTATAAGCTCCTATCCCGTTGGTACCGGGTTCCCACCCGTCTTCATCGAATCTTCCCTGAAGTGTCCCCGTTGTGCTGGAGGAATTGTGGAGAGGAGGGATCTCTTCTGCACATATTCTGGAGCTGCCCCATAATAGTGCACTTCTGGAGAGAGGTGTGGCGTATAGCCTCCACCTTTACGGATTACCCTCTTCCTTTCTCTCCTGCCTTTTTCCTCCTACATGTGTCCGACATTCCTCAAAGGAGTTACCGCTCCTCAGTTCTTCGACACCTGGTTAACGCCGCCCGGGCTTGTATACCTGCCCTGTGGCGTCAACAGGACCCGCCTAGCCTGGCGATGTGGATCCGGAAAGTGGAGGACATCAAACACATGGAAGATCTGACAGCGCAGATCCGCGACAAAAACGCCCGTTTCTTTAAAACGTGGTACTATTGGGATCAGTTTACCGAGTCCGCGGAATACAGATCATTACTGACTCAGTGAGGACCGCGTGCCATCCCTGTTCACTTCCCAACCGTCCTTCTACCTGCTCGCTTGCCTTACCTTTTCTCTTTCCCCCCTTCCCCCCACTTTGCTGTTCGGTTGAGCGCTAGCTCACTCCCCACCACACAATTGAGGTTCGTTGTATACCACCTTGACATTTTATGGGAGCCGTGTTTGGTTGTTCTTTGTTTATTGTTTCCTATGGGCCCCTTTACGTCCTGCGAGACGCTGGTTGCGCCTTTTGTTACATAAAATGTGAAAAATTTTAATAAAAATTCAGAATTAAAAAAAAAAAAAAAAAAAAAATCGCTTATACTACTGATTTCTGACAGTTACGCTTTAATGTCTGTAGCCTCCGTCCTGCTATTTCCTTGAACTTGGCGGTGATAATGTTGCTGCTTCTAAAGCTTATGGGCCTTTTTTTTTTTTATTATTTTTGGTTTTTCTTCTGGGCCTCTTTTACCCCAGTAATAATATAGACTTCATTCTAGGGTCTTCAGATCCTGCGAGCTCTTGTCCTCTTTTAGTCAAGGCGAAGAAACAAACGTTTTCAGTAGAAAACAATGAAGAAGTGAGAAGGAGAAACAGCATGAGCTTCCCAATGGGTAAGATGTCTGACTGATCCCCTCAGTGTCGCTATGAATATATTCTGCTACCTCTATAATACAGTATGTTCAGAAAATCAAAGGAAGGAGATCATATGTATAACAATATAGGGGGAGATTTATCAAACATGGTGTAAAGTGAAACCAGCTCAGTTGCCCCTAGCAACCAATCAGATTCCACCTTTCATTTCCCAAAGAGTCTGTGAGGAATGAAAAGTGGAATCTGATTGGTTGCTAGTGTTTATGTTAAAGAAGTATGCCAGCTAAAATAGTTTTCTTTCAAATAAACTGGTTTCAGAAAGTTATATAGATTTGTAATTTTCTTCTATTAATAGTACTATAGTACTTATCAGCTGCTGTATGTCCTGCAGGAAGTGTTGTATTCTTTCCAGGCTGACACAGTGTTCTCTGCTGCCACCTCTGTCCATGTCAGGAACTGTCCAGAGCAGTATCAAATCTCCATAGAAAACCTCTGCTGCTCTGGACAGTTTCTGACATGGACAGAAGAGGCAGCAGAGAGCACTGTGTCAGACTGGAAAGAATACAACTCTTCCTGCAGGACATACAGCAGCTGATAAGTACTTTAGTATTTTTAATAGAAGAAAAATCTATCTAACTTTCTGACAGCAGTTTATTTGAAAGAAAACAATTTTAACAATGTCGTTCACTTCGTGCTGGACATACAGCAGCTGACAAATACTGAAAGACTGGAGATTTTTTAATCAGACTTAATTAAAGATCTGTATAAGTTAGTTTGAAAGAAACTAAATGTTAGTGAACTACCCCTTTAAAAGAAACCTATCAGCAGCCCCCCCCCCATTCACCTGTCTGAGGGCAAGAGCATTCTTTATGCTAGGCTGGTACACATCAGTATACCTTTTTATTTGCTCTATAGCAATAGCAGACTGAACCATTCCTTACAAAAGCATTCAATAAAACATGTACTGTACTGAAACTGACTCATTTGTATATAGAATAAAGTCAGGATTTCCTGAAAATGCCGCTGAGGATGACAGTAAGAAAATTACTTTCATATTACAGATCATGGACTTAAACCCAAACAGAAGAGCCCTATCCATGAGGAATACTCACATAGGAGAGACTCGGATGGCTGCTGCAGTCCAGGTAAGCTTACAGCTGCCGCAGGGATGTCACTCAGCTTTCCTGAGGTCCTGACCAGTAACGGAGCTTTGTTAGTTAAGGATGAATCACAGGATAATAAGGCAGAAGTGATGTTCTTGGTGTCTAGGAAACTGGATGACCTATGACCTACAACAGAGAGGACAGCATTCATGTAGTCTCATGTACGGGAGTGATTATCTGTGTGCTGCCTTCTCTACAGCAGTGATTTTCAACCTTTTTTGAGCCGCGGCACACTTTTTATACTTAAAAAAATCCCGGGGCACACCACCAACCAAAATGGCACAAAATGACACTAAAACAGTACATATTATACATATAGTTAATAATATAGATTCTAAATGTATTTATACTCACTCAGTGTGAAACCTGGGTCTGTTTTCTTCTCCCCCCCTGTGCTTCTCTCCACCATACTTCTCCCCCCTGCTTCTCTCCTGTGCTTCTCTCCCCCATGCTTCTCTCCTGTGTTTCTCTCCACCATACTTCTCCCCCCTGCTTCTCTCCTGTGCTTCACTCCCCCACGCTTCTCTCCTGTGCTTCTCTCCACCATACTTCTCCCCCCTGCTTCTCTCCTGTGCTTCTCTCCACCATACTTCTCCCCCCTGCTTCTCTCCTGTGCTTTTCTCCACCATACTTCTCCCCCCGGCTTCTCTTCTGTGCTTCTCTCCACCATACTTCTCCCCCTGCTTCTCTCCTGTGCTTCTCTCCCCCATGCTTCTCTCCTGTGCTTCTCTCCACCATACTTCTCCCCCCTGCTTCTCTCCTGTGCTTCACTCCCCCATGCTTCTCTCCTGTGCTTCTCTCCACCATACTTCTCCCCCCTGCTTCTCTCCTGTGCTTCTCTCCACCATACTTCTCCCCCCTGCTTCTCTCCTGTGCTTCTCTCCCCCATGCTTCTCTCCTGTTCTTCTCTCCACCATACTTCTCCCCCCTGCTTCTCTCCTGTGCTTCTCTCCCCCCTGCTTCTCTCCTGTGCTTCTCTCCCCCATGCTTCTCTCCTGTTCTTCTCTCCACCATACTTCTCCCCCCTGCTTCTCTTCTTTGCTTCTCTCCACCATACTTCTCCCCCCTGCTTCTCTCCTGTGCTTCTCTCCACTATACTTCTCCCCCATGCTTCTCTCCTGTGCTTCTCTCCACCATACTTCTCTCCACCAAACTTCTCTCCCCCCTGCTTCTCTCCGCTGTTTCTCTCCCCCATCCCCAGGTTTCTCTCCTCACCTCCTCCGAGATGGTCGCCGCTGCTGTCCGCCTCACCTACTGGCCGCCCGTAGGGCCCGGACGTGCTCCTCCAATCAGCGGAGACCAGGAGCGTGGTGCGCTGCGGCGGGCCGTAGCGCACACGTTGATTGGATGCGTGCATCACGGCCCGCCTCAGCGCACCACACAACCGCCCACATTATAATCCGCCACTGATCGCTGCGCATTGCGGGGGAACAAAACACAGGGGCACCATAGTTTGGGGAACTTTCCCCGCGGCACACCAGACCATGTGTCGTGCCGCTGCACACTGGTTGAACATCACTGCTCTACAGGACATAGGTCTTTATATTAAGGATCTGCAGGAATTATGTTATAGAGAAGGATTCAATGATAACGTGTCATTTATTTATCGAAATCTCTGCTCATTCTGAGCTAAGTAGTCAAGTGGGCGGTCCTGCACAGTGATTGACAGCTCACATATACAGAATCTGACAATCACTGACTAGGACCACCCACTTGACAATATGGAGTGTTCAAGAATGTGCACGTCTTAATGGCAAGTGTTAAGTCCCTGGCCATGGCTGCCTAATAATGCTGTATAGCACATCATGACAACCCCAGTGATCTGCAGGAGAAGCTGTGGACAGCCGCACATTTATTGTATTACATGAAGCACATACAAATAGATGAGTGTTGTAATAGATCATAGTGGCTGAAAAGGGGAACCCCTCTATTACATTCCCCAGATGCTACTAGGTGGTGCATTCATTTGCTATATACATACTTAGTTTCACCATAGAAGTTAATGGATGCACCTTGCTTTTAGTCTCACTATAGGATTAAAGATGAAGATGATTCCTATGAAGCAGATGAGTTTGTAGATGACTACAGTACAGGTGCCTTGTCTGTTGTCAGTAACATGCTGATCATATCTTTTCATGAAGACCACCCCTGTCAATAGGCCATGTTATAGAAATGTTATATATGTCTGGTAAGGCATTCATCCACCAGGGCTCCTAATTCACATGGATGGGAAAGGTGTCTGGGCATGGTCTGTGACCATCTCTAGAGGTCATGTCACAGGGAGGGGGAGGCTGACCTGTGAACTTAATTTATTGTCTTTATCTACTGCCGTCACCTTTCACTGTAGTGCTGTACAAATCACTTTGCAGCGACCTCCTCCTTATCATCCGTAAAGTCTAGTTTTAGGCCTAGTGGTGAGAAGAGAAACTGCAAGATTTACTGCAAGATGATATATGGCAAAATGAAAAATAAATAATAAAAAACACCCAAAAATATGTTTATCTTAAAAACTTAATTTAAACAATAGTCAATTTCTGCTGAAATATTCCCCTTTAAGTTAAAGGTATTTCAGATCTTTTAGGATCCTCTTACTAACCTGATTATTACATCTCAACAGATTCACACATTCAGGATGGGAACCAACAGACCAATGACTTTCTGGAATCGGCGCTAGATAAATCTGGTTTGGGTAAATTTTCCAAGAGGAAAGTATATCCTTGCACGGAGTGCGGTAAAGGTTTTCTCTGCAAATCAAGTGTTAGCAGACACCAGAAAATCCACTGGAGAGACCGATACAAATGTCTGGTTTGCGGCCAGTGCTTTTCGGCATTTGCTTACCTTGCGTTGCACCAGAAGACTCACCAGAACGAGCGCCCATATTCCTGTGACGAGAGCCAAAACGCTTTCACGCTGTATGAGGACGGTCTGGCAGGGGAGCGGCCATTTACATGTGACGTCTGTCCAAAAAGTTTCCGAAATCGCTCCAGTCTCTACAAGCATAAAAAAACTCACTTGGGCGTGAGGCCGTTCACTTGTGACGAATGTCACAAAACCTTCAGCCACAACTACGATCTTCTGCGTCACAAGCGGGCCCACACGGGAGAGAGACCCTTTGAGTGCGGCCTCTGCGGGAAAAGGTTTTACCGTAAAGACACTCTGGAAAAGCATCAGATGGTCCACTCCAAACAGAAGAGCTTCATGATAAAGGCCGGGTGGCTGGTGTAGAGCATGGTGTCTTTTTATATTATTTCACCAATTCCTTTATACCCAATGGGGGAGATTTATCAAACATGGTGTAAAGTGAAACTGGCTCAGTCGCCCCTAGCAACCAATCAGATTCCACCTTTCATTCCTCACAGACTCTTTGGGAAATGAGAGGAGGAATCTGATTGGTTGCTAGGGGCAACTGAGCCAGTTTCACTTTACACCATGTTTGATAAGTCTCCCCCGAGATCGTTCATACAATCCTGGACCTACTTAGTGTTCTATGCACTTAGGCATGTTTATGTGTTGTGTATATATAGTGAAAACATGGTTAAAGGGGTGCTCCGACGAAAGTCTTTTTCTATCAGATGAACTGGTTTCAGAAACTTATACAGATTTGTAATTCTATTTTAAAATCTCAAGTCTTCCAGTACTTACCAGCTGCTGTATGTCCCGCAGGAAGTGGTGTATTCTTTTCAGTCTGCTGCCCCCTCTGTCCATGTCAGGAACTGTCCAGAGCAGTAGCAAATTCCTATAGAAAACCTCTCCTGCTCTGGACAGTTCTTGACATGGACAGAGGGGGCAGCAGAGAGCGCTGTGTCAGACTGGAAAGAAAAGACCACTTCCTGCAGGACATACAGCAGCTGATAAGTATGGGAAGACTTGAGATTTTTAAATAGAAGTAAATTGCAACTCGATATAACTTTCTAAAACCAGTTAATTTGAAAGAATTTTTTGCCGGAGTACCCCTTTAATATGAATATTATAATGTTTGTATGTACATAGAATATCTTCCTAGCTTTGTATGAGTGTATTGGATCTAGAACGCTTCTCTTGTCCATGGTTTGTATCTGGGAACACGACCTATTCGGATTTAAAGGGAATGTATCACCTAGGTTTTCTTTTACTGATACCAAAACAGTGTTCTTTCTGATTTGTTTCTATTTTTTTTTTTTTTACTTTTCTACAAAACTTTTCTTACAAAAACTGAGATAGGGACAGTATCATTTATCCAAAGATTGATATACAATTATACAAAGAAAGCTCCAAATTGAGAAAGAAGTTACAGTAAACAATACATTTTTTTTTGTACATTATTATAGGGCTGCCATCCTGCCTGAGCTGTTTAACAGCATTTGGTCAACACTTTACAGCAGCCTCCTCCTTATCACCACAGACAGACAATATCTGGAATACTGTGTCCAGTTCTGGAGACCTCACCTAAAAAAAGGATATTAATAAAATAGAGCGGTCAAAAGACGGGCTACAAAAATGGTGGAGGGTGTCAGACACAAACCATATCAGGAAAGACTTAAGTATTTGAATCTGTATAGTCTGGAGGAAAGAAGAGAAAGGGAGGACATGATTGAAACCTTTAAAGGGGTTATCCGCTACAAAAACATGGCCACTTTTCCCCCGACTGTTGTCTCCAGTTCAGGTGTGGTTTGCAATTAAGCTCCATTTACTTCAATGGAACTGAGTTTCAAAACCACACCCAATCTGGAGACAACAGTTGGGTGAAAGTGGCCATGTTTTTGTAGGGCTGGATAACCCCTTTAAGTATGTTAAAGGACTAATTAAGGTTCAGGAGGGAAGTATTTTCAGGAAACAACTGATCTCAAGAACAAGAGGACACAGTGAGAGGTTAAGATCAAAAGCAATGTGAGAAAATACTACTTTACTCAAAGAGTAGTAGATACGTAGATACTTGGAACAAACTTCCAGCAGAGGTGGTTGGTAAATCTACAATAACAGAATTTAAACCTGCCTGGGATATACATGTATGTATCCTAAGACAATAAGAATGGAAATGCTAAAAGGGCAGACTAGAGGGACCCAGTGGTCTTCTTCTGTCGACAATCTTCTATGTTTCTATGTAACAAAAAGTCTCAGTTTAGTTTTACACCTAATGTTGATAATGAAAGTTGTCAGGATTATTTTATTATGTACTGTATATAGTAGAATGGAAAATCAGAAAAAAAATTGAATTTTTTTTAAAGCTATGTTTAACAAAGAACTTGACTCAAACAATAGGTAATTTTAAAGTAGGGATGGGGAACCTTTGGCCCTCCAGCTGTTGCAAAACTACAATTTTCCCAGCTTTAGCTTTGGCTGTCCAGGCATGATGGGAATTGTAGTTTTGCAACAGCTGGAGGGCTGAAGGTTCCCCATCCCTGTTTTAAGTTGACACATTCCCTTTAAATAAATTGTTTTAAGATGTAAAAACAGACCATTCATTTTTTCTACCACTATAACTCCCCTTGAAACTGTTTATCCAGCTTTCATAGGCTATCCTCAGTATTAGATGAGTGGGGGTCTGACTCCTGGCACTTCTGCTGACCAGCTGTTTGAAGGGGCTGTGATACTCATGTGACCGCTGCAGCCTCTTCATTGATCACCGCTGCTCGCTCATGCATCACTATACAATAAGTAGCGGTGGGGTCGGTGCAAGGTACTGCAGCGTGTTCTGTTCACTTGAATGCCATTGTAAAACAATGCTTTACTGCTACTAAGAGTATGGTGAGTAAGAGCATTGGTGGGGTTGCCATCAGTCAGATGAAATATTGATGGCCTATGTCCAGAGTAGGCCATCAGTTTGTAGGGCTGTATAACCCCTTTAAGGCTCCGTACACAGGGTTTCCCAGGATTTTCTCTGAGGAAGTTTATTCTGGTCTCAAAAGAAGGGATCAGTCCCATCCTTGGCTTTATATAGAGCCCTATGTATGAGCCTGGAGATGTTGGATTCCTATAACTGAGATGGGTTTTCTTCTGCTCTGAAGAACAATACATAGAAATCCTGTATCATTTAAAAAAAAATATCTTAAAGTAGTGATAGAGGGAAACTAAACCCGCCATTTGCATTTGTTATAGCGCAGAATACTATTAATAAAATTCTCTGTGCCCTCTGTGTCATGAATGCTGACGACATTGTGTTCCCAAACAGCGGCCATCTCCCCCATCTAACTATGCAGGGGGCCGCCTCTGCCCCCATTTACTTGAGTGGGACCATGCTGTAGTTCAACCATGTGCCTGGGGTTCACTCTGCAGGGGAAAGTCAATGAAAAACCCCTTTAACTGCCATCATCTTGCCATAAAAGCGTGGGAAAGCTTGATGGACCACTGCCTTATAGGTCAACTGGTATCACAAAAATTATACAGATTTGTTAATTCCTGCAGGACATACAGCAGCTGATAAGTACTGGAAGACATGACATTTTTAAATAGAAGTAATTTACAAATCTGTATAACTTTCTGGCCTCATTTAATGTGAAATAATGTTTTGTTATTTTTTTTCCCCTTCCGGAGTACTCCTTTAACTTTCAGATTTAAAACTGTATTCTCTCCCTTTCAAACCCACTTTTTGAACCCCCACTGTCTCCACTTCTCAGAATCAGGCCAATGTTGTATATTCATATAAAAAAAGAACACAACTGTATCCAACGTTTAATTATTTTTCAAGAAAAGTAAAGTCACATTGGGGGGAAAACCTTTTAAAATATGTGCCCCCCAAAATATTTTACTGCTTGCAGATAGGACTGAACTGTCCTATGTGTGGCCACCTTAAAGTGACTGTACCACCAGGCCCAGGCTGAAGCACTGGAGGCGGGCGACCCACCCTTAGTGGGAGGAAACCCCCGCCCCTCCATGACGTGACTCCATTAGAATCAATGGAACCCTATCATAGAGGGGCGGGGGTTTCCTCCCACTAAGGGTGGGTCGGCCCGCCTCCAGTGCTTCAGCCTGGGCCTAGTGGTACAGTCACTTTAAGGAAAATTGTTGTCACCTTCCAACCATTGGCCTAAAAATACTGGTCATAGATGGGTCAATGTGTCCTCATGTTTATTTTATTATTGTGGGCATGCTTTACAATATATCTATAACACCCAACAAGAAAGTCGTTCTGTTGGGTGTACATATAGCTCATTGCACTGTAGCAATGTCTATCCAGTAAATACTGTGACCTTGATAAAAACATATAGACCTGAACTTTTCATGATTATTTATACATAATTAAAGGGATCAAAAATATTTTCAACGATTCGATTAAGCGATTCGTTCATCTCTGATTGCAGCCCCTATTCTCTTCTATGGAGGATCTACAGCTCTGTAATAGGAAATCTGCATAAGCAAATAGGATGTGTAATGTGCAGCACATAAACATTGTGAAGCTTTGTTGGAATGGAATAATAAATAAATACTTGGTACTTATATTCTGAAGATCTTTATTGTCCGACTACTTCTGACTGCATGTCTGTCGGCTCCCATGTAATAGGGAAGGGAAACAGCTTTATTAACCATGCACTCAATAGCACACGCACTTTGGTGCCGGAACAACATGTAAAAATACGTATGGAACGTATACACAGCGTACGTATGCGGAGTGACTGCGAGATAACGTATCGCGCATGCGCAGCACAGTCGGCGCAGGGTTACTACGCACGAGATCGCCAAGATGCCGGCTGTGCACTGCGCAGGCGCGAATTCCCGCGTCTGTTGTAGTTCGAAGTGGCGCGCATGCGCGATACCCGTTCATTGACTCGCATGGAGAGGAAGTTGGATATTTTGCACCCAGGCGGCGCGACTACAATGTGAAGGTTCTTGCGGGTCAGTGTGTCAGTCACGGGGCCGGGTGTGTAACGGGGTGTGAGCCAGGCTCATAGCATCTGGGTTCACGTTGTAATATGTCCCTGGAGTGCAGACTGTGCCAGTAGTGTCGTTCCTTTAAATCAGGCAGAGTAGTTCTACTTAGTTATTGTTGCATTGTCCTGTTAGTAAGTATATGCATTTATTGGGTCCTGTAGTTGTACAGTTATATTCAGTAGTAGTATCCACCTCCCTGTAGCTCCAGCTGTTGTAAAACTACAACTCCCATCATATCCAGGCAGTAGAAGAAAGCCAGGGCATGCTGGGAGTTGTAGTTTTGCTACAGCTGCAAATCTTTGCTACAGATCAGTGTTCTCCAATCAATTCCTCTCCAGCTGGTGCAAAACTACAACTCCCAGCATGCCCTGACAGCCTTTGGCTGTCAGGGCATGCTGGGAGTTGTAGTTTTGCACTAGCTGGAGATGTTGTATGACTGGAGAGCATCCTTTCTCATCTGTAAAAATGATGCTTTCTATGCTGTAGACAGAACATGGGACTATGTATGGCACAGCAGGACCTGGATAACCCCCTTTTAACCAGCCCCCTGGTGCCTCTCTCAGATGCCCTTTAAATCTGTCAAGGGAAGATGATATAAATTACATTAAAATCATTCTATTTTATTCTTTTTATTTCCAGGCATCGGGGTCTTGTGTCTTTGCAGATATTCTCAATGGCGTCCGGTCTCATTTAGACATCAGGGTCTCCCATAAGATAATAGGAACTTATACAATGACTATTCAGGTAAGAAAGCAGAGTTATTAGCCATGATGTACAGGGAATTGCTCAACCTGCTGAACCGTATGGATAAGAAGAATACAGAATTTGTTTAACTTTTTTTTTCCCCCTATATAAAGGGTCCCATTACATTCCAGGACGTCGCTGCGTCCTTTACAGAAAAACAATGGATTCACTTGGAGGACTGGCAGAAAGAGATTTACAAGACTGTAGTGAAAGAGATACATGAAGCTATAATATCCCTCGGTGAGTCTGGAGATGGCGCTCTTCTGCATCTCTTCTCCATCCAGGGCCTCTCCTGGTTCAGTAATCTAATACAGTGGTACCTTGGTTTAAGAGTAACTTGGTTTAAGAGCGTTTTGGTTTAAGAGCTCACAGTTTTTCAAAATTGTGACTTGGTTTAAGAGCATTGCTTTGGTTTAAGAGCTCCATGTTCTGGGTGGGAGCGCGCGTGGGGGAGGGGCATGGTCTGCATAGCGGGGTCTACAGCACTGTACTCTGACCCAGGAAGTCTCCCTCACCTTCCAAATCATAGCAGATCCACATCAGGCTGGGGCTTACATCAGGGGACAGGACTGTGGAGGTAATCTCTTCACGGCTGTAACCCCTCTCTCCCCGGACAGAGAGCGCTGCATGTATGTGCCCACATATGTCCTGCTCATTCCTTCATGCTCCCTGCAGTCTCTCTCAGCTCTTGTGTTTTCCATCCTCTCCATTACTGTACAGTAGTTTATGATATCACATATTCTGCTGTTTCTTAATCTTTGTTTCACCTGTTTTACATGTAATTCAGAAAAATAAATAATTATTTTTGGGGCGTGGAACCAATTGTCTGCACTTCTATGATTTCTTATGGGAAAATTTGCTTTGGTTTAAGAGCAGATTTGGATTACAAGCACGGTCCCGGAACGAATTATGCTCGTAATCCAAGGCACCACTGTACTTGGTTATAATCTGTCACTGCTTTGCACAGTAAAGAAACCATTTGCTTAATTTTCAACCTGTATTTGTTACTTTAAAAATGTTTTACATTTCGTACAGACTATTAAAAACTTTTGATTGGTTGGGGTTCTGAGTTCAACCCTCGAGCAAGTGCTATAACAAGCAGGGAGAGAAGTGCATGGCTGAGTGCTTCTCTCCCTGCTATCAATGTCTGTGACCTAGATGGTCCCATAGACTCACATTGTAAGTTTGTCTTAGTCACGTGGTACAGAGCAGGGAGAGATCTTACTTTCTTAGTACTCTCTTCTCTTCCAGATTTTCCTAGCGAACAATTGGGGTCTAAATACCCAAACCCTGAAATTTTTCTACAACACATCAAAAGTAGTTTTTTTTTCAAAAGTGACAGTGCCCATTTATAGAGGTTACCTGGAAAAAAATTAATACTTGGCCAGGCTGCCGGGGCTGCGGGGAACATGTCGGTAATGTACTACCTGCCCCGTTCCCCTGCTGCTGCCACATCCTGGGCCGCCTTCTCTTCTTGTGTTTTCATAACATACGATGACGTTGCCTTCCCACTGCTCAGCGTAGTTTCTATACTGATGGTCCGTTTTCTTTGGGAGCGCAACATCATTGGATGTTCTGAAAACACAGGAAGAGGTGCAGAGCAGGCGGCCCAGGATGTGTCCAAAAACTATCAATAGCATGTCTACTGACTTAGGCTATCAGTAGTTGGTCAGCGGAAGGCCTAAACCTGGCATCCCACCAATTAGCTGTTTGGCACCAGCACCGAGAACATACCCGGAAACAGATGGCTCTGTGTAGCAGCAGTACCGGTGTACTGCAGCCTGGTCTCCTGTTGAAGTGAATAGGAGCTGTGTCTGCAGTACCAAAACAAATGATACCTGTGTCTTAACTTTGCAGACAGCCATCAGCTATAAAATCATGTTCTACTTTCCAAGCTTAAGTGTCATAGAGGCTGGACTAAGCTGTAGTACGCATGCGTCTTTGTTTCCCCTTCCTGCTTGATTGATGTATAGGGCTTGACTTCCAGAACTGAGCCCTGTACATCAGTCATGTTGCAACAGTGCAGCACCAACTCTGACTCTTCAGCTTATAAGAAAAACATCATTTTATAACTTTGCAAACAGCCATCAGCTAAGAGACAGGAATCATTTGTTTTCTATTCGTATCGGCTATCTCCAGGCCCCTTATATACTTGCTGATAATTTATTGGATACACTATATCCTGGAATATCATGACCCCATAGGACCTACTGTATACGTGTACATTTACTTAACATTTAATTCAACATTTGCATGTGAAACAATTGCTCTGATGATAATAATACACTTGTCTATGTAGGTTACACAATCATTAATCCAGACGTTGTGTTCAGCGTTAAGAAAGCGGATGAGTCCCTCGCTCGTGTAGACGATCAATCTGTAGAGAAGAATACAGACGTCAAAGGTGAGGGGGTTTATGGGGGTGCTCTGGCTGTCACTGGGCTTTTTGCTGTAAACTACCATGAATCTGAGGGTGAGACTCAGGGCCCTATTACACAGAACGATTATTTTCCCAAAAATCGTTATATTGTTTGGATTTAGGCGATAATCTCTCTGTGTGTATGCAGGCCACGATCAAACCACTAACGAAATCCATCAGTGTATGCGCACATCGTTCCTTCCTAATTCTGATTATTCGTTTACTAGAGTATACAAACTCTCGTAATTACGATCGTAACTAAGGACTATGGCTCTGTGTAATATGGTGAACAATTTCAGGTTGTTTAGAAATTCGCTTGTTTGCAATTGTTTATCGTTTATCGGGGGGAAAACAAAACAATTGCTTTGTCTAATAGGACCTTTAATGTCCCTGTCATATAGAAAAACCACTGGGACATGTGAATAGTTTTGATTGATGAGTGTTTTTGGGTTGTACAGGATTAAAAGAAACACAGCAGCTTTTTTGCAAAAACAGCACCACCCCTGTACTCAAGTTGTGTGTGGTATTCAGCTCCATTCACTTCAATGGAACTCAGCTACAAAACCCCACACCGAACCTAAGGACAGGAGAGGTGCTGTTTCTGGAAGAAAGCGGCAATGTTTTTCAAAACCTGGACAACCCCTTTACGCTCTCCCTGTGAACTAAATTAAAGTTTCTTTTTTTTTTTTTTTTTTGTAGACCTTCCTGATATTTTACTGAGGGTAAAGGATGAATCTCCTGGAGAAGCCGCTCCTGTTGTGGAGACCCCGCAGACTGACGCTGAACCTTCTACATGTGAGTGTCCATACTATGAGCAGAGTATTGGGTGTGGGTGTTATGTAGCTCTAATGTGACTTTTCCATTTCAGCAGGTCCTGCTGTGATTCCAGTCACATTGGTAACTGTCACAGAGGAGAATACACCTGAACAGATGGACACCAGTAAGTATATTACTGATCGTCACAACATGGCCTGACCTCAAGCCCGGGGACTATGGGGGACACTTATCAAACATGGTGTAAGATGAAACTGGCTCAGTTGCCCCTAGCAACCAGTCAGATTCCACCTTTCATTCCTCACATACTATTTGGAAAATGAAAGGTGGAATCTGATTGGTTGCTAGGGGCAACTGAGCCAGTTTCATTTTGCACCATGTTTGATAAATCTCCCCCTATATGCGTAATTTGGTCAAATGCGAGTCTCACAAGGATACAGCTGCATCAGCCGCACATATGTATATAGTAGTAGTTTGCTACGGTGTATCAGTCTGAAGTCTAGGCTATTTAGCTCACAGAGCATTGTCAAGTGACAGTAAAACCTGTTTAGTACACAACTGTCATTAAAGAGGGTATCTGGTGGTTAAGCCTATTGCAAATTACAATATTAGAGAATCCTGGGCTAATAGGGACTGCAGTCTATGGACCTGAGAAGCTGCAAAGAGAGTCTCTCCCTCTGGAGGACCAGGCACTGGTGTACAATGGAGAATTGAACATTTGCTGCCAGGTTTCCCCACAGATTACAGCTGATTGCTGGGGACCGAGAACTGGGCGCTGTGTGATTTTAGGGGCACACGTCTAGCATGATACGGGTATACTTTCAGTAGGTAATAATGGAGAAGTATTGAAGTATTGGTTTTTATCGCTTATAAAGATTGAAATGTTTAAAGTATAATTCCATCTAATATTTTTGTACTGTTTTGTAGGTACAGAACAAAAAAACTCCAATGCGTTTCCTATTAAAAAAGAAGAAGAAACTTATTCAATAGATGAATATAATAGCACAGGAGGGGATGAGCAGCCGGGTCCTCCCGGAGGTAAGAGGGGCAGTTCTGTACAAAGACGCCATAGGATTATATCTGCCCCAGAAAGCTTTGTTCATCACCTCCAGCATTATGGGAAATGCTGTCCTTCTCCTCTATAGCACTGGTGTAATGGAAGGTTATACTGGTGTACAGCAGGTTCAGAAACACATCACACACAGATGCAGATGCTCAGTGTTTACTGAATCCATTACATGTATTGTGCAGGTGACGACATTGTCAAGAATGAATCCGAGGAGGAAACTGACACAGAGGAAGATTTTCAAGGTACAGGTAGGAAGAGTTCTGTATATGCCTGTATGTATAAAGTATATTCCAACCACAGTATATATCTATAGCTGTATATATAACATCATTACACCTCTGCTCCTGCAGAACATCATATTATGCATCTCGTCTGCTGCAGAAGATTATTATGCATACTGCATCTGCTATGAACCTTCATAATACACACCCCAGCTGCTGCAGAACATTATAATACACACCTCATCTGCTATGAACCTTCATAATACACACATTAGCTGCTGCAGAGTATAATAATACATACCTCAGCTGCTGCAGAGTATAATAATACATACCTCAGCTGCTGCAGAGTATAATACATACCTCAGCTGCTGCAGAGTATAATAATACATACCTCAGCTGCTGCAGAGTATAATAATACATACCTCAGCTGCTGCAGAGTATAATAATACATACCTCAGCTGCTGCAGAGTATAATAATACATACCTCAGCTGCTGCAGAGTATAATAATACATACCTCAGCTGCTGCAGAGTATAATAATACATACCTCAGCTGCTGCAGAGTATAATAATACATACCTCAGCTGCTGCAGAGTATAATAATACATACCTCAGCTGCTGCAGAGTATAATAATACATACCTCAGCTGCTGCAGAGTATAATAATACATACCTCAGCTGCTGCAGAGTATAATAATACATACCTCAGCTGCTGCAGAGTATAATAATACATACCTCAGCTGCTGCAGAGTATAATAATACATACCTCAGCTGCTGCAGAGTATAATAATACATACCTCAGCTGCTGCAGAGTATAATAATAGACTTTAGGCAACAGATGCAGTAGCTCTCATAGCAATGTATCAATCCGTAGTAGACAGATATCCACCCTTATTAAACAGGGGAACTATTAGCCAAACAGACTAGTATCACCCTAGCGACTAACCAAAGAATAAGCTTGGTATTTTTATTTGTATAAATATACTTAGCCTGCAGCCTTATATAGGGTTGTGATCTTTTTGGTGACTTCTGATATTATAACCTTACAGTAGTGAGGACATATAGATGTTTAGTGTGAATGTAGTCATTGTTGCATCCTTTCCTCATAGCCCTTTCTATCATTTGATAGGTCCTGCTGTCATACAATCAGGGTCTGGCCCAGCGAGCGGTGGTAGCAGTCAGCAGGCAGAGTCGGCAGGAAATTGTAGTGCAGGTAAGCTTGTCTTCCTGTTTTATTACCCAACAGTAAAATGTACCATATACACAACCCTGCCATACACTAGAGTATAAATCCAGCTTGTCTCATCCATGTTTCTCCTCTTTTCTTACATTTGTCAGACAGTAATGGTGGAGACAAACAGAGCGGAGAGGATTCTAACTCCGTAAGTAACTAACCACCTGATCTGTGGTATTTACATAGAACACAGCCATTCTTGGCAGATTACCGGCCGTTGTGGCCAGTAATCATTTGGTGTAATAGGACATGTTAAAAAACCGCATTCAGCTGACATGCACAATGGTTACACCTGTAGCTATACAGCCCAGCATACGATTTGCTTTCCCCACCGCCTGGTTGCACTGGTTACTCAGTTAGGAATCAGAAATCACTGCCCTTAAATCCTTCTCTTCTGAAGTTTTCACTAACACAGAACTGCTGATGTGATTCCTTGACCTTTGGTGTTAGGATATATTTTGTATCTTCCTTTTAAACTTCATTTCCATTTACTTTTTTGTCAGCAGGAAATAGAAGCTAAGAGGTTCAAGAGTGGGCCTCAAGTTCGTGGCGATATTCTGAGCTTACAGGAAAGAGAAGATAGAGTAAGTGGAAATCTTGTATTTAGCTGCACAGTGAAAAATATAGTAAGAAAAGAAAAGTTGTATGTCTTCACCGTCTCAAGTTTTTTTTTTTTTTTAAAGTTGGGAGTTGTAGTTTTGCAACAGCTGGAGAGCCACAGGTTCCCCATCCTTAATGTATTACGTTTATTTGAATAGACTGTGTGTTATACTACATTTCTCCTGTAGTGGCCGCTGCAGAAAAAAATACTTTCTCTCTCACGCATACCTATATAATTTTTTTTTTTTTTTTTTTTTTACAGCGTCTCCGGGTCATGGGAGGCATGAAACCATTTCAAGGCCAGCCACGTATTGTAGTTTATCAGGAGGTAAAAGAAGAAGTAACGGAAGTGCCGGATTACAGAAGAGATATAAAGAGCACCAATTGGTGTAAATGTGGCCACTGCGGTGTCATGTCTACCCTAGCAGAGTCTATATGTTGCCATGAGATTGTCGGACTCCCCTCAAAGCTCGATGATGAGTGCTTGTGTGTTACCAAGGATCCGGCCTTCCTGGAGTTGTGTCTGGACAAGGATCGTCTTGATTTCCTTTATCGTTTCTTGGCTAAAATTAAGAGAAAAAACGACACTCTGTATTACCTTCAGTAAGTATTAAAATATATACTCACATAGGCACAGAAGGGATCTCCGGGGGATATTGATACTTGGGAGATCAGGAAGAGGATTTGCTATCTACCACCTCTCAAGTAGATGGATACATTATTTGTTATAGTGATATATTCTGGAACTTTCTAATATACTTTGTGTTTAAATGGGCGGTCTTTAAAAAAAAAAAAACATTTTGCATCATATGAACTTCTGTGTAACTCATTGTTTGTTCATTGTTTTTCCGCCCCCCCCTCCCCCCCCATTGTTTCCTCACAGCAAACTCAGGCGGATGTCCTACAGAGCCTTTGTCGTATGGGCCTACGGCTTCCTGGACTTTCGTAAATATCATCCCGTCCCTGCGTGTGTGGTCAAGAGTGTCCAAGAATTCTTACCCTACCCTGAAGAGTTAAATGTTGGCTATATGAAGATGTTTGACTATTCCCCAGCCGTAATGGCCTTGGATCATATCTAATACAGTTGTGTTTGGTTCTTGGACACCTGGTTTGCACTTTTTTAAAAATTTTTGTACTAGATCCTTTTGTACTTTTAGATCCTGATCTTGACTCCTCAGAGTAACCATTACACTGCCAGGACTACATTTACTTATACAAAAATAAAATCTTTATGTCCACTACATGGATATTAACCGCTAGAGTGGTGGGGGAGTATCCGCTGAGGGCTCTGGTGGTCTTGAGAATGGGGATCCGGTCTCCTATTCTATGAGGCAGCTGCTGGAGAACTGTATTTGGCTGTCTCTGCAACTCCCATAGAAAATGACTGGAACAGCAACATACATGTGCAAGCTACCACTCTACTAACATAGGAGATTTGGGTCGCGTAACCAGATAATATTCCTTATCCTTTCTAACTTTGTAAATTGGGAAAAAATACTGTCACCCCACCACCACCTCCACCTTACTCTCGCTTTCTGTCCAATGATCAAATGAAGTTATTTCAGAGCAGAAAGAGGACACAGGCAAGATGCAGTTCGGCAGGGGATGCAGTTATTGTCCTAAAAAACAACTTTTAATCCGGCAGCGCTGTGTCTAACGGCCGGGGCTTACATTTGTATATGCATTAGGCTGGCATCACCTCTCCGTCCTTCCTCCTCACCCTCCTCATCATTAAGAATGCTCCAGGAACATTTACTGCTGTTTGAGCTTTGCACATGTGTATTAACGATCCAGCCCATGTTCGTTATGCACACAGGTGGGGAAAAGGAAACAATCTGCCTGGAGCATTCCTAATGATAGGGAGGAGGGACAGAGAGGTTGTGCCAGCCTAATGCATATATAAATGTAAGCCCCGGCCATTAGACACAGCGCTGCCGGATTAAAAGTTGTTATTATGACAATAACTGCATCCCCTGCTGAACAGACCTCAGGACAGATCTTGGATTAAAATCAGCTATCCGAAGGTACAAGTGGTTTGGGGGGGGGGGGGGGGGGTCAGATTGTGGGTACAGGGTCCCTTTAAGTGTATAGGGGCCTCCTTTTTGTTCTCAGAAAAATAAACCACCACTAGAGATGTCTGGCAGCGGCCTACCCTTCCCTACTTCATTAAGAAATGTAAAGGGGAGATCAGAAGGGTTAACTGTTGGCCGAATGAACGTTTAACTGAAAGTATGTCCACCTTTAGGATGACCTATAACTCAGATTGGGAGAAGGGGTGATGACATGAAGAAAGGTTGCAAATCACAGAGGTTAGGATATAAAGGTCATTCTTGGTGCTTGAAAGGCATTTTTCCAGAATATGCGATGAAACAAAATTTCTTTACAGATGGGCCATGACTTATGCTGTACTGTCCACCACTTACATTGAAACACTAGTGTTTACAGGCAACAAAGTCACAAGTGATCCTACTACCATAGCAATATATTCAGACATTCACCCATTGTTCCAAGCAGTCATTCACAACATTGATAACTCCAATAATACATTTCACAACTCACATACTGCAGAGTGCTGGAGCTTTACTACAATGGGAGAGCCCCTGAGCTAGATACGGTGAGGAGAGTTGGCTCAAAGTCCCTGTGTTATCAATGGCCGGACTGTAGAATCTCTATCTGATCATCGGAGTTATACATCTGAGATCAATGGCCATGGATAGGGGCGGCCGGGGATAAAAGTCCACCCTCTGAGTACGGATGATAGTGTTACTGTGTTAATGAGTAATATTGTACTACGGAGATAAAACTCTAGGAATCTCTTTCTGGCCATGCTTAGGCGTCAGATCTGTGAACTGATTCTGCAAATTTCCATGGGTCCTGATGACAATCTATGAGGCTAAATAGATCCTGGGCCATAGGCTTCTGCTAATAGACGTAATGGGGGAGGTTTATTAAAGGAGAAGTCCGGTAATATGGGGATTGTGTGGATTGCCCATTTCATCTGAGATGTGCTGGTGCATCCTTATGCGGGAAGGGGTGGGGGGAACATAAAAAAGAATGCTTACCCATCTCCGTTCCCCCGCATCACCGGCTCTCTTAACAGCCGCCAAAACCTATTTTCTGCCAGCTTCCTGCTACGTCACATCCAGGGTAAAAGTTCCCTGACCTGGATCGAGGATTGCCCACCAAGCCAGTCAGTGACTGCAGCAATATCCCATCCCAGTCACTGGCTGAGTGGGCAAACCATTAGCCGGGTCATGATGTTGCAGGGGAGCGGTGCTGTGGGGGTACGGAGATGGGTAAGTATACATTCTTTATTATGTTCCCCCCACCCTTTCCAGCATAAGGCCATGCCGGCACATCCTCAGATGAAATGCGATCCACACAATCTCCATATCCCCCAATACAAATAATAAATGTAGAAGAAAAGGCAAACATATTTAGTATCACTGTGTGCATAACAAAACTGGCAATAAAATGATCATATAATCACATAACCTGAACAGTGACCGTGAGAAAATCATAAGGATGCTGACCAAGATTTACCACTAACCTAAAGTACAATATGTCATGATATTGTCATGGATAAGTTAAAGCATTACAGAGCTATACCACATAAAGTGAGACAGGTGACATTTGAAAAATGTCCTTAAATGGGTGGAAAAAAAAATCGTATGAACGGGAGGCAGAAAGTTATAAAGATTTATAATTTACTTCTATTAAAAAATCTCAAGCCTTCCAGTACTTATCAGCTGCTGTATGTTCTGCAGGTAGTATTCTTTCCAGGCTGATACAGTACTCTCTGCTGCCATTAGAGATGAGCGAACCTGGAGCATGCTCGAGTCCATCCGAACCCAAAATTTCGGCATTTGATTAGCGGTGGCTGCTGAAGTTGGATAAAGCCCTAAGGCTATGTGGAAAACATGGATATAGTCATTGGCTGTATCCATGTTTTCCAGACAACCTTAGAGCTTTATCCAAGTTCAGCAGCCCCAGCTAATCAAATGCCGAACGTTCGGGTTCGGATGGACTCGAACCCGAACCTGGTTCGCTCATCTCTAGCTGCCACCTTTGTCCATGCCAGGAACTGTCCAGAGCAGGAGAGATTTTCTATGGGGGATTTGCTGCTGCTCTGGACAGTTCCTGATATAGACAGAGGTGGCAGCAGAGAGCACTGTCTGACAGTCTGGAAAAAAATACACCACTTCCTACAGGACATACAGCAGCTGATAAGTACTGGAAGACTTGAGATTAAAATAAATGTAAATGACAAATCTATATAATCTATATATCTATTTCTGAAACCAATTGATTTAAAAAAAGATTTTTTTTTCCAGAGTACTCCTTTAAGGCCAAAATTAGCCTTGTCTAGAAAGGATTAATTGCACATAAGTTTAGTGCATAAGTTTAGATCAAGTTTTCTTAATGACACAACCAGTTATTGATGAAAGTTCAGCTCCTGTACAGTAAACTGTGTTGTGCTGTGCACCGCAGTCCTGAGGAGGTAAGTGTTAAAGGAGAAGTCTGGCGGAAATTTTTTATTAAAGCATTGTATTGCCCCCCAAAAGTTATTCAAATCACCAACATACACTTATTACATAAAGTGATTTTTTCCCTGCACTCACTACAGTATCAAGACTTCACTTCCTGGATAACATAGTGATGTCACTTCCTGGATAAAATGGTGATGTCACTTTCTGGATAACATGGTGATGTCACGACCCGACTCCCAGAGCTGTGCGGGCTGTGGCTGCTGGAGAGGATGATGGCAGGGGGACACTGAGGGACACAGGGCATGGGGGGAACACTGAGCATCCCTCTGCCATCATCCTCTCCAGCAGCCACAGCCCGCACAGCTCTGGGAGTCGGGTCGTGACGTCACCATGTTATCCAGGAAGTGACATCACCATGTTATCCAGGAAGTGACATCACCATGTTATCCAGGAAGTGACATCACCATGTTATCCAGGAAGTAAGTGCAGGGAAAAAAAGCACTTTATAAGCATTTCCCGTAATAAGTGTATATTGGGGATTTGTATAACTTTTGGGGGGAAATACAATACTTTAATAAAAAAAAATTCCAGACTTCTCCTTTAATGTTATTGCAACACCACCTAAGGACGTATTACACGGCCCAGTGTAAGTGAGCGATGATCTGCTAGATCGGTGCTCACTTACAGAGACTATGTAATCGTGTGGCAGGGCTGTAAATATCATTAGTGATGTCCTTGTAACCCTTGCTTAAAGTGACTCTGTACCCACAATCTCCCACCCCAAACCGCTTGTACCGTCAGATAGCTGCTTTTAATCCAAGATCTGTCCTGTTGTCCGGCAGGTGATTCAGTTATTGTCCGAAAAAAGAACTTTTAGGGTACAAACACACACACACCGTATACGCAGCAGATACGCAGCAGATTTGATGGTGCAGATTTGATGCTGTGTTCAGCTATTTAGATCTAATCTGCTGCGTATTTGTTGTGTATTTGCTGCGTATACGGTGTGTGTTTATACCCTTAAACTTGCAGTGTCAAATTGGCGTGGCCTAGAGTGTGTGTGCATCAGGCTGGCACAACCTGTCTGTCCCTCCTCCCCACCCTCCTCATCATTAGGAATGCTCCAGGCAGGTATTATCCTATTCGTCAGCTGTGAGAATACTGCACATGGGCTGGATCAATAAGGCACCTGTACAGGAATAGGAAAAATCCTGTCAGTGGCATTCCTTATGATGAGGAGGGACGGAGGGGCGGTGCAAGGTTAGGGCACAGATACTTTAGGCCACAGCAGTTTGGCACAGGGCTGCAAGTTTAAAAGTTGTTTTTTAGGACAATAACTTATTCACCAACGGACCGCAGGACAGATCTTGGATTAAAAGCAGCTATCCGAAAGTACAAGTGGTTTGGGGGGGTCAGATTGTGGGTACAGAATCGCTTTAACGTCTGAAATAATAAACTTTATATATACCTGTCCACACTCTCAGTGTTCTTCAAGCTTCTGCCCGCAGCTGCCACTGGAACTTTATAGACAGTCTCTGAACTGCCAGGCTGCTCAGCCAATCACTGGCTGCAGCGCTGACCTGTCTAGACCAGTGATTGGCTGAGTTGCCTGTCACTTCAGGGATCGGCTCTAAAATTCCAGCGACGACTGCAGGCAGAAAAGAGAACACCAGGAACCGTGACAGGCATGTATATACTTTTTTTTTTAACAGCCATCAGTCGTGCACCTCCTATTATCATTATTACATGGAGTGATTATCTCTGTGTGTAATAGAGCCATAAAGTGAATGTACCGTCAGGTACAAAGATTTTTTACATGAAAAGACCAGTCTGGGGATGGGTTAATTCTTTGGACTGACGAAGGAATCCGCTCATGCATAGAATGGAGTCTATGGCACGGGCAGAGATACGCGCGTCCACCAGAGTCCACGAGCGGGTGTGAGCTGCGGAATCCTTAAGGGATTTTTCATCGCAATTCCGTAGTGTGCACATTCCCCAAAGAAGGGACATCCTATAAAAGTCAATGGGGCATTTATTCTGCTTGAATTCTGCCTGAATTTCGCTCAAAATCAGCTTCTATTATGCTCGTATTCTTACACGCTCCTGTAATCTTCATCTCAGAAACATCTCCAGAATCCGCCCATTTCTCACCACTGACACCGCTCAGACTCTGACTGTCGCCCTGATCCATTCCCATCTTGACTACTGTAACTCCCTACTAATCGGTCTTCCTCTCTCTAAGCTCTCCCCTCTCCAGTCCATCCTTAACGCAGCAGCCAGGCTCATCTTCCTCTCCAGCCGCTATACCGACGTCTCCCCTCTGTGCCAGTCACTGCACTGGTTACCCATTAAATCCAGAATCCACTTTAAACTCCTCACCCTCACCCATAAAGCTCTCCACAACTCTGCCCCTCCATACATCTCCTCCCTCATCTCCACCTATCATCCTGCCCGTGCTCTGCGCTCTGCAAATGATCTTACCCTAACATCTTCCATAATCAGAACCTCTCATTCCCGCCTCCAAGACTTCTCTCGTGCTGCACCAGTTCTGGAACACCCTACCTAAAGACCTCAGACTCATTCCCAATACTCACAGCTTCAAGCGTGTCCAGAAGACTCATCTCTTCAGGCTCGCTTATAACTTTCCCTAAACTTGTTCCCCCTTCTGTTGTTTCCCTCGCTCTATCTCTGATGGTTCCTGCACTTTATATGTTTACTTACAATCAGATATTGGGGTTGTTACTGGCTCATCCTGTATTTCTAACTATGTACAATGGCCGGACCATGGACAAATGAAGCACTGATGCCTGGTGCCAACCCAAGTTGTAGTCTGTAAGCTCCAACGAGCAGGTCCCGTTTATACTTTGTATTTTTATGTTATTTTTATTTATTCTAATTATTTAACTGTGTATTATGTACCTCTGTACTGTATGCATAGAAAAAAGCGCTGCGGAATCTGTTGGTGCTATACAAATAAATATATTATAATTATTATTATTATTATAAACTAGTATAAAGGATAGTAAATATTTCTACTATAGTGATACAGTTGTGAGAACAGAAATGTAACAAGATACAAAGCTCACCAGGATCAGTGACCGCAAGTGACCTTTGTATCCAGTGCACTATGGGGAAGAAAGAGTTAATGCAGACTCCTCCCCGGGTAACCCCTGTCCCAGTCTGTTAACCCTGTAATTACCAGGCTGGGGAGGGCTGTGCCTGTTCTCCCAGTCTAGGCAGTGGTTGTGTGTGACATCTGTGAGATCACGTGAGCAGTCTGCCAGAGAGGATCTCTGGGTAAAGATCACAAGAGAAGGAGGAAGGAAGAGCTTGTGATTCCAGTCCCCTTCATTGCCAGGCTGCAGCCGGACTCAGGTACCGAGTATTGTCCTTATTACAGGACACAGGGGGTCATTCATCTGCTGGGGGTCAGGGAGCAGCCAGCGCCTGGAGCTGGCGGTGTAATGCATGACTATCCCCTTGTGCAATGTATACAGAATATATGCATAGCCACCGACGCTACGCCAAGTGCTTATAGAAAGGGAGACGGGGTCAGAGTGCTCTGTGTGCTGCTGGATTTTGTAGGGTTATCTGGTAGCTGACATTGACTTCTATGGGAAATACATAGTGTTATTGTTACAGAAAAGGAAACTTAAAGGAAAACTTTATAGTTTGCAATCGCATGGAAATTCTGAAGAAAGTTTAAATTTCTTATTGAAATTCTTAGGATACTCCGTAAAGAAGCTCTGAGGAGCTGGAGAGTCTTGTACCTTTTCCTTATAGTATGTGTATGTGCACATGTAATGTATGGAAATATTAGGCAGGGCCGGATCGGTACTGGCGGGACCCAGGTGTGGGCTGTTTATGTATATAATATTGTACGGTATATTTTATTGATCATTTATGTGATGGCTGGCGGTTGACTTGTGTTGTGAATCAATGGAGAACCTGTGTCGGGGGCAGTGAGATGGTGCTGAGTTTCATGTTACTACTTGGTGGAGGACAATAAAGTAATCAAACAGGTTTTCCCACTAAGGGTTGTAATTGTTGACTTAAAGGGGTACTGCAGCAAAAAAAAAAAAAAAAAAAAATTAAAATTGACTAGTTCCATTGATTTGTAATTGACTTTTTTTTTTTTTTTTAAATCTTGTCTTCCAGTACTTATCAGCTTCTGTATGTCATGCAGGGAGTGGTGTATTCTTTCCAGTGTGGAAAACAGAAGTACATTTTTAGTTTACTTCTATTGAAAAATCTCCAGTTTTCCAGTATTTATCAGCTGCTGTATGTCCTGCATAAAGTAGTGTGTTCTCTTCATTCTGACACAGTGCACCTCTGTCCTTTACAGGAATTCTCCAGAGCGGTAACAAATCCCCATAGAAAACCTCCCCATAAACCACTTCCTGCAGGACTTACAGCAGCTGATAAGTACTGAAGGATGAGATTTTTTTTTTTTATAGAAGTAAATTACAAATCTCTGGCACTTTCTGACACCAGTTAATTTGAAAGATTTCTTTTTTCAGGAGTACTCTTAAAGGGTAGCTGTCACAGTACAGACTAGACGTAGCTGACGCTGTGAAGTTCAGGTTGCTGTGGCAATGTCAGAAGTTACCCTATTCCACGGGACGATTATCATTCAGATTATCGTTAAGTCGTTTGAATCTAAACGATAATCATTCGTTTGAATAGCAGTTAACGATTAACGACCGAATGAGAAATCGTTGATCGTTTAATAAGACCTGGACCTATTTTTATCGTTGCTCGTTCGCAAATCGTTCGCATTGAATAAGACGTCGTTCGGTTGTTCGCAGTAGTGACGAACGCAATAGCGACAAGACGACCGCAAGAACGATCATAAGTAACGATTATTGTTCCATGTAAATGGGTGAACGATTTGTTTGGATCGTTTATCGTTAACGATTATGCGAACGATAATCGTCCCGTGGAATAGGGGCCCTTACATTTGGGACGTTATCTGTGTATTCTGTATCGGATCTACCCCCTCCCCCGACTGACGTCATCATGTCTGACCAGCCCCTACAGCAGCACCATCTCTCTGTCATAAAATATATATATACACATATAGATAGATCTTTCTTTATGAGGACTTTTAAAGAAGAATGAGATGTGTTTTTATGTCATGCTGCCTTGTGCTGAACAATGCCACAAGCAGAGTCTGATGTCGGAGTACCCCTTTAATTTATTATTTGTTCCATGTAACCCATTATATTTTTTTGTTTCAGCCTTTTCAATGGATCACGGTTGTGAGTGTATATACCTTGTGGGTGCCGCCCTTGGGGCATTAGTGTCCATTGCTCTCCTGTGGCTGGGGTACCGTCTGGGTGTCATCTATCAGCTCTTTCATAAGGTAAGTCATAAGAAATAACACAAAAAGTTAAAGTTGTCTTGGACTTATCCCAAGGTTTCCCTCAGTAGGTGGGATGTTACAGCTTACCAGGCCTCTATTTCTTCCAGGAACTCTCTATAGTCTCTTACATATAACGCCAAGGAGTAGGGGGCTGCCATGCATCACTGACCCATAATGGATCTAACAATCTGCTGTGATTTTATTTGAAGGTGGAAACTCAGAGTCCGTGTCATGGAGGAGAAGTGGTGGCCCAAGTGCTGCAGTCCCATGGTGTCAAATTTGTGTTCACCCTAGTCGGCGGCCATATCTCACCCATCTTGGTCGCCTCTGAAAAGTTGGGAATACGTGTGGTGGACACGAGGCATGAAGCTACGGCTGTATTCGCTGCAGATGCAGTAGCCAGACTTTCAGGTAGGTAAGACTTTTGCCTAATGCTGAAATAATAAAAACAAATGTTATCATAATACAGTTTTTATTTAATTCTATGGTGTTAAAAGGATATCCAGGATTAGAAAAAAATACAGCTTTTTTTATTGCACAAACAGCACCACCCCTGTCCTCAGGTTGTGTGTGGTATTACAACTTCAATGGAATTGAGCTGCAAAACCCCACACCAAAACTGAGGACAGGAGAGGCCACCATGTTTTTCTAACCCTGGATAATCCCCTTTAGGGCCATTTTACACGGCCCGATGTAAAGGAGCAAGCGAGCGTCGACCTGTCAGTAGGTCAGTACTCGCTTGCCTCTTTTTCCCGGATTGCTCTCGGCGCTATTACACGCACAGACATCAAGCAAGGAGAAGCGGGGAGCTGCGGGGAGCTGCAGGAGGAGCTGCCTGATCCTTAGATTGTCCGGGAAGCCCACAGAAGATAGCGGCGGACTGCTGCCCCCATTCCTATTAGGGCCAGCTAAACCCAGCAGACTCTCGCTATCAGCATTGTTCGGCCAAATATGGCTGATAATCACTTGGTGTAATAGTGCATTAAAGGAGAAGTCCGGTGAAAATGTTTATTAAGGTATTGTATTGCAACCCAAAAGTTATATAAATTACCAATATATACTTATTACTGGAAATGCTTATAAAGGGCTTTTTTCCCTGCACTTACTACTGCATCAAGGCTTCACTTCCTGGATAACATGGTGATGTCACTTCCTGGATAACATGGTGATGTCACTTCCTGGATAACATGGTGATTTCCTGGATAACATGGTGATGTCACTTCCTGGATAACATGGGGATGTCACGCCCCGACTCTCAGAGCTGTGCGGGCTGTGGCTGCTGGAGAGGATGATGGCAGGGGGATGCTCAGTGTCCCTCCAGTGCCTTGTGTCCCTCAGTGTCCCCTGCCATCATCCTCTCCAGCAGCCACAGCCCACACAGCTCTGGGAGTCGGGGCGTGACATCCCCATGTTATTCAGAAAGTGACATCACCATGTTATCCAGGAAGTGACATCACCATGTTATCCAGGAAGTGAAGCCTTGATGAAGTAGTAAGTGCAGGGAAAAAGCAATTTATGTGCATTTCCCATGATAAGCGTATATCGGTAATTTGTATAACTTTTCAGGGGCAATACAATACGTCAGGAGCGTTACTAGGGTCCTAAAACATCCGGGGCCCGGGCCCTCTGAGTTTCTCTCCCCCATTTCTCTCCCCTGTTTCTCTCCCCCATGCTTTTTCCCCTGTTTCTCTCCTCCATGCTTTTTCTCCTGTTTCTCTCCTCCATGCTTTTTCTCCTGTTTCTCTCCTCCATGCTTTTTCTCCTGTTTCTCTCCTCCATGCTTTTTCTCCTGTTTCTCTCCTCCATGCTTTTTCTCCCGTTTCTCTCCTCCATGCTTTCTCCCCTGTTTCTCTCCCCCATGCTTTTCTCCCGTTTCTCTCCTCCATGCTTTTTCCCCTGTTTCTCTTCTCCATGCTTTTCTCCCCTGTTTCTCTTCTCCATGCTTTTCTCCCATTTTCTCTCCCCCTGTGCTTCTCGCCCGTTTCTCTCCCCCCGTGCCTGCTCACCTCCTCCTAGATAGTCGCGGCTGCTGCTGTCCCCCTCACCTACCGTAGTGCCCGGAGGTGCTCCTACAACTCAATCAACTCAGGGCGGGAGCGTGGGGCCGCTGCAGTGGGACGTGGCGCGTGCGTTGATTGGATACGTGCACCACGGCCCACCGCAGCGGCCCCACACTCCTGGTCTCCGCTGATTGGATGGAGGAGCGTGTCCGGGTGCTGCGGGTGGCCAGTAGGTGAGGAGGACAGCAGCAGCGGCAATCAGCGAGCCAGATGCGGCCATCAAAAGAGCCGCATCTGGCTCGCAAGAGCGGGGCAGAAGAGATCCGGGGCAGCAGGCATTTTATTCGGGGAATAAAACTGCCTAGCGACGCCACTGCAATACGTTAATAAAAATATTCACCGGACTTCTCCTTTAAGGCCTAAAGCTAGCCATACATATAAAGGGCCTTTTACAACGGCCGATTATCGTGCAAAAAATCACTGAAACAGTCAAACTATGGACAAAAATTGATCGCATCTTTTGAGCTACTCTCAAAATCATTGTTAATCGTTCTCAAGTCTTTCTGCGTAATCACCCGTCATTCACAGTATATAGATACAAACACAATAGAGAATATTCACAGAATATATAGGACCGTAATTGTTATCGCAATTAACGACTTTTCATAGCAATTTATAAAATCGTATTATCGATAAAAGATAAAAATCATCACTTGTTCGCTAAACAAGCGATTAAGCGTATCTGTGCGTGTAAAAGGACCCTTGGATAGCTGGCAGCCAAACACTTTTTGGTGCACATATCTGGTGTAAACATAAGCCAACTAATAAAAGGTGCACACCTAGACTAGACAGTCTCAAGATGTGCCAGATAGTCATACAGCCTCAGTCACTATGAAAAATCTGGCGCATTCTTAGGCTGTCTAGTCTACTTGGACTAGCTATTTTACCAATATCTTCCCGGACCTGGAAGATACAGGGGAGTTTCCTCTTTTGGCTGTTTGCATTTATCTGCTATGTCTCTGTGAAGTGGCAAGAAAGATCTTGGTGACCAGAAATGTGGACAGAAGTATAACTGGGGCACCATGTTACGGGGAGTTCTTGGTGGTGTCACTGTTATGGTGAGAGCTGTGTGGCGGCACTGTTATGGTGAGAGCTGTGTGGCGACACTGTTATGGGGAGAGCTGTGTGGCGGCACTGTTATGGGGAGAGCTGTGTGGCGGCACTGTTATGGGGAGAGCTGTGTGGTGGCACTGTTATGGGAAGAGCTGTGTGGTGGCACTGTTTTGGGAAGAGCTGTGTGGCGGCACTGTTATGGGGAGAGCTGTGTGGCGGCACTGTTATGGTGAGAGCTGTGTGGCGGCACTGTTATGGGGAGAGCTGTGTGGCGGCACTGTTATGGGGAGAGCTGTGTGGCGGCACTGTTATGGGGAGAGCTGTGTGGTGGCACTGTTATGGGAAGAGCTGTGTGGTGGCACTGTTATGGGAAGAGCTGTGTGGCGGCACTGTTATGGGGAGAGCTGTGTGGCGGCACTGTTATGGTGAGAGCTGTGTGGCGGCACTGTTATGGGGAGAGCTGTGTGGAGGCACTGTTATGGGGAGAGCTGTGTGGTGGCACTGTTATGGCAGGAGCTCTGTGGTCGCACTGTTATGGCAGGAGCTCTGTGGTCGCACTGTTATGGCGGGAGCTGTGTGGTCGCACTGTTATGGCGGGAGCTGTGTGGTCGCACTGTTATGGGGAGAGCTGTGTCAGCACTGTTATGGGGAGAGCTGTGTCAGCACTGTTATGGGGAGAGCTGTGTGGAGGCACTATTATGGGGAGAGCTGTGTGGTGGCACTGTTATGGCCGGAGCTGTGTGGTGGCACTGTTATGGGGAGAGCTGTGTGGAGGCACTGTTATGGGGAGAGCTGTGTGGTGGCATGTTATGGGGAGAGCTGTGTGGTGGCATGTTATGGGGAGAGCTGTGTGGCGGCACTGTTATGGGGAGAGCTGTGTGGCGGCACTGTTATGGGGAGGGCTGTGTGGTGGCACTGTTATGGGGAGGGCTGTGTGGTGGCACTGTTATGGGGAGAGCTGTGTGGCGGCACTGTTATGGGGAGAGCTGTGTGGCGGTACTGTTATGGCGGGAGCTGTGTGGTGGCACTGTTATGGGGAGAGCTGTGTGGTGGCACTGTTATGTCGTGAGCTGTGTGGTGGCACTGTTATGTCGTGAGCTGTGTGGTGGCACTGTTATGTCGTGAGCTGTGTGGCGGCACTGTTATGGGGAGAGCTGTGTGGCGGCACTGTTATGGCGGGAACTGTGTGGTGGCACTGTTACGGTGAGGGCATTGGACTGGAATAGGTTTTGTCCGTCAGATTCATAGCCTCAGTCTACTTATACACATTTCATGGTTATCTTGGTGCAGGTACGGTCGGTGTGGCAGCAGTGACAGCCGGCCCGGGCTTAACCAACACAGTGACAGCTATTAAGAACGCTCAGATGGCGGAGTCCCCCCTCTTACTGATCGGGGGAGCAGCTGCAACATTGCTGCAGGTAAGTCACAATCTGTATACTCTACTGGAGTCCATATAGCATGGCTGTTGTTAACATTTTAAAGTGACTCTGTACCCACAATCTGTCCCCCCCCCCCCAAACCACTTGTACCTTCGGATAGCTGCTTTTAATCCAAGATCTGTCCTGGGGTCCGTTCGGCAGGTGATGCAGTTATTGTCCTAAGAAACAACTTTTAAACTTGCAGCCCGTGCCAAACTGGAGTATCTGTGCCCTAACTTTGCACCACCCCTCCGTCCCTCCTCACCACCCTCTTCATCATTAGGAATGCCACTGGAACATTTTCTCCATGCTGAACATTGCACAGGTGCTTAACGATCCAGGAATGCTGGAGCATTCCTAATGATGAAGAGGGTGGGGAGGAGGGACGGAGGGGTGGTGCAAAGTTAGGGCAGATACTCCCATTGGGCATGGGGCTGCAAGTTTAAAAGTTGTTTATTAGGACAATAACTGCATCACCTGCCGAACGGACCCCAGGACAGATCTTGGATTAAAAGCAGCTATCCGAAGGTACAAGTGGTTTGGGGGGACAGATTATGAGTCGCTTTAAAGGAACAAACCAGACGTAACCGATATACAGTGTTATTGCACAGAGGTGGAGCATGACACAGGTTATCAAAAGAATCTGTTTGTTGCCTTACCATATTTGATCCTTTTATACTTGTACATACAATAAGTTAAGGCACAGATGTCAAACTCAGGCCCTCCAGCTGTTACAAGACTACAACTCCTATCATGTCTGGACAGCTAAAACTTCACTTTGGCTGTTCAGGCATGATGGGAATTGTAGTTTTGAAACAGCTGGAGGGCCACGTGTTTCAAACCCCTGATGTAAACAGTCAACCTCAATTAACAGCTATTCCAATGCCCATAGGTGTTGTCATAGGGGCTTTTCACAGACTGAAGAGCATATACATTTACACTGCCATGCACTGTTATCACCTCCTTATCATCTCTGCTATTGATGTTAGTAACGTTCCACAGTTATTCCATATTTCAAGCATTCTCTATTCATGAAGTAGCAGGCCCAGGATGAACATACTTTATTTTTTACTATATAGAAAAGTGCAGTATAGTATATTGGTTTTAGTACATTTTCTATATTACTAATATATTTTACCTTCTCCTATTATTATATAGGGTCGAGGAGCTCTCCAGGATATAGATCAGTTGTCCCTGTTCAAGCCTATTTGTAAGTTTTGTGCATCTGTCAGAACTATACGTGACATTGTCCCTGTCTTACGGAAAGCCTTGGCTGAGGCCCAGTCAGGAACACCTGGTAAGTACGGCTGCACATTAGATGAAGTAATGGTTTGCATGACTATGGTTTTGTCTCTTCTCTGATGCACTAGTTATATGAAAAACATCCAATATTAACCAGGACAAAGAGTAAAGGAAGCCATACTGACAGCCAATTGCTTTAAATAGTGTAATACCTCATTTCGCCTGTGGTGGCACTGCAGGGGGGGTTGAACAGTTGCACAATCGTGCATTGAATTATGATGGATCCATTGGGATCAGGATCTGTTGCCTAATTCTTGCTTTATTTATCTAATGAGCCATGTAACCAGGATGATCTCTCTTCTCTCTTCTCTGCATTACCAGGCCCTGTTTTTGTAGAATTTCCTATAGACATTCTGTATCCTTATCATGTCATTCAAAAAGAATTAGCGCCAAAGGGAGCCCCCAAAGGGATCATGGGAAAAATAATCAACTGGTGAGTGAAATCTACCTTGTAAACAGGTCTGTGACTCTCCGTCTATGTGACATGGGGTACGAATGCGAATAGAAGGTATATAGGGGAGGGATTTAATTTGTGCACACTTGTGTTTAGGATACAGTACGGTTAATCATCTCTTCTCTATCATACTTTATAGGATGGATAATAACTACTAGGTCCCACACTGAGGTCACCAATGACCTCTATAGGTGCTGGTTTCTAGTTCACAGTAAATGCATGCAGTCTCATTGGGGAAAGTCCTACAGACTGCACTATAAATGTGGATAATGCAGAATTACATATCTGGATCCATTAGTGCCTGCTCCTGAATGGACCGTCAGGCTGTTTTGTGGCACCAAATGGACTGTGTGACCCAACCTTAGATTACATAGAAAGCATATAGTATACAAGTGTAGTTTAAAACCATGACCACTAGATGGAGCTATAATCCAGATTTTATGAGAGACTGTTATCCTGCAACTGGTTTCGCTGTGTCCGTAGACAATGGATAATTATCAGGCATTATCGACTATATTTTCTGTTTAATAGTTTTGTTTAATTGGGTATGACCTTTGTGGGTTCAAAGAAATGTATGCAGATAATATAGCGGTCAATCAGACATGTAACACATACTGTAGATAGATAGGACACCATGCAGAGGGCATTGCCGTGTGTATTAGCTTAGGGCATAATGACAGCCTTACCATTACTTACAGTTTTGAAGCCATAGTTGTAGGAAATGTTCTTATATAGTAATCCATTTTCTTATTCATGAAGAAGATTGAGCCCATTATACTGACTTTTCTCCTTTCCTCTATCAGGTACTTGCAGAATCACCTGAACAACCTGTTTGCTGGGGCCTGGGAGAGCCGAGACACCTCACCGCTCCCCGTCTCCATCCCAAGGGCCACTGCTGAGCAGGTCTGTTGGTTATTGCACCCACTGACCCCTGCATTGGTTGGGGGTGAACAGTTGCTGCAAAAACCCATCATAGAATTTTATGTTTTATATTCTTTGACTAATCTTGCGTCTTCTTGTCTTGTAGATCCAGCAGAGTATTGAATTAGTGAGTCGTGCTAAGAAACCGGTCTTCATCCTGGGCAGTCAGAGCACCCTGCCCCCATCACCTGCAGATAAGCTCAGGTACTATATCTTAAAGGGGTACTCCCGCAAAAAAAAATCTTTCAAATCAACTGGTACCAGAGATTTGTAATTTACTTCTACTTAAAAACCTCCCATCTTTCAGTACTTATCAGCCATTGTATGCCCTGCAGGAAGTTGTGTATTCTGATAAAGTGCTCTCTGCTGCCACCTCTGTCCATCACAAGAACTGCCCAGAGCAGGAGAGGTTTTCTTTTCTTTTCAATCTTTATTTATTGAAGTTTTTTAGTTTTTACAACAATAGTTTAGGGAATACAGAGAGAAAAGAGGGGAGAAAAAGGGGTTGGGACCCCATTATAGATTCAGTTCAAAACTGTACATACTATAATACACAATGTAGATATAAGTTACAGAGTCATAACAGTCTTTTCTAGATATAAAATATAGAGAGGGTCTTAGGTGAGAGGGAGGAACCAACAGAACCATGGGAGGGGGAAGTTGTATAGGAAACAGAGGAGAAGAGAGGGAAGTGAGGGGGGGGGGGGAGTCCTGCGTCCCCCCATATCAAAGACTCAAGAACAAAAATTTTAATGTAAAAGTAAATTATCTATATACAGATATGTATTGTATATTATGAAACATACTACTTAGGGTTGGTTACTTTTTAATAGGGCTATCCAAGGATTAGTCCTGCCAACTAATAAGGAGAGGTTTTCTATGGGGATTCCCTACTGCTCTGGACAGTTCCTGACATGGACAGAGATGGCAGCAGAGAGAACTGTGTCAGACTGAAAAGAAAACACCACTTCCTACAGGACATACAGCAGCTGATAAGTACTGGAAGACTGGAGATTTTTAAATAGAAGTAAATTACAAATATCTGGCATTTTCTGACACCAGTTGAGTTGATAGACTTTTTTTTTTCCTGGAGTACTCCTTTAATACTTACCTAACTCCAGTTCTCCGCTGCTTTCCCATGGCTCCATCCAGTCCAGTTTCTTGTTCAGGAGAGCACCAAACTGGCGTGTGGATTCATATAGAGTAGACCATGCAATGCTTCGTTGGGCAAAAAATATGCAATGTGCAGGTAGAGCGCGTGCTCTCTGGTGCCATATATTGGAGGGTAACAATCCTGCAAGTCAATGCAGCCTTGAAACATGACTGAGGATTATTAACCTCCCCAGAGTTTTCTCCAGAAGGTGCTCTTACTTCTGGAGGAGATTCTGACTTGCATTGACTCTAATAGGTGGCACCAGGGGCGGATTAACTTAACCATAGGCCCCGGGCTGTTCACCAAGCCTGGGCCCCCCCACCCCACTGTAACTATGGCAGCACTAGCCTGGCACTCATAGTACAGTATAGATAATGTCATGATGTCCTGATTTGTGCAAAATTGCCATTAAAAAAACTGTGATTTTTTGCAAATCATGGCAGAAGTGTAGCCAGGAGACAGTACGCCACTGAAAGTATAAGTCTGTTTGGGTGGTCATGGGCCCCCAGGAGCTCAGGGCCCTGGGCTGCCGCCCAAAACGCCCCTATTATAATCCACTACTGGGTGGAACCATCTTTTTTTCTGCTGGAAGGGAGCTACTTTGCGTCCTATATTTATTTTTGTTCTTCAGGAAGGCTTTGGAATCTTTGGGTATTCCATGTTTCTTGGGTGGAATGGCCAGAGGCATGCTGGGAAGGGACAGCCCCATCCACATTCGTCAGAACCGAAGGGATGCCCTTAAGGAGGCTGATCTAGTCATACTGGCTGGTAAGAAGCTGCATACTATAACTGCAATTTTACATTTTTATAGCCATAAGGACCATATTGTTTTTAAAGGGGTTTTCTATGACCTTTTTAATTAATTGCCTTATCTGAGGATAGATTATCAATATGTTATCGATGGGGGTCTTAGACCTTACACTACCACTGATCAGCTGTTTGCCAGAGCAACAGCATTGGTACACAGTAAGAACCAGAAGCAGATAGCGCCCTACAATATGTAGTGGCCATGCTGTGCTACTACAGCTCAATTAAAGTGTTAATATCTGAGTTGCAATAGCCCAGCATACTATACTCTGTATAGGGCTTTTACTGTAGGGGGCAGGGCATCTGGAGGTCAGAAACCCCTATAAGTATATACAAGGAAACCTTTCTGCAATGGCTACTCAAAATAAGGGCCCTATTACACAGGATGATTATCGTGCGGAAAATCGTCATATCGTTGATAATTGTTCTGTGTAATTGCAGGCAACGATCGAAAAATTGTTGGTGTGTGGTTCATTTAGATCTGACCCTCAAATTATCGTTATTTGTTCGCTGTAATTCCGTCTTCATTCACTAATCGTTCACTGTAATTGCACATCGTTCCTTCTTTTTCTGGGATCAGATCGTTGTAATGATCAAAACTAACAACTATCGATCTGTGTAATATGGTGAATGATTTCAGGTTAAAGTGTACCTGTCATTTAATTTTTTTTTTTTGCAGAAATCAATAGTACAGGCAATTTTATAAAAATTTTGTAATTGGGTTTATTAGCCGAAAAATGCATTTTTATCATGAAAAAGCAGTTTGAAGCTCTCCCCCCTGTCTTCATGGTTTTCTATGGAGAGGGGAGGGGTTGAGGGAGATGAGGCACCAAAACAGCACAACAGAGAGTTAATTTACAGCTACATCACTGGGATATCTCCTCTGAAGTCAGCACTGATCTCTCTGACCTCTGAATACCGGCTTTCACACAGCTCCCACTGTGTAATCCTTTGTTCTCTGCTCTCTGCTGGCGACTAATCTCCCTCCTCCCCCTCCCTTCTCTATAGGTTACACAGGGCTCGACTGATGTAAAAGCGTCGAGATTTCCTGATTATGAGCAGTGAATGAGAGAGAGGAGGAGGGGGGGGGGGACCTGGGGAAAGTCTTTTTGAATGCAGATAATGGCATATTTGCCTATTAAACCCAGGGGGAAAAATCTGGACTATTGATTTCTGCAATAAAAAATAAAAAAACGACAGTTACACTTTAACGCTTTGTCTAGACACCTTTCACTAAAAAGTTTGGGAATGCTTTATTAAGAGAAGATGGACAATATGCATAATATATGAGCAACTCTAGATAACGGCATGGTCTTCTAGAGAGGTTTCACTGCATTAGGAAATGTATCTGCATAGAATCACGCTCTTTCACCATTAGCAGTCTTGTCATTCTCTGTTTTATTCACTTTTCAGGCACAGTATGTGATTTTCGACTTTCCTACGGCCGTGTGTTGAACAGACGTAGTAAGATCATAGCCGTGAACAGAGACCGCTCTCAGCTCCTGAAGAACTCTGATATGTTTTGGAAGCCGACTATTGCTATTCAAGGTGAATTTACTTTTTGCCTTTAAAGCAGGGATGGGGAACCTTCATCCCTCCAGCTGTTGCAGAACTACAATTCCCATCATGCCAGGATGGCCAAAGCGAAGCTTTCATTGTCTTATCAGAACAACTTTATTACTAGGTTCTCATACAGGGGAGCATTATCAGGGCTGGTTCGGGCTCCTCACATATACAATGGGCCCTGTGCTTACCCTGTTGCTCTTAAGTGAATTTTGTTTTTCTGCCTCTGGACACAAGATTGATTGGCAGGTCAGAAAGCGATTGGCTTCTTGCCCTGTCAATCATACATTGATACATTGTCAGATATGTAAATGGCGTGTGGCTGCAATCTAAAATTCTCCAGGATAGAAATCACTAGACCATGTAAATAGACCATGTTCTTCTCTTTTAGGGGATGCCGGGTCATTCATATTAAGCCTCGCTGAAGGACTCCGGGGGTACACATGCCCCTCAGACTGGACAGAAGGCCTCAAAGCTGGAGACATAGCTAAAGAGAAGGCAAATGAGTAACGTATCAGTCTTGTCTATTGTAGATGGAAATTTGTGGAAAAAAATTATGATTAGAAAGGAGCAAATTTACAGTAATATGAAGCAAAGCACTACTACAGGAAAAGCTGGATCCAGCTCTTGGAAAACTTTTCCAATTTCCCAGGACTGGATCCAGCTTTTCCAGGCACCCGGGGAGGAGCGACACTGAAATCGCTTTGCCTAATTATTGCTATAAATTCGCTCATCTCCAGTTATGATTCAATTTGCAGAACTGTCATTTATTCACTACTGCCATCAATGCTGTGCGGAGGGAAGTATTTGGTGGACCTAGCCAGTGCTCTCTCTTCCGTATTACTTTGTGGATTCAAATTTGATCTGAATCAAATTGTTTGCTTTCTTGGGCTATGGTCACATGGGTAAAAAAAAGCCGTAAACAGGCATCCCCCAAAAACTTGTGGTTTTCAGCTCCAATTGACTAAAATGAGAAATCACGAAAATCAGCACTGTAAAAAGAATTGACATGTTGCTTTTTCTCATGAAGAAAGAATACAAGCTGTTTTGGAGCGGTTTTTCCATGTGGTTTATATGAGTGTTTTTTTATTTTATTTTTTATTTTATTAAAGTTTTCTTATTAAAGGATTATTACAGTGCATCTCCAACATGGGGGAATTTGTGATACATAAAATAACGGATCAAGCAATGATTCAACTATAAGAGCTGATAAACAGTCATGTAACCAGAAGAGGCTGTACGCGTGGTTTTAATTTTTTTCTTACAATGTGAACAGTAACTACTGTATATGGCTATCTATGTTAACAATGGCTACAGTATTTTATTTGTTTGTTTAATCCAACATTCAGACAAAAAGCTGAAGAGAAAACTGAGCGGCATCTAAATCCTCTGAAAGTTCTTCATCTGGTGGAAGAAGCTTTACCGGAGGACAGTATCATTGTAGCCGATGGTGGAGACTTTGTAGGCAGCGCAGCTTACATTATGCGCCCAAGGGGACCACTGCGCTGGCTCGATCCAGGTAAGTTTAATCTGAAATCACATTATCGTCTTCAGGTCATGTGTTGTTAAAAAAAAAAACCAAAAAAACTCAATGACCGAGACAATTTTCGCTTTTGCACTTTTGTTTTTTCCTCATTGTGTTTAAAATACCGTAGCACTTGCATTTTTTCACCTACAGAGCCCTTATTTTTGTTATATCAATTGAACTTTGCAACGGCAGACTTTTTTTTTCATAGAATATGCTGCATAACCAGAAAAAAATCTGTACTATAAAATTGAAAAAAAAAAACAACCCACAATTATTTTCTTTTTGGGGGGTTTCGTGTTTACGACATTCAGCCTGCGGTAAAACTGACATGTTGTCTATGTTTATTAAGTCAGCACTATTACAACAATAGACAGCTTCTAAAACTTTTATTTTTACTTACGGCTTTTAAAAAATTAAAACCTTTAAAAAAAAATAATAATAATGTCAGGAATGTGATAATTTGATGGTTCGGGCGATTACACACACGCGGCGATACCAGATATGTTTATTTTTTAGTTATAAAACGGAAAAAGGAAGTGATTTAAACTTTTACTATGGGATGGGACTATTAGTAATAAAAGAACTATTTTTTTTAAACTGCATTCACATTTAGTACATTTGTACAATTAACTGCTTTTTCACATAGGACAATGCAATGCCTATGT
Source organism: Dendropsophus ebraccatus (assembly GCF_027789765.1). Lineage (NCBI taxonomy): Eukaryota > Metazoa > Chordata > Amphibia > Anura > Hylidae > Dendropsophus > Dendropsophus ebraccatus. Next base: position 24,006,757 of record NC_091465.1, read on the forward strand.
AATGCATTTCTCTATGTGATCGGCACTAGATGATAATCGGCTGCTGGAGCCCATTGTAAAGGAATGCCAAGTCGGGATCAGCGGCATTGCAGCTCTGACTCCTGGTCCGGCAGCAGACCCAAGCCCATATTGGAAGGGGTTTTCTAGGACTTTTGTTTCAATGATCTTTCCTCAGGATAGGCCATCAGTATCTGATCAGTGAGATACCAGTTCCCAGCACCCATGCCAATCAGTTTTTTTCCAGACCTGCTGTGCCCGTATATACAGGAAACACACCAGGAATCCGACAACCACATACAATGTGTAGAGGCCATGCTGAGTTGCACCAGTTTAGCTTCTAGGCCAGGTCTTCTTCTGGCTCCGATCTTTGCGTGTTGTTCTGTTGATCAGAGGAATGAGCGGGGAGACGACCACGACCACGACCTGCAGACCCGACATTTCAAAAGTTTTCATGACAGTGCCTCTTTATATGGACACCCTGCCAGGAGAAAATTATATAAGGTCCCTTAGTTTACAGGAACAAACGCAAAGCTTTCTTTTTTTTGCTTATGTCACCTATGCTGAGACATCACTTGAAATTAAAGGCTTGAAGCCTGAGGCTGCACCATGTCCTCCTCTGATGCTGGTCACGGAGACCTCGGGTGAAGTCAGATCACCAAATGCACTGTACATGACTTGCATAGTGTTACATATGTGTAGACGAGGACGTGACTGATTTATTTATTTATTTTTTAGGTGCTTTTGGTACTTTGGGGGTTGGAGGAGGATTTGCCTTGGGAGCCAAACTTTGCCGACCAGAATCGGAGGTAACTGCAACTTCCAATGGACTAAATGCAGTCTTAGGGGGATATCTATTAAACATGGTGTAAAGTGAAACTGGCTCAGTTGCCCCTAGCAACCAATCAGATTCCACCTTTCATTTTCCAAAGAGTCTGTGAGGAATGAAAGGTGGAATCTGATTGGTTGCTAGGGGCAACTGAGCCAGTTTCACTTTACACCATGTTTGATAAATCTCCCCCTTAGTTTTTAAACATATTGAATAATTTATTCTAATGTTTTATTATTGCTATTTTTTCAGGTTTGGGTGGTATTTGGAGATGGCTCGTTGGGCTACAGTATTGTTGAGTATGACACATACACACGTCATAAGGTAAGCTATGTTTTTGTAGTTGTAAATGAATATTCAAAGCAAAATTATCAATTTCTTCTGAAAAGGAGAATAATGGAATATAAAGGAAGTTGTCATTCTGAGCCGTTTCCTTAGTTTTATTGGTTGTTGTTAGAGATGAGCACAACTGGAGCATGCTCGAGTCCCATTGTTCAGCATTTTAATACCAGTGGCTAAAGAAGTTGGATGTAGCCCTAGGGAGTACTGGAAAATATGCATACAGCTCCGACTCCCTGACTCCTTAGGGCTGCATCCAACTTGGTCAGCCATCAGTATTTATATGCCTAACGATCAGACTCAAATATGCTCGAAGTGCACTCATCTCTAGTCGTTATTGGAAATCAATCAGTAAGAGTGTTGACGGACACTCCTTAGAGCTTGGAGGGACCCAAATAACCAGTTGGGTGAGAAAGTTATCTTATTGAGATGACAGTTTCTGCTGTAAAACCTTTGAATTGTAAATGCAGCTCTGGATTATCATACAAACTGAAGGCCCCTTTAAGTTGGCTAATGATCAGTGGCTGATTCATATGGCTCTTCAACGTCATTGATGGCCACCCATCACGTTTAGACAAGGCCTAATATTTGCCCTGTATACAATGGCCTTTACTCCTAACTGGTAAAGTGGCTTTGCCACAAATATAAAAACTTGAACTCACCTGTCCTGATCTTCCTCTACATCTGTCCTAACAGTCCCTGGCTGAGCATTGCTCCCTGATTTTGTTTTGACACACAGAAAGTGCCTGCTGGTACAACCTACTGAGGTTGGTCAGCTGAGGGGGCACTTCCTGTGTATTGAAATGAAAGCAGGAAATGGCACTCAGCCCGGACTGGGCTGTTGTACGGATGCGTCAGGGGGTTGGGTTGGGTTGAGTATAAGTGTTTGTTTGTTTGTTTTTGTTTTTTTCTAGCCCCAAACTAGGCACCGACACCTTTTATTTTGTTGGACAACCCCTTTAAGGAATGCTTTTAACACATGTGCTTGCAAGACAGTAACCTATTATGTTTAGGTGGCTGCTTTACTGCTTGGGACACTATTTGATTTCTATACCCTGTCTCGACCAATATGGAGTAAGAGGTGATGGTCGTACGTATTGATACTTACTACCAGCCTGTGCACCCCTTGCTTTTTATAGGAAAAAAGCTGCATAGTTGATACACATATTTGGAGGTAGAGATACACAGCAAAGCTCCAAGCTCCCAGCTCCGCTGTGTTACTTTGTCCATTGGTTCCATTCAGTATTACTGCAGCCCATCTCGCCCTGTATAGACTCCAGAGGTAGAAGCAGGTGTTAATGTATGATCTGTTGTCTTTCAGACCCCAATCATTTCTGTTGTTGGGAATGATGCCTGCTGGAGCCAGATCTCTCGAGAGCAAGTTCCTATGTTGGGAAGCAATGTGGCATGTAGTCTGGCCTATAATGGTAAGATGTATTGGAGTCTTGTCTTTTCCTGACACTGTTCTAATCCAGCGACAATGGTTGTAGTGGTTTAAAGTGACAAAGTATGCATACATATGAAAGGGGTTGGTCAGAATTGGAAAAGAGGATATGCTTTTTTTCCCCCGGAAACACCACACCAACCATTGGCCGTATCAGGTGGTGTGGATCACTCACTCAAGTGACTGCGACTGAAGGGAAAGCAAACCCTTTTATGAATCTTGAGCAGTCCCTCGAAGGGTGAATATAGATCAGTACTACCTACCTTGCATGGGCAATTTCTCATTTTGTAACTACTCGCGGAAGGACAGTTACAACACCAGAGCTTCCGCAGGAAAGCTGAGTAGAATGGTTGTATGTCGAGCCTTATGGTCCTATTACACAGGCTGACTATGACCTGACCATTTTAGTTAATGAGTGCCTATCTGCTAGGCGGTTCGATAATTGGGCAGTAAGGGCTGCATGGACATCATTAGCCACGCATCACTATTACATGTATCGATGCACAGTCGGCGCCTGACTATTTTAGGTCCAAGCCTAAACCAACGATCAGCTGATGATCATTTCATTGGCTGATCGTTGTCTCTATTACTCGGAGGGAGGATCGGCCGATTATCACTCCATGTAATAGGGCCCTTACCTTCTCCTTAGCTTCCTGCAGGGTGGTGGTGCTGCTGACAGCGGCGTAACACGCATTTGAATGCATTGTCTGGCTGTCTGCAGTACCACTGCTCTGGAGGGTGACATATGCTGCATTCGTCTATCAGCGGTATATGATGGGAGTCCTCCCAAAGTATGTTTCTGATGTAAGGCTAAAAACACAATGTGAACCCAGCCTAAGCTGCCGACCAGATTGCCAATGATGTTTTATTTCTCTGCAGATTACCATGTTGTGGCTGACGGCTTCGGAGGTAAAGGTTTTCTGGTCACTCGGCAGGATGAAGACAGAATAGCTGAAATCATCAAGGAGGCTCAAGATGCGGCCAAGAAAGGGAAAGCAGCCCTGATCAATGTGCTGATAGGAAAAACTAACTTCCGAGATGGCTCCATTTCTGTATAAATCTGGTGCAGTATCAAAAAACTAAACTGAATGATAAGAACAGCCAAAAATCTCAGAGCCCATTGTTAGATCCTCTACCTGTCCCATAAAAGCTTCTAGTGAAAAATAGGGGTTTCAAGAGGATCTTCACCTTTTAACACCATGTTGTTCTTGGTCGAAAAAAGAAAAGTTCTTCATATTTTTATAGCTCCAGTTTTTCATAATACAATGCTCCAAATCTTCTTTATAAACGAGGATTTAACCCGTAACACTCCTGCTGTACGCAGTCACCTCTGGAAATAGCTCCCTCTAGTGGCAGCTACAGGAAAGCTGAATAGTAGGTAATAACTCTATATCTGTGCAGAGGATTTGAAGCTTTATATCAGACCAATGGCTGAAACAGCTATAACAGTATATAAAGAGATTGAGGAGTTTCTTGTAAATGAACAGAGCAAATATAAGTTATTGAATTGTCTTTATCTAACAGATCATTAATATTAACTTTTACCAAATAATTCTGTGTGGAAACCTGGCAGCAAGTATCTAATTCTCCTGCAGCGCCACCACAGGATTAATGTAGCATTACACAGTTCCCATTGAATTTAATGGGTTGTTTGTGGAATACGGGGATATACTGGGTTTTCCAGCAATAAGGACACTCTTAGTTGCTGCTCGCTGCCCTAGCTAATAGATGAGGGTTCTTAATGGCTGCCACCTCTCTATTAAATTATTATTCTGATATATGGTTCCCTTGACGTAATGGCTATACAGATTTTTTTTAACATCTAGACAACTCATGGAGGCCATGACAGTAGTTCTGTGGCTACCATACACTACATAATTTTTGTGGTTCCTCAATTATGGTGTCATTACAAAAAAATATTCACCACCCCCTCTTCTATATAAAGGATACAGTATTACAATAAAAACTAAAATAAAATAAAAATAAGGCAACTTATCAAATCATCACGATTAGAGTTGCGTGAATCTACAGTCAGATTCAACAAACCCGAATCTAATGAAGTTGGGCGTCCATTCATTTATTCTTGTAAATATCGATCTGTTTTCCCAGTGTTACAGTTTTTGGACTCTAATTCCAGACTCCTCCAGGGAATCAGAATAACATTTATAAGGCAAAATTAATTGATGGCCGATTTATTAGTTTTGGCTTTGAAGAATCCAACTGTATATTTGATCTCCTCTAGTGTTGATTAAAACTGTACCAAACCCGGTGTCTGTATAGCAGATCTGTTGCTAACCTACAGACAGTAGAAGAGGGGACAGAAAAAAACCCTACAATTGCAGGATCTGACTACATGAGGCATGTTTGTAGTCTGTAACCATGGAGATGCTTAGCACTGTACAGGAGCTGTAGACCTAAAACTGTATAATAATTTTTTATTAAGGAATGCTTGCAAAGGTTGCACATTTTGATGCTTTAGAGCAATGCCCCCCAGCTGTTGCAAAACTACAACCCCCTCGAGGACTGACTACTTTGGCTGGAAAGCCAATCAAATTGGTTGCAGGGTGGGGGCGTGGTTTGGTTTAGGGGAGGAACTTTCTTTTCTCATGTCTATACAGAATGTGGTACACAAGCTTTTCTCAGGTAAAATCTGTGCACACTAAATCCAACCAAAACTTCCTCTAAATGTTAGTGTTTTATTGTTAAAACCTTTTTATTATTATTTTTTTTTTATAATGTCCTCCAATTCATTAACAGGTACTGATAATAGCTGAGATAGTAATAACAGACATGCTATTTATTCATTACAATATCATATGTTTTATTCTTACATTGATTCATTTGTAGGGTATGTATAGGAGATATAAGGGTGCAACCTTCTGTCTTGTTGCTGCTGAGTTCAATTAAAGGGATTTTCCTGTTTTATGTCAATAAAGCTGAAAGGGAACAAGGGTACATGGTGGCAGAGACTTTTCCAATTCATATACAATAAAAAGTAAAGCAACTTTGCAAATACACTGTGGTATTTATAGCTCCTATTCAGACCTCCTCTTTATCTCCATGGTTACAGACTACAAACCCTGTGTGGTCTGATCCTGCAGGCATATTGCCATCAATCAGTCCCCTACTTTTTACTTGGTAGGTTAGCAAGAAGGACGTTAGAGATGTGCAGTAGACATGAGGAAAACTTGAGGGCACTGTGGTTCGTCCGATGCTTGAGTTTCGCTCATCTGAAATGTTTAGCAATATGAATGAAAGATCAGACAACACAGGGGTTGTTTGTAGTCTGTAGCTATGGAAACACAGGTCTGCATAGGAGCTGTAGAATGGAGAGTTCTGCTCCCTTCTGATATACTGTAACATTTATTTCCATTCAGGGGATAGAAGAATTGAACAGCTGATTTTCTGTCTGTGCTGGTTCTAGGACAGACCATTGATCGTTTCTTCCCAGACAACCCCATCAATGTAGGATGGTAGTATAATGGAGTATGATGGGGAAGGGGGGGTGTCCAGATATAGCAGGCACCTTATCCCTGGTGCCTGAGAGGGCTCAGAGGTTCCCCTGGCTCCAGTATTACACATGACACATGCCAGGTTACAGATTTTGCACTTGAGCCCGGGAGCGTCCATGTCTCTGTTCTAGTAACGGTGTTTTCATATGCAGACATTTTGACAATTCTAAAGGCAGGATTTGGTTCCTCAGTTTACATTCTCGAATGTTTTTGGAAAAAAAAAAAAAAGATGTTAGAAAAACAAAGCCACTTTCTTCCAGAGACAGCACCACTCTTGTCTCCACTTCAGGTGTGGTCTGCAATTAAGCTCCATTCACTTCAATGGAACTGAGTTACAAAACCTTCACCCAAACTGGAGACAAGGGTGGTGCTGTCTCTGGAAGATAGTGGCCATGTTTTAAAAGGCATCAGATTGGCCAATGGACTTGGTCTGGTAAATTACGGTGGCATCTAGTAAGCCAAGGCTTGTGGGTCTAACCCTTGTAGGCTATGTAACCGGTGCTCTATTACGGAACACTTCCTGGCTAGCTGCTCAGTCAATTTGCTTAACTTCCAAGTGTCCCTCATTTAGAGTGACAGTCCCTACTTTTGACCCACATCCCTCTGTCCCTCTTAGTCCCTTACATGTCCCTAGGAATTAGATTTGCATTAATAAACTTTCTATGTAGCTCTAGAAAGTATCTGGTTTCTTCCTGTATAATGGACCCAAACCTGCATATTATTCCATCATGTGGAGCAAGTTGGATCCTAAAAATTGTTCTATTCAGATGAATCATGTGACATTATGGCCCCTTTAAAACATCTATAGGTGTTATGGATCCATTCTGGGGACATGTTCTGTGACACACACAAAAAAAAGCCATTGTGTGTCCGTGTCACCTATTTGACTGTGGGTCCCTGCAGATGTGGACAGGTATTGAAACACATTCATAGTCTGTCCGTGGTCCTGAAATTACAGACAGGGTTATTAATGTGTGAATGGGACCTAAGGATGCAGTTACACATAGAGGATCTGCTGCAGATTTGCAGATATCAATGTAATAAAGTTGGGAGGTATGCATTTGAAGTCTATGGAGCCATCTCCTACTATGAGACAGATTGAGAGGCAGGGAGTGAAGGGCACAGCTGAGCGCTTCTCTAGTGATTAGTAAGGATCCTAGCACTAAATATTTTTTTGTTTTATTCTAAACCTGCATTGATTTTGTGGTGCTGCGTGTGACATAATACTGTTAAAATCTATTTTAATATTTTTAGGACTAAATGATTTTAAATTTTCTTACTGTAGAGATGCGCTGTAATCTTTGTAAATCATTGAACATTTGTAATTAAAAACTTGCATTAAGAGCCTCCGTGTTCTGTGTATTATCTTGGCTCTGTTCATTCACTTCATTGCTTCCTCAAGCTCCATGGCCTCACTCTTACATGTTGTAAAGTATTGTTTTTTGTGCCAGAAAATTTTGTGAAGGTATATGACCATCTTAAAGTGACTCTGGACCCACAACCTGCCCCCATCCCCCTCCAAACCACTTGTACCGTTGGTTAGCTCTTTTTAATCCAAGTTCTGTCCTGGGATCCATTTGGCAGGTGATGCAGTTTTTGTCCTAAAAAACTTTTAAACTTGCAGCCCTGTGTCAAATTGGCGTGGCCTAGAGTGTCTAGGGCCTGCGACCCCTCTCCTTTCTTCCTCCCTGCACACTCTGAACACTGCACATGTGTTGGATCGTTACAGGGGTTGGCCACTTTATAGTAAAATAGTTCAGTGTACAGTATTAGTAAGTGTACTGACAGCAGCACCCTGTGTAACGCATAGTGCTAAAATCAGACTCCTCTCCTCCAGGCTGTGCTGTCCTGCTCTGTGGTGAGTCTGTCCGTAAGATCGCTGACATGGAGGAGCATGTGATTAGGCCCCGCCCCTTAGTGTCCACCACTGAGCCTGTATATGCCTATGTAGGACACTGGGGTGGGGCATAGTCACATGCTCCTCCATGTCGGCCATCTTATAGACAGACTCACCACAGAGCAGGACACCACAGCCTGGAGGAGAGGAGTCTGATTTTAGCTCTATGATGTACATAGGGAGCCGCTGTCAGTAAGTAATGTGAATACACTTACTTATATTACACACAAAACAATTTTACCATATAGCGGCCAACCCCTTTAAAGAACCTGTGCAGTGTTTAGACAAGTGATGAATAGGAGACTCTTCATCATTTGGGGCACGGGTACTCTAGGCCACACCAATTTGACACGGGGCTGCAAGTTTAAAAGTTGTTTTTTAGGACAATAACTGCATCACCTGCTGAACGGACCCCAGGACAGATCTTGGATTAAAAGCATTAAAATCTGATGGTACAAGTGGTTTAGGGAGGCAGATTGTGGGTACAGAGTCACTTTAAGGCATCCGTTCGGTCATGACTTGCATCATGCATGTACTGATGTAGAGGTAGCCAAGTTTATTCCAAGACGAAGACCCTCTACTTTTTAATATTCCGGCCCCTACAAGGTCTACTAACCTAACCAGCTAATATAGTCATCTAAAGTCAGTTTGTTAGAACTACAGGGGTGTAACAATGCCTGCCTATTCTCTTTACCACTACTGAAGCTGTATAATCTCATTGTACATAATGCTTGTATATTCTTGGGTCACTGGAGGTTTGACTATGATTGAACCTCATTACTTCCTTCCGCATTAGAAGATCATTCTCCGAGGATTATCTCCCAACTCACAAAACTATCGAATAGTCTGAATCCATCGAGGGAGATGTGACTTCATCATTAGTGCATACTATGTAACAAACATCTTCCTGTCCGGGGGGACTTTGTCTCATTAGAGTGAATTGTGATCCAAACACAGAAATACCCGGAGGATTCTCAATTAATAAAACTAAGAATTCTGGTCTCATTATCAACATCTGTAGTGTAAAGATGCTGAAGGAAAACTTATTCAATGATAGAAATCTGCTCAGTAATGTCACATCACTGCTTGTTTGGTGTAACATACCAAACAAACACCATTTCTATTAAAAGTTCTATAGATGTGTCTATATAATGTATTATTATATCTTTGCGGTTCTGCCACACTGGTAGCTGATAGAAATCCAGGAAGTGAAGAAAAATGGCCTCTGTGCCAATTCACATTGTCTCCTGCTGAAATATTCCATGCCTCTGTCTCACATTGTGTGTGTTTGCTGAGGACAGGCTGATGATGCAGACAGGGGGCAATGCGTGATGTCACAGGAGGCGGGGCTGGATCCCCCAATCCCCTGAGTGATTCACCATCTCTGATCGGCCAGAAGCAGGAGCTGCACTGATTTCTCTGATTGTGCAGAATTCTGCAGTGAAATTAGTACTGTGTTCACACATGTTGGAGTTTCATTGCAGTACTGCAGCGTATTCACAAAAATAATGCAGTAACACAAGTAAATGATGCTAAACGGCAGAGAGGATCAGAGCCGGCACTGCCAATCCCACCTAGACAAAAAACAAGGCATAAACAGTATATCCCATTTAAGATAATATCGGATAAGCTCCTTATTGTGGGGCTCAACTTTATAGATAAAAGATGCTTCATCATAATATGTGCGTGAAAAGGAATTTTTTTTTTTTTCTAAAAGTTCTTTACTTTATTCCAATATCACCATTATAGGCAGTGGCGGTCTTTGGCACCAAGCACACCAAGCGATCGCTTGGGGCCCCCAACATCCAGGGGGGCCCCCACGCCCGCTCTTATGCTCAAGACCGCTGGACAGGGTCGCTGCCCCGCTTGCTGCTGCCATCTGAACTGTAACTATGAGCACTCATAATAAGCGCTCATAGTTACATGCAGCAGCACTGACAGGGCTGGAGACATTGGCTCCCTTCCTGTTAGTCACTCTTGTGGCCGCAGGAAGTGTTTTCCCTGCGGTCACAAGTGGTCGCTCTGTCCTTGTGGTGTCGGCACTCCATTGACATCACTGGAGCTTTGGCGCCAGAACAAGGGGAGTGCGGCCTCTTGTGATCGCAGGAAAAACCCTTCCTGCGGCCACAAGAGTGAAGAGAAGAGGAGACGCCAGGACCCAGGTTAGTATAAGTGTTTGTTTTATTGTGTTATATACTATATGGGAGGGGGAGCACACAGGGGTCTGTTTAACTAGGAGAGCGCACAGCGGGGGTCTATATAAATGGGGCAGCACACAGGCGGGCTATATAACAGGGGGAGCACACAGGGGGGCTATAGACTACTGGGGCTTCACAGAGGGGTCTATATACTACTGGGGGCAGCACACAGGGGGTCTATATACTACTTGGGGCAGCAGAATGGGGTCTATATACAACTTGGAGAGCACACAGGAGGTCTATATCCAAGTGGGAGAGAACACAGGGGGCTATATACTACTGGGGAGCACACAGGGGGTCTATATACTACTGGGGGAACATATAGGGGGTCTATATACTACTTGTGAGGCACACAGGTGGTCTATATATAACTGGGGGAGCACACATGGGTCTGTATACAACTGGGGCAGCACACAAGGGGTCTATATAATACTGGTGGGGCACACAGGGGGTCTATATACTACTGGGGGAACCACACAGGGGGTTTATATACTACTGGAGGAGCACACATGGGGTCTATATCCAAGTGGGGGAGCACACAGGAGGTCTGTATCCAAGTGGGGGAGCACACAGGGAGGCTAAATACCCCTGAGGGAGACACAGGGGGCCTATATACTAGTGGGGGAGCACACAGGAGGTATATACAACTGGGGGCAGCACACAGTTGGTCTATATACAACTGGGGCAGCACACAGGAGGTCTATATACTTCTGGGGGAGCAAAAAGGAGGCTATATATAACTGGGGAAAACACAGGGGTCTATATACTACTGGGGGAAGCAAACAAGGGGTATATACTATTGAGGGCAGCACACAAGGAGTATATATTACTGGCGGTAGCGCACAAGGGTTATATACTACTGGGGGCAACACGCAGCAGTCTATTGTTTTGGGACGCATGTCGAGGGGGGGGGCCCAGACATAACTTCGCTTGGGGCCCCAGAAATGCCAAGACCGCCCCTGATTATAGGTAGAGAATACAGCGTGCTGTGTGGGTGGGTGGGACCACAATGAAATGATAAAGTACTGCAAATAATTCAGTAACACAATGAAACTGCAATGTGTGAACACAGCCTAGATGTTTTGCAACAGATTTGGGCGGGGAATGTGCAGGGTGGAGGACTGTGATGAACAGCTGAGGGAAAGCATTGCATTCTGGAACCAGTACTGCATTCTGGGAACTGCTCAACCAGGAAGTACAGCCACTAGAGATAAGCGAACCTCGAGCATGCTCGAGTCGATCCGAACCCGATCGTTCGGCATTTGATTAGCAGGGGCTGCTGAAGTTGGATAAAGCTCTAAGGTTGTCTGGAAAACATGGATACAGCCAATGACTATATACATGTTTTCCACATAGCCTTAGGGCTTTATGCAACTTCAGCAGCCCCCGCTAATCAAATGCCGAACGATCGGGTTCGGATGGACTCGAGCATGCTCAAGGTTCGCTCATCTCTAACAGCCACACAATACAGAACATAACCCCCCAGAACAAATGGATTTTTAGTAGTTTCAAAACTGGGATAGATAGGTAAGTAATGCTTTATGCTTTTGCAGAAGTTTAATTTTTTTAACCTCTACCTGGAGTTCCCCTTTACAAAATTTAAAGCCACAATAAAGCCACAAGAAGGAGTTGTTGGAATTGAATTAAACTGTCTATGTGTAACTGTAATGATGATCTATGTAAGTGATTTTAATATTATATGGAAAGGAGAAGTTTATCAGGGAAAACTGTAAAATTGTGCAGAGGCTGTAGTACTCTGTTGGGCGCCACCAGCCTGTACAAGAGGAGGTACAGTTGGTCATGGAGGTTATAGGTTCTACAGTACAATGTAATAATCTGTCAACTAGATAAAATGTCTTTGTGTTAAAGAGCCGTGCCTAACACTAACCAATCTCCCACCAAGAGGTACACTACCCAAAAGTAGCCTCTGAGGACCTTTTTTTATTGGGCAGCAGGGGAAGTCCTCTTATGGTAGTACCCAGTGTAAAATCAGACTTCACCTGTAATAATTACATATCTGCCCAAGACAAATGCATTCTGAGTTTTACCGTAATTTGACAATTCTCTGTCATTGAGTGTACATATCGACCAAACATTAACCCCTAGACGACCCTTGACGTACAGTTATGTCATTGATGTCTGTTACCAGACGACCCATGACGTAACTGTAAGTCCTGAGTCTCTAAGGAGCTATGAAGAGCGCTCCGGAGCGGAGCACGCTTCATAGCAGGTGGGGGCCAGCTGCAGTTAGCAGTAACCCCTGTCATTAACCCCTTAAACACTGCGGCATTTAAGTGTAAGTGACAGGAGCATCTCCTGTCATTTACTGATCGGGACCCCCGCAGTGTGACTGTGGTGGTCCCAATCCCTTTTACAGACCGCCGGAGGTCTCTTACCTTCCTCTGTTTGGTCTGATCAGCGCTCTGCTGATTGAGCCTGCCTGTGAGGAAAAAACGAAAACACAAAAATAAAAATTGGCGCGGTCCGCTGGGTCATTTTAGGCTTGATCCTGAAAGAGTTAAATAACAGTTTGGCAAAGATTTTTTTTAAAAATATGCCAGACTTTTCTATTTTAACAAATAAAAAGTGATCTAAAAGTGAAATCTAGGCAAAAGTGGTAGTGATAAAAAAATATAGATCACTGCACAATAAACAAGCACCACACAGTTTCATAGGCTAAAAAAGTTTTTTTTATAAAGTTATGGGGGTCAGAAACCGGCGACAGATTTTCATTTTTATTTTTTTTAAGTTTTTAAAAACAAAATGTATGCACATTTGATATTGTTTTAATGGTACTGACCCATGGAATATCAAGCTTTTTTCACCTCTGAGAGGAAGTGATCAACTTGTAGCTTGTTTCCGAGAAGGAGTAATCTACATCTTCTTCCTCTGAGAGGGAGTAAATCTAGCTAGAGGGGAGAAACATTTACAAGTGCCCCATTGCTTGTCTCGTACCAAGGAGAAGCTTCCAGCTGGGAGAAGTTTTTTTTTTTAGCTAACATATCACGTCTCCACTAGAGTTGATCGAACCTCGGGAAATCCTGGGTTCGATCGAACTCAAGCATTCACGAACCTGCCACATTTGATTGCTGAAGCCTTCCCAGTTTGTGGGGAAGGAGGAGACTGCCCGGGTACCGCCTGGAATCCCAGAATTCCAGGCGGTACCCAGGCTGTCTCCTCCTTCCCCACGGACCGGGAAGGCTTCAGCAATCAAATGTGGCAGGTTCGTGAATGTTCGAGTTCGATCGAACCCAGGATTTTCCGAGGTTCGATCAACTCTAGTCTCCACTAGAGCTCCATCCTGCCATAGGACATTAAAATTTTAACCAACTGGTGAAGATTTCCTTAGCTAAGAATTGAACTGTGTCAACCCTAAAATCCCAACTCTCACAAGGTTAAAGACGTGAACTTTATTTCTACTATTTCTCCACACACGATAGTCAGCTACAATAGGGGTTCCTACTCGCAAGCACTATCTACAACGGTTGGAACCAGAGACTGTGTCTTTGAAACCTTTTAAGTCCAGAGCATTGTTCATATGATAAGGTTGCTTTTGAAGGTTGTGATAGTGGGTGAGAGTTGGATTTAGGTAAGGGAAGCGGGAAGGAGGAATCTTTAAGGTGCTTGTATAAGGAAGATACAAAGGGAGTTGCATGAGGGGTGGTATGAGGAGATCAGGTCAGAGATGTGTGGCGAGCCTTGTTTGTCATGGTTAACAATTCAAACTGAATTCACTGGGCAATGGGTGGCCAATAAAGTGATTGGCAGAGGAAGAGTGAGGGGAGTTGTTGGTGGATTGGAGGGGATGATGGATTGGAGAGGAGGAGGTGTGTTCGATGAAAAGCTGGATAGGAGGTTTCAGTAGTTCACGTAGGAGATGATGAGGGCATGTACCAGAAAGAGCAGATTCTGGAGATGTTTTGGAGCTAAATGAGGAGGTCAGGGTGTAAATGTGTGGTTTAAATGACTGAACAGAATTAAGGATGATCCCAAGAGAGCGGCCTTGTGGGACAGGGGAGAAATCAAAGCACATTGACTGTAATTGACAGATAAGATGGGGGGAAGAGGATAAATTCTGTTTTGTCCTTGTTGAGTTTTAGAAAACAGGAGGAGAAGGAGGAAGATATAGCTAATAGACACTCTGGAATCCTGAATAGCGGAGAGGTGAAGTTTGCGTAGAAATGATACCTGAAGCGCTCCTTTCTCTCCCTGTCCGTATTTTACGTTTCTCTCTTTTCTGAGTGTTTGCACTCCTCCTGGTAAGACCCATGTGACCGCAATCAGCAGGAGGCACCTGTGCACACATGACTAGTACCTCCTATCTTTCCCATTCTACCTGCAGGAGCAATGGTGAGTGATTAGACCATGTTCACAGTTGTGTTGCTTGGTGGCAGCTTTCTCCACCGGCGGTGCCTGCTGGGTTTTGGGGGGGCCCTTGGGGATTGGTCCTGTGACATTGGGGTTGCAGGGCCATTCTATGGCCTCCTTTCTCTGTTTGTGCTCGCTTTGCAGGGTTGGCAGCCGCTGACTGACACAGTGGTGAGTTAGTGTAGGGACTCATGTGAACCAGGGGACCTGCACGTGGTACATGGGGCAATATGATTTGATCAAATTATATACCAACATCCTGGCGTTGGTTTTTAAGTGTAGCCAAGTGGCATTATTGTCAGCCATAGGTGCGAGGTGCAGTGCTCCTTTCTCTCCCTGTCCGTAGATCCCAACCCTAAGTTTGCTATTTTGTTGAACTCCAAGCCTCAGCTGGCCCCCAGCTCTCCACCTGTGTATTTCTACCAGCACACTACACGTTCGTAGGAGTTAGCACCTTTATCAGACCTATGAGATTGACGACCAAGGAACAAAGTGGGGGGAAATTATAAATGTTTTTTTTTGTGTAGAGTTTGGTCTAAATTAAAAAGAAAAATTAAGATCATATATTTTCTCAAAAATGTGCAACTTTTCCTGCGCTTTCTGCAAATATTTTCTGGTGAACACATTGATAAATTCTCCCTATAAAGACATTGTGGAGATTGTTTCCTATGTATATCAAACAGGATGTATAATTTTTAAAATAATAAAACAGATTTTTAATATTGGAAAATGTAATTTTATTTCCCAAATTAGTTATAATTATACTAGAAATATGAAGCCAATGTAATGATATTGATATTTTCACCAGTAAACATCTTAATAAGCCTTTACCTTCCTCTCCTGTGTATAAGACTTCATTCCCAATAGATGTTTGCAGACTATATAAAAACCAATAGTGGCATACTGTGGTGGAGACATCCGGGTTCATCATACACAACAATTCAATATTTCTGCCAGGTTTTATTAAAAAAAATTATATATATAATAAAATAATTCATTTTTTACTGACCAGAAAACTAAAGGTAAGTGGATTTTATATTGTAAAATGCCCCAAAGTTCACCAAGTTGAACAATACCTCGATGTTCGAACACATCTGAATTCGAACTGTTCGGTGTTCGAATGAAAATTTACCCGAAAGTAACGTTCGTATTTCGAACTTTGCTCGGTATCTGAATGTTTTTGTGCGCGTGGATGGTGGGCTTCACATACAGTACAGCACTGTATAAGACTGTGGTAGTGCATATACAGTACAGTAGTAGTACTGGCAGTGAGCCACTATCTCCCATCCTTTACAGTACTCTATAAGACTGCTGGAGTGTATATACAGTACAGTAGTAGTACATTCAGTGCACCTCCATCTCCCATCCGTTACAGTGCTGGGGTGGGGGGCCAGTATATAGTAAAGGATGAGTGAGGAGTTGGTGACTACTGTACTATAATTGCTGGTTTTGTTGAACATTTCTTGTTTAAAATGTACTGTACAGTATATAGTGTTGTTCTGTACTGTAGTGATTAAACTTGGCACTTTTCAATGTATATGAGTATTGTAGGTAATTATTAGAAATCCTTGAAAACTAGAGATTTTAACCAAGGTCAAGGTCTCTCCGAAAGAAAGTGGACCTATATTAAGACAGCTGTTTCCCTAATCTTGCCCCTTACCAGTATAGGGTAGAGTACTGGTTGCTAGGGGCAACTAAGACAATTCTACTTTACACCAGTTTGATAAATCTCCCCCATTGATTTCTGTAGGCTCCATTAATTTAAAGTCGACATTTTTTGCAACAAATCTGTCATGTGTGAATCCCCTTTTAAAGTTGGGTACAACCATTGACCAAAAATTTGGACTAATTCTGGGTTTCAAGGAGAAAAAAATTGAACATTATAAGCTCAATGTACAGAAAAATACAAACAAATATAGTCGTCTCCTGGTTCTGAATCCATAAGGCAAATAGTTTCCGTTACAGGTCACACAATGGATCGATGGAACACCAGCATCACCGTCACCGAATTCATTTTTGTTGGATTCCCTACGCTCTGTAGATATGGACCTTTGCTCTTCATCTGTCTTTTTCTTGTTTACGTTTTTACCATTGCCGGCAATGTGGTTATATTTGTCGTTGTACGCCTGGACTCGCGTCTCCACACGCCTATGTACTTCTTTATCAGTGTATTAGCCTTCTTGGAAATTTGGTATACAGCAGTGACCGTCCCCAAGATGTTAATCAACCTCCTGGTGGCAAGGAAGAGTATCGGCGTGACTAGCTGTCTCTTGCAGACGTATTTCTTCCATTCTCTTGGAGCCAGTGAGTGCTATCTTCTGACCACCATGGCCTATGACCGTTATCTGGCCATTTGTCAGCCACTGCACTACCCGTCCATTATGACCCCCAAAATGACTATAAAGTTAATAGTCATCTGCTTTACGCTGGGTTTTCTGTGCCCTATTACTGAAGTCATCCTCATATCCCGACTTCCCTTCTGTGGGAGTAATGAAATCCAGCACATCTTCTGTGACTTCCCGCCGTTGCTCAGCTTGGCTTGTACCGATACATTTAATAATGTTCTTGCTGATTTTGTCATCAATAGTTTTATTATACTAGTGACATTCACCTTTATAATGATTTCCTATATTAGGATAATCCTGGCTATCCTGAAAATAAAGACCTCCGATGGCCGAATCAAGGCGTTCTCCACCTGCGTGTCCCACCTGACCGTAGTCCTCTTGTTTTTTACCTGTATTGTGTTCATGTATGTACGGCTTACCAAAAGTTACTCTCTGTATTACGACCGTGTTCTTGCTGTTATTTACTCAGTGCTCACCCCCATATTGAACCCTATTATCTACAGCCTACGCAACAAGGAGATCAGGTTGGCTTTTAGGCGCACTTTGTGTAGCAAATA
Organism: Dendropsophus ebraccatus; assembly: GCF_027789765.1. NCBI lineage: Eukaryota > Metazoa > Chordata > Amphibia > Anura > Hylidae > Dendropsophus > Dendropsophus ebraccatus. The sequence goes on from NC_091465.1 coordinate 24,024,243, forward strand.
ATATACAACTAAGTAGAGCTGTATGACTATGGCCTGGTAATACGATATCTATGATGATTTCTGGTAGTGTCACTGGGCAGGGACGGCTCCAGGTTTTTGTGGGCCCTTGAGCGACAGAGCCTCATCGGGCCCCTCATTTACACACTATGCACAATAACGTGAGAAACCACTAACATGTACAAAGATACATTATTGACATACACACTGACTGACTGACATTGACACACCGCAGTTACAGCTCAGTCTTCTGCCTCTTTCTCTCTGTCAGGCTGCTCTCCACACTGTAAGGTTGAGGACCTTTAGGTCATGTGATCAGGTCCTTATCCCTTTTCTCTCTCTGTGCAGGTCCTGCTCCGTCTCCTGTGTCTTCTGATGTTCAGTTCTCACCCTGCACTACAGTGAGCAAGCTGAATATCAGAAAACCGGGCCGCTCTCCCTCTCTGGGCCCCTAGACATGGTTTGGGCCCCGACACTTGCCCAGGTAAGCCTTGTGCTGGCGCCGGCCCTGTCACTGGGGACGTGGAAAAGTCATGAGTGGACTACTCTGAACATGTATGTGGTTTAATGAAGGGGAATAGAGGTAGTAAAATGTCAGCAATTTCGATTGGTGATGGTCCAGGTCCTGAGACCTCCATGGTCACTAAAGTGAGCAGGTGGCATCCCTCAGCCAGGTGGGGTTCCCATTCATTTCTATTTAGCACTGCTTGACTCTATAAGTGAAGCAAGCCAAGTTATTTAGAGGAAGTGAATAGAGTCTTATTGACTCCATACACTACACATACCGCTCAGGGCCATATAAAGAGCTGCTGCTGCCCTAGGTATTAAACCTGCAGACGCCCCATCTTTACTCACCAAATAGCATCATGATTTTCTAGTTTCTGAACATCATATTATGTACGTCACCACATGCAGCAGATGCCAGACCCTCATGCGGTAACCAATAGGCGTATGGCCAATAATCCTGGTAACAGCACATGACTACTGGGGAAGAAATTGGAGTGTGGTTTCAGCCACATGCATTTCTCTACATTTAGAAACATTGTCTGAATGATGTTTTTTTTATGTTTTTTAACGGCTTAAAACATAAACAAATTTCCACATTGAATCAATGATTAAAGCGGTCTGCTTATTGTCTGAGGGAATTCTCACCACAGGATTGGTAGATTGGTAGGTAATAGCTCCAAGTGTCACATTTACCATTGCCACACCAGACCAGACCAATATCACCATACTGTCATTGTATAACACTGCCACACCAGACCTGACCAATACCACCATACTGTGATTGGATAACACCACCAGACTAGACCTGACCAACACCACCATACTGTGACTGGATAGTACCGCCATACCAGACCTGACCAATACCACTATACTGTGAATGGATAGTAGCGCCATACCAGACCATACCTTACTGGGTGGTGACCACCATCGCCACCAGTGCCCAAAGAGGGGGTAATCCAGTGGCCATTGTTGCTGTGATATGGTGGCTGGGAGCTTGGTCTGGTGGCAGTGGTGTTGTTGGACCACTGGGACACTCCCTCCATGTGCACCGGTATTGTGGCAATGGTGGTCACCACCCAGCCCTACCCCATTTAGGTTAATGACCCACACAAATCAGCAGAGATCAGTGTATTGCATGTAGATGTATGGCCATGTCTTCTTTTTCTCTCATTTGAATTACATTTGGCTACAGTGTGGTCTCTGATCTTTGTATGGTTAATACAGTCCAAGACCAAAGTCCTTACTGAGGGTTACTGTGTAAGTTACCACTTTACATTAAACATAAAACAACAAGAGCAGAATTACTCCATCTCTTCAAGGTACAACCACCCCCTGGGTACCAAACAAGCCATTACCAGCTGCCGGAGGAAGGTCACAGTGGTTTGCATTACAGTGTGCCATTGGTACAACCAACTTCAGAACCTCATGCTTCCACATATAGCCCTTGCTTGAGCTTTTGGCTAGGATAAGGGAACAACCCAGGGCCGGCTCCAGGTTTCTGCAGGCCCTTGGGCAAAAGAGCCTCAGCGGGCCCCTAATCCATCCACTATGCACCTATCAGCCACACATTATGCACAATCACTTGAGACACCAATAATATACACAAACACACATTATTGACACTGACTGACACTAACTTACTGACTGACACTAATACTGACTGACAATGACTGACACGGACACACAGCACGGACATACAGCTTGCTGCTGTTCTCCACACTGTAAGGTTGAGGACCTTCAGGTCATGTGATCAGGTCCTTCACCCTATTCTCTCTGTGTGCAGGTCCTGCTACGTCTCCTATGTCTTTTGATGTTTAGGCCCCTCACCCTGCACTAGAGTGAGCAGGCTGAACATTAGAACACCAGGCCCCTCTTCCTCTCTGGGCCCTTAGAGGCGCTGTGGGCCCTGGCATTTGCCCGGGTAAGCCCTGTGCTGATGCCAGCCCTGGGGCAGCCAGTCCTTTACATTCTGCTGAGCTTGTTTATAGCAAATATATGCAGGCACTGCTCCGCAGACAATAGACTTTTCATTCTCACCACCTCTATCTCTATCACACAAGTGGCCTCTTCAAGAGCTGCTAGAGCCAGCACCCATCTCTCTCCTGTGTCTTGGTCTCCACTCCTCCTCAGGCTTCAGTCTAAGGCAATGTTTCAGCAGGCCTAAGGGCCCTATTCCACGGGACGATTATCGTTCGCATAATAGTTAACGATAAACTATCCAAACGGCCACTATTGGGAAAGACCTAAAATCGTTCAACCATTTACATGGAACAATAATCGTTACTTATGATCGTTCTTGCGGTCGTCTTGTTGTCCCTATTGCGTTTGTCACTACTGTGAACGACCGAACGACGTCCTATTCAATGCAAACGATTTGCGAACAAGCAACGATAAAAATAGGTCCAGGTCTTATTAAGCGATCAACGATTTCTCGTTCGATCGTTAATCGTTAACTGCTATTCAACCGAATGATTATCGCTTAGATTCAAACAACTTAACGATAATCTGAACGATAATCGTCCCGTGGAATAGGGCCCTAACACTCATGGACCTTACTACATACTGCTACTTTACGTGAGGTGCCATGAACAGTCTGTTACATGAACACAGCTCAACTCTACCTACAGAGTTGGCACAAGGAATCCAAACTATGGTCACCACTAAATGACCCCTTCTTCTCCCACGGGATGACACCCAACATCCCCATTCCTAGTGCCATCTACTATCACAGGAAATGGATGCCCCATTGGCAATGATTCATTAGCTCTCCCCCTGTGCACAAGGGGAGGACTATATGCAGGGCCGCTTTAACCAGAGGGCACATGGTGCACGTGCACCGGGCCCACTGGTTAAAGGGGCCCCCCCGAGCAGGCCGGCCGTTGCTATGTGCGACCAATGTGGTCGCACAGGGCTCCGGCCACCAGCCTGTCAGGGGGGAGCGCCATGGATGGGTAATCTACTTACCCCTCCATGGCGCCCCCTGCAGGGCCCCCCCCCGTCCGCCGCTGCCCCCGCCCGCCTGCTGCCGCTGCGGCGCTTCAGCGGCAGCGTTACTGACAGAGAGAGAGCCATTGGCTCCCTCCCTGTCAGTCACTCTTGTGGCCGCACTTCCTGCGGTCACAAGAAGCCGCACTCTCCCTTTAGCGCCCGACGTCACTGGAGCGTCGGCGCGAGGGTAAGGGGAGTGCAACCTCTTGTGACCGCAGGAAGTGCGGCCACAAGAGGGAAGAGAAGAGGAACGCGTGGACCTAGGTGAGTAAGTGTTTGTTTTTTTCAATGTTATATGGGAGGGGGAGCTATATACTATGGGGGGGGGGGCACAGGGGGCTATATACTATGGGGGAGGACAGGGGGCTATATACTATGGGGGAGCACAGAGGGCTATATACTATGGGGGAGCACAGAGGGCTATATACTATGGGGGAGCACAGGGGAGCTATATACTAAGGGGGAGCACAGGGGGCTATATACTAATGGGGAGCACAGGGGAGCTATATACTATGGGGGAGCACAGGGGAGCTATATACTATGGGGGAGCACAGGGGAGCTATATACTATGGGGGAGCACAGGGGAGCTATATACTATGGGGGAGCACAGGGGAGCTATATACTATGGGGGAGCACAGGGGAGCTATATACTATGGGGGAGCACAGGGGAGCTATATACTATGGGGGAGCACAGGGGAGCTATATACTATGGGGGAGCACAGGGGAGCTATATACTATGGGGGAGCACAGGGGAGATATATACTATGGGGGAGCACAGGGGAGATATATACTATGGGGGAGCACAGGGGGGCTATATACTATGGGGGAGCACAGGGGGGCTATATACTATTGGGGAGCACAGGGGGCTATATACTTTGGGGGAACACAGAGGAGCTATATACTATGGGGGAGCACAGGGAGCTATATACTATGGGGGAGCACAGGGGAGTTATATACTATGGGGGAGCACAGGGGGCTATCTACTATAGGGGAGCACAGGGGAGCTATATACTATGGGGGAGCACAGGGGACTATATACTACTGGGGAGCACAGGGGTCTATATACTATGGGGAGCACAGGGGAGCTATATACTATGGGGGAGCACAGGGGAGCTATATACTATGGGGGAGCACAGGGGACTATATACTACTGGGGAGCACAGGGGTCTATATACTATGGGGAGCACAGGGAAGCTATATACTATGGGGAAGCACAGGGGAGCTATATACTACTGGGGAGCACAGGGGAGCTATATACTACTGGGGAGCACAGGGGGCTATATACTACTGGGGAGCACAGGGGGCTATATACTATGGGGAGCACAGGGGAGCTATATACTATAGGGGAGCACAGGGGAGCTATATACTATGGGGGAGCACAGGGGAGCTATATACTGTGGGATAGCACAGGGGGCTATATACTACTGGGGAGCACAGGGGAGCTATATACTATGGGGGAGCACAGGGGGCTATATACTACTGGGGAGCACAGGGGAGCTATATACTATGGGGGAGCACAGGGGAGCTATATACTATGGGGGAGCACAGGGGAGCTATATACTATGGGGGAGCACAGGGGAGCTATATACTATGGGGGAGCACAGGGGAGCTATATACTATGGGGGAGCACAGGGGAGCTATATACTATCGGGGAGCACAGGGGAGCTATATACTATGGGGGAGCACAGGGGAGCTATATACTATGGGGGAGCACAGGGGAGATATATACTATGGGGGAGCACAGGGGGGCTATATACTATGGGGGAGCACAGGGGGCTATATACTATTGGGGAGCACAGGGGGCTATATACTATGGGGGAACACAGAGGAGCTATATACTATGGGGGAGCACAGGGAGCTATATACTATGGGGGAGCACAGGGGAGTTATATACTATGGGGAACACAGGGGAGTTATATACTATGGGGGAGCACATGGGAGCTATATACTATGGGGGAGCACAGGGGACTATATACTACTGGGGAGCACAGGGGTCTATATATACTATGGGGAGTACAGGGGAGCTATATACTATGGGGGAGCACAGGGGAGCTATATACTATGGGGGAGCACAGGGGACCTATATACTACTGGGGAGCACAGGGAAGCTATATACTATGGGGAGCACAGGGAAGCTATATACTATGGGGAAGCACAGGGGAGCTATATACTATTGGGGAGCACAGGGGAGCTATATACTATTGGGGAGCATAGGGAGCTATATACTATTGGGGAGCACAGGGAGCTATATACTATTGGGGAGCACAGGGGTCTATATACTATGGGGGAGAGCACAGGGGGGCTATATATTATGGAGAGCACAGGGGGGCTATATACTATTGGGGAGAGCACAGGGGGCTATATACTATTGGGGGGGAGCACAGGGGGGCTATATACTATTGGGGGAGAGCACAGGGGGGCTATATACTATTGTGGGAGAGCATAGGGGTTTATATACTATTGGAGAGCACAGGGGGCTATATACTATTGGGGGAGAGCACAGGGGGGCTATATACTATTGTGGGAGAGAACAGGGGGGCTATATAGTATTGTGGGAGAGCACGGGGGGGCTATATACTAATGGGGGAGCGCACAGGAGGGCTGTATATAACTGGAGGAGCACATGAGGGGCTATATACTACAGGGACACCTTAAAACTATGGAGGCACAGAGGGGTGTAACTATGTAGGGGTACAGAGGGGTGTAACTACTGTATAGGGGTATAAGGGACCTAACTACTGTATGTGTTGGAGCCTAAAATATTTGTCTGGCAGATTCTGGAGAGAAGATTCACAGCCAGGAGAAGACTCCAAGGTGGCCCAGGCTGGATGGAGAGAAAAAGAAAAGGTGACAGACTCTGATCGGAGAAGACGCCCCTGGTGAGTCACTGGATGTAACTGCACTCTGTTATAGCGTTGTAGTGCTAGGGGTCATGATGTGGCGGTATTATGTAATGGTATCATTGGTGATATCTTTCTGTTTTTTTAGTGCAGTTTTTATGTAATATGTAATCACTGTATAGTGGAAATAGTGTTATAAGGTAACTACTGTATGTATTGGGACTCTTGATACAGTGTGGGGGCAAATTCAGTACATTATACAATGTGCAGAAAGGGAAGGGGGGGCCCACTCTTGAGGGCTGTGCACTGGGCCCACCAATGTATTAAAACGGCCCTGACTATATGGGATGCATAATTTTATGTATAGCAATATAGTCCCATTGTCAGGACCAGTCACACCAAACACAACGAGACAGTGAGCCCTGAGCTCAGCCCCTCCCACTGTCCCTACCTAATTGCAGCAATCTGCCCTAAAATGGCAGCGGACAACTTGGCGGCGATCCCTGGCCTGGATACGTGAAACAATAGATAAGACAAAACGAACAAACACAATAAGAAAGGTCAGCAATCCGGGTAACAACAGTCTGGCAGCAAAGGTACAAAATCAGGATCCAAAAGAGTAGTCAAATAACAGGAAATGTGGTCGGGGGCAGGCGGCAAGCAAGCGAGGTCAAAAGATACTAAGCAGAATTCAGGAGAAGCACAGAAACAGAACCACAAGCAGGCAGAGACTAAGTCAATAACCGGCAAGGCACAGGCAGAAGCTGAAATCTTAAATAGGAGGGACCAGCTGTCAATCACTGAGGCAAAGGCAGGTTAACTGCTACATGACCAGAGCAAACTTAGAAGCACAGACACGGGTGGGGCAGGGAAAACAATTAGCAGACCAGAAGGAATAAGACACAGTTCAGACAGGGTAAAAACAAAGGCAAACAAAACACAGAATAAATGGAATATTATGGCCAAAATCGCAGTCTCGGTCGTACCTTACGCACTGAGGACTGCGCCAAAGTTCCATTCATGACAGTACCCCCCCTTTTATGAGGGGCCACCGGACCCTCATTAGACGTACCAGGAATGGGTGGAAAATTACCTCTTACAACACATGTTTGATTGTCACTGGAGATGTCACTGTCCGTCTCCCACTCATCAGCAGAGGCATCCAGGTGACTGACTAAAGGTTCACTGACAGGCTCGATATCACCAATTATGCTACTGGCATCAGACACAGACTCAGCTTCCATGTTGCAATTATTCAAAATTACAGTGTCATTTTTGGCTGGACACATAGATTTCACACTAGGTTTAGCAGAGCAACAATGTATACCCACACCACTTTGAGGTACCTGTGCGCCCAGGTGACTCTCCTGGTTGTCACCTGGACGCTGACGTTCTGGCCGCAGGGGACGCTTGGGACAGTGGCAAATGAAGTGTCCGTCATCACCGCAGTAGAAACAGAGTCCATATAATCTCCGATGTTCACGTCTGGTCCTGATGCCTATAACTCCCAACTGCATGGGTTCATCCTCGATGTAATCAGAGGGAAGGACAGATTTTTTCAAAGACAGAGATGGAGAGACAGAAGGTTTAGAAACGTCAGGACCTGCTTTCTCCTTTTGCCTATCCCTGAGCCTGCGATCTATGCGTACCGCCAAAGCCATGGCCTGCTTCAGGGTAAGGGGATCTGGATGACCTGTCCAGGCATCTTTAATGCCATCCGACAACCCCTGCTTAAACAATGCTTTAAGCGCAGCCTCACACCACCCGGTGGTCACACTATGTCGTCTAAATTCAGCACAGTAATCCTCGACTGGTCTCTTGCCCTGGCGAATAGTCAATAACTGTGTCTCAGCTAGACCCACATGATCTGGTTGGGCATAGATGGCTCCCAGAGAAAGAAAAAAGTGCTCTAAATCGCTCCACTCCTCAGCCTCAGGAGGGAGTTTAAGAGCCCAGGCCTGGGGATCTCCCTGCAACAATGAGACAACAATAGCCACTTTTTACTGCTCTGTAGGGAAGTGATTGACACGGAAATACAGCAAACAAGAATTCTTAAAGGTCTCAAACTTGTCTCTATTCCCCAAAAACCGGTCTGGAAGCAACATTGTGGCCTTAGCAGATTGCACTACCACTGGGGGTGCCACAGCACCAGCCTGATTAGCTGTAAGGACACAAACTTTATCAGCCAGCTCAGCTACCAGTACTGCCAAACCCTTCACTTGGGTGACTAGGTCCATGTCTATCAGCATATTGACCTGGTTAGCCAGCTTGACTACCAGGCCTGACACCCCCTCCACCTGCATAGCAAGATCCTCTACCGTAGTCATGGCACCAGAGGGGGCAGCTGTCAATCACTGAGGCAAAGGCAGGTTAACTGCTACATGACCAGAGCAAACTTAGAAGCACAGACACGGGTGGGGCAGGGAAAACAATTAGCAGACCAGAAGGAATAAGACACAGTTCAGACAGGGTAAAAACAAAGGCAAACAAAACACAGAATAAATGGAATATTATGGCCAAAATCGCAGTCTCGGTCGTACCTTACGCACTGAGGACTGCGCCAAAGTTCCATTCATGACACCCATACTGTGCAATGCAATAAAATACATTATACAGCAACATCAGTGAACAGGATTTTTCATCACAACCTAGCATATTTTCTTGTAATGTACAATTCACCATTCTTCCTTATGGGGAGATTTAGTTGATTGGACCATATTGAGCATTATTTTGCTCTATAAATATAGAATATGAGAAGATAGGAGCAATAGTACATGCGGGAAGATTGAGCAACCACTCACTAAGGGTGACTTCAACCAGCAGTATGAGTGAGCAACTATACACCTAGGATGGGTATAAATGATAGGAGTTGCAGAACTGATTCAGGCAAAAAACTAACAGGACACGACCACATACACCCTATCCATAGGATAAGGCATAACAAGTTTAAGATCTTAAGAATAGGGATCCAGCCGTCCCTGCAATGAATGGAAAACCCACGCGGCCTTTGCTCCATACATTCTTTATGGGGCTGCCAAATGTTTCTGAGTTCAGCCATAGAGAATAATTGGAGGGCTGTCCATTAACATTCAGCCTGTTTGCACTGCCAGCTGATGCCCAGGCAGCAGGGTGAACTAGCTTAAAAATTGTAAAAGAAAAATTTAAAAAAATGCACACAGCAGAAACCAGATGAAAACTTAAATATGACATTGTATAATATAGTAAACTAACAACAGGATCATTATATAATAAGACTTTTCCTGTATAACCTTTATGCTATTATAGCATTCAATTAAGTTAACAATATCCCATAGTGATCAGAGCCAAAAATAATTCAAAGTGCCAATTATCAGTTTTCAGTAGAGAATAAATTCCCAGAACATCTGGATCGACCATATATAAACAGCACAGAGAACGGTTGCCATGATCCATGAGCGATGCACTAATCAGGTATGAGGGATATTTCTTTTTTTTTCTTTTCTTTTACATTTTGTGATGCTGCATCCATTGTCACAGAAATCATTTTTTTTCTTTACATTTTAGAGCAGGCAAAACTTTTTTCTTTTTTTTTTTTTTTTTTTTTAGAATAAAGAACAATACTGATTGTTTTGCCCTACAGCAACATATAAATAAAAAAAATAATATTCTACACGTTTTGAACTTATTATAAAATATATGAACTTGTAAGGATTTCTAGATATTTAGGAAATTAAAATGGGGGCAGGATATATTAGGCAGTGAGTAAATAGTCAGTTCTTGAGGTAGGAAACATCATCCAAGTCATAAGCGGTGAACCAGAGACAGGACCAGAAGTGTCAGTGAATCAGAGACTACGAGAAAAACGACTTAAAATGCGTTGGTATTAGTTTTTAAATGCAGCCATACTAAAGCTGTATTTTATATCCGCCTATTGAAGAGCTGAAAACTCCTAATTTTTGCTTCTAACGTCACGGTTCCCTGCACTTCCATGTGCCTCCTTTCCTGCTGTGATGAGCAGGACAAAATCTGCCTTTTAGAGACAAGTACAAAGGCTTAAAGGACAAGTGCCATGAAAAACTTTTTCCCAGTAATTGAAGCACATTACAAAGTTATATAACTCTGTAATATGCTTCAATCACCTATCTGCCTCCCTTCCCTGTCTTTTCCCCCCTCCACCCTCCACCAGGAAGTGTCCTGACTCACACAGACCTGATTACTGTCGTCACCGTCACCAAGCTCTTCTCTCAGCTCCTTCTCCTGTTACAGCAGCCCCCCCCCCTCCCCTGCCTTGTCAGGTGACTCAGCTTGCTCAGCTCCCATTGGCTGAACAACTGCAAGCCATCACTTGGACTGGGGAGGGGGGGGGGGGGCTGCTGTAACAGGAGCTAGACCAGCCCTCCTGCTAATGACTCATCCTCATAAGAAGGTGCTGCCTGGTGACGGTGACGGCAGTCATTAGGTCTGTGTGAGTTAGGACACTTCCTGGTGGGGGGTGGAGGGGGGAAAAGACAGGGAGGGGAGGCAGATTGGTGATTGAAGCATATTACAGAGTTATATAACTTTGTAATGTGCTTCAATTACTGGGAAAAAGTTTTTCATGGCACTTGTCTGGCTGATTACAGAAAACATATACTGGGTCCCCCAGCCTTAACATATGAGCAAAAATACATGTTTTATAATAGCTTGTATAAAAGTACAAGAGAACAAGAAACAGAAGAGAAAGAGAGAAGAAAGGGAAAGAGGGTAACAGAAACATAGGCCGGTGACAGCCACATCTACAAGCATTGTCAACTAGCAGGTTGTATCTTGTAAGTTTATGACCTATCACTGGGATATGCTACTAAGATTGGTGGGGTCTGACCTCTGAAACCTCTGATTCTAAGAATTAAGTTACTTTTACCTCCGCAGTGCCATTTTTATCCTCCATCTGTGTAGGAAACTAACACTGTAAAAAATTGTGGCAAGTGGTGTCTTTGCTAACAATATACCATATTAGTTCTAATAGTGGTGGTAACCTCCCTATAATTCTTATCTGCTGACACCAAAAGGAGTTTCCCTGGATAAAAAAATGTGAATAGTAAATATAGTGAATATATAGTAAATATATTTAATAGATATACCAGTTTGTCAGGAATATCTTACTTAATTTGAAGACAGATGGATGATTTAAATTTATCAGAAAGTCCCCCTGAGAATATCATAGTTTCCTCCTGCTGGGACACCCAGAATTGGCATTAATCTGTTGGGGTGTATCATAGCACAGTGTTTATTACATTTCAGTATACTTACCTGTCCTAGTGTCTCCATTGTGCTGCCCTCACTTCTTTCAGGCAGCCACTGGAAGTAATTGTCGGACGGCTTCTCCATACGTCACGGCCCCACTGATGGATGAGGAGGTGCTAGAGGCCGGCAGCTGTCAGCTATCATTAAGGCAGCAGGATGGGTAAGAATACTTTCTTTATCATGATCCCGCACCCCCATGCCTTTCTGTAGTTTTGTATGTGACTTCTCCTCTAAGCTTGAATTTACTTTCACATTTGATTTTAAATTTATGATTTTTTTGTTTGAAAATGACTGCCTGTTTTTAAAAATGGCGGGACTTTAAAGGGAATTATTTGCCGAATCAACGAATCAAACCTGCTGATATCTCCCTATTGTGCACAGGTCTCTGAGGATGAAGGCAGGTCTCTCACCTTCATCCTTGGCACCGTTCCTGTGCAGTTTTAATGTAGTTTTCTGGCCAGTTAGGCCGCTTGGAGCCCTGGCTCACCCCCAGAGCATGTGGGAACCCATCGTAGCAGTGACCCTTTAAAGTTCCGTAAAACCCTATATAATGATTGTTGTAACCGACTACACAGGGTTTGCAGTCTGTAATCATTGAGACCCATAGGGACTGTATACACAAAATGGTATATACTGTACATTTTTAATTAAAACTATTTGCAAAATGGCTTTGTTTTTATTGTAGATGGGTTGGAAGAGTTTTTTACATGGATATCAGATTTACATGGATATAGCTAGAATTTGCTGTCACAAATCCACATTACAGATAAAACAAAGATGGAATCAGTCTCCAATGATAGCAGAGTCTACAAAATTGTGTTACAAGGTTTTCCAGCTCTTCAGCGCTTCCATGTTCCTCTCTTTGCAATCCTTCTTATCATCTACCTGTTCATCATTTCTGGCAATGCTGTAATACTGCTCGTAATCTGCAGACAGTCCGCCCTGCACTCCCCCATGTACTTCTTTATCGCAGCGTTATCGTCCTTGGAAATTTGCTACACGGCCGTCACAATTCCAAAAATGTTGGCTGATCTCTTGAATGATGAGAAGACGATCTCGTTTCATGGATGCCTAGTACAGGCCTATTTCCTACATGCTCTTGGAGCAGCTGAGTGCTATATCCTCACAATCATGGCATATGACCGGTATTTGGCCATCTGTAAGCCATTGAGATACTCATCTATTATGACTACTGGCCTATACATCAATTTGGTTGCCGCTTGTGTTATTGGGGGGATTCTAAGCCCGGTCATTGAAACCATCCTCATTTCTCTTCTTCCATTTTGTAGTTCAAACCATATTGAGAATGTATTCTGTGACTTCCCCCCATTAATCTCCTTGGCGTGCACAGATACAAGGTTATATATAATGGTGGAATTCATCGTCAGCTCTTTTATCATCCTCTTGACATCAGCTTTTGTTCTTTACTCTTACGTCAGGATAGTATACATTATCTTAAGGATCAAGTCCAAAAATGGACGCCAGAAAGCCTTCTCTACCTGTGGGGCGCACCTTATTGTTGTCACTTTGTTTTTTAGCAGCATCGGCTTCATGTATATACGTGTTACAAAAAGTTACTCTGTAGACTATGACCGGGCGGTGGGTCTCACCTATGTGGTCTTTACACCTCTAGCTAACCCCATCATCTATGGACTGAGAAATCAGGAAATAAAAAGATTTCTATATAAAGGTTTTTGGTCAAAACAATGTTTTGTGTTGGTGTCAAAATGGCAGTGGTAGATTGGTAGTAAAATACAAAAATGTATAAAAATTAAACTGTATATAAAGGTAAATAAATTTTGTTGGACCAATATTAAAGTAGTCCACAGCTTGTGCTGGATGCGGTTTTATCTCACATGTCCTCACTTAATGCAGCTCTATCTCTATGGATGAACCTTTATTTATACAACTAAAAAATGGCCATCAAAAATGTCTGAGCTAGCAAATCATGGATCATTATAGTCAATTGCACCACAATTTCTGACCCCAATGTTATGTCCATGTCTGTTCATTCCTCAGTGTGGTCCTCTTCCTGTAAAGTGTGTCCAAGACTTCACTTTTGGCCATGATTTAGTGTGCATGTTTCCTACCAGTCTGATTCCAGCACTTGCTGTGTGGTGATTGACAGGTTAAACCACACCCGTCCGGTTTCTTCTACTAGTCTTAGCCAGGTTGTGTCAGAAATCTGCAGTAGCCTGGTCTGAACTGGGCCTTGTGTTTTGCTTTTGTGTGCCACACCCGATTGCTTCTCAGCTTCCAGCAATGCAGGAGTTTAGCTGAGAAGCTTCTGGACTTCATTTTGCACCTGTCTGGTCTCTGTGATTGATGGGTCTCTCTGCCTGTCTGTAACCTGGAAGATCAGAGAGCTGGTCCAATAGGGATCCAGACCGGGCTCTTGGTCAGCATAAATCAAAGCTGGGACTATTTTGAGCAACACCCGGATCCCAGCTACCCCTTGTCTATTCCTGCGCTCCCCATCCTAACTCCCTCTGCTTGCTCGTCTGTGTTACCTGACCTCTGGCTTTGACTTTTGACTATCCGACTGCCACTTGTTTTGTACTGCGCTGCCTGCTTGGTTTTTGACTTTACCTGTTCGACTATTCTATATTGTGTTTGTATGTCTGTCTTGTTCTGTGTTGCACGTACTCAGTATAGGGAACGTCTTCGTAGTTGTCCAAGGCCGCCTAGGGCCGATTGAGGCAAGCAGGTAGGGACAGTTGGTGGGTTCAGCATCAGGGCTCACTGTTGTGTCTTGTCCCTGCCTCCCCTGTCCTGACAGGTTGCAGATGGTTTAGAACAGGGGTGTCAAACTCAAATACACAGTGGGCCTAAATTTAAAAATTAGACAAAGACGCGGGCCAACCTTGATAATTACTGAAGTGCGAATGCGGCGGTCCTGGCACTGTCAGAGCAGCATGCGGTGTTCCTGGCACTGTCAGTGGTGTGCGCTTTCGCTGTGCACTATGATAAATGACATGATAAATTGCTATGATATGAATAAACCCCAACCCATGTAATAGCCCTCCTAAAAGTACCCAGATAGCCAGCACCCCAAGTGTTCCATATAGTAACCAGCCCTCCCCAATAGTCTCATATAATAGCTAGCCCACCCCAGTAGTCTCATATAGTAGCCAACCCTCCCTTATAGTCCCATATAGTACCAGCCCTCCCCAGTAGTCTCATATAATAGCTAGCCCTCCCCAGAAGTCTCATATAGTAGCCAGCCCTCCCAATAGTCTCATATAGTACCAGCCCTCCCCAGTAGTCTCATATAGTACCAGCCCTCCCCAGTAGTCTCATATAGTAGCCAGCCCTCCCAGTAGTCTCATATAGTAGCCAGCCCTCCCAGTAGTCTCATATAGTAGCCAGACCACCTTCATAGTCTCTCATATAGTAGCCAGCCCTCCCCCATAGTCTCTTTTATAGTAGCCAGCTCTCCCCATAGTCTCATATAGTAGCTAGCCCTCCCAAATAATCTCATATAGTAGCCAGCCCTCCCCCGATAGTCTCATATAGTAGCCAGCTTTCCCCCATAGTCTCATATAGTAGCCAGTCCTCCTCATAGTCTCCCCCATAGTCTCTTATATAGTAGCCAGCCCTCCGCTGTAGTCTCATATAGTAGCCAGCCCTCCCCAATAGTCTCATATAGTAGCCGCCCTCCCCATAGTCTCTTATATAGTAGCCAGCCCTCCCCCATAGTCTCTTATATAGTAGCCAGCCCTCCCCCATAGTCTCTTATATAGTAGCCAGCCCTCCCCCATAGTCTCTTTTATAGTAGCCAGCTCTCCCCATAGTCTCATATAGTAGCTAGCCCTCCCAAATAATCTCATATAGTAGCCAGCCCTCCCCCGATAGTCTCATATAGTAGCCAGCTTTCCCCCATAGTCTCATATAGTAGCCAGTCCTCCTCATAGTCTCCCCAATAGTCTCTTATATAGTAGCCAGCCCTCCGCTGTAGTCTCATATAGTAGCCAGCCCTCCCCAATAGTCTCATATAGTAGCCGCCCTCACCATAGTCTCTTATATAGTAGCCAGCCCTCCCCCATAGTCCCATATAGAAGCCAGCCCTCCCCAATACTCTTATATAGTAGCCAACCCCTAGAACAGTTGTTAAAGGGAAACCTACCCCTGGATACAGCCCCCCATACTTACCCCATTCTGCCAGTCCCACTTCTGATGCCAGTCCCGCCAGGCCGCCCACTCATCTTCTCATGTAAGTATGGGGGGCCGTATCCAGGGGTAGGGTGGGTTTGGGGGGCCGTCCAGTAGTAACAGGTTGTCCTATTAGCTTGGACTCACCCTTTCTGCGGCCCCAGAGGACGCGGAAGGCGCCCAGTGCAGGACGTGTGTGATGACGTCACTGAGCTGCCGGCATCGGGACACCGCTCACATTCTCCTATGGCACAGGCTAAAAACTCCCTGTGGCCTAAAAGAATATAATATGGTCTGTCCAAGCGGCTGTCCGGACCACCCATAATATAATCTAATGTGATGGTGGGCCAGATGTAATTCAAACTGTAAATTGCCTGGCGGGCCAAAAATAATGGCACCGCTGGCCAGATTTGGCCTGCGGGTCAGAGTTTGACATGACTGGTTTAGACTGAGTACTGATGGACAGTTGCCTCCTCCATTTATCTTCCTTCCCTGTCAGTCTGTGTTCTGTGTGGTCGGGATGTCATAAAAAGTCCATATTCTCCTCCACCACCAACTCTTCTTTATCCTCCTTCTTAGGTCCTGTCTCATTATCCTCCTGCATGTAAGGACAGTGAGCAAGATGTGGAAGCTGTTCTTCTTCATCTATTGTTCCATCATTGTTACTTGCTACTACTGGCCAGACAGCTCGTTCTTCTGCTGCTGCTTGCACTACTGCCACCCACATCCCACATCCATCCTGGTAAATGATGGGTGTTACATCTCCCACTTCTACTATTCTGTCCATTGCCAAACTGTCTGTTACCAGACATTTTTTTCCAGGTTGGCTTAAAGGTTTGGTGGCACTATGAACTACACTGAAACTTTCCACTAAATAATGCTTTTGACAAAACTGCTTAAAGGGGTATTCCACTCAAACACAACTTTTGATATGTTACTGCCCAGACTAACAAATCATTCCATGCTTGATGTTATCTATTCATTCTCCTTCCCCTAGTTCTGAGCTGTTGTTTCTGCTGAAGACACAAAAATCTGTGTATGAGCTGTTCTTTGTGTTCCCTCCCTTCTGAGACTGCTGATGTAAACGGGTCCCTAGCTGGCTATATCTGCAACATTGTAGCTTCTTTGTAATGCTGGGAGGGTTATTCTGAGATTAAGTTGCTGATGACCTCACTGTGATTAACCCTCACAGCATTACAAAGAAGCTACAATGTTGCAGATAAAGCTTGTCAGGGACTTGTTTACATCAACCGTCTCAGAAGGGAGGAGGGAGAGACGGAGAGAAAAGCTGACACACAGATTTTTGTGTTTTCAGCAATAAGTAGCAGATGAGAACTGGGGGAAGGAAACAATAGATGAAGTGTGGAATGAATTGTTAGTCTCACCATGGGCAGCAAGTTACATACACAAGCCAAGACAGATATTACCATTAACACCAGCATATAGGAAGAGAAAATATTATCACCATACATATTACCGCCATACTGTTACTGACCAAATCCTGTATACTGAGACCAATATTACAAATAATACCAGTATATAGGAAGGAAATATTACCGCTACACCACAACCACTACCATCTCCACCATATTGTTACTGACCAAATCCAGCATACTAAGACCAATAAAACACAGTACCAGAAAAAGTAACAAATTTCACCATACTGACTAACACTGCCATATACTGACTAATACCACCGCATACTTACACCATCGCATACTGATTAACACCACCAAATACTGACTAACACACCACATACTGACTAACACCACTGCTGCTACTGACTAATACCGTCACATACTAACACCACCGCTGCTACTGAATAAGATCCACTGTACACAGATCACTAACACCTCATACAGTCATATAGATACTGACCCAGCTGTACACAGGTTCTCCATATACATTACAGTGCATTTACATCAGGTCACTCACAGGGGACGTCTTCTCTGATCAGAGTTCTTCCCTTGTTATCTTCTTCTCCATCTGCCCTGGGCCGTTATAAGAACTTCTCCGAGCCCAGAATCCACAGAATCTGCCAGAGAAACATATTAGACTCCTCACTCTGGCACCAGCCTCATCTCTATACTAACTGCACATCTGTATTGGCCCCTTTACGCTCTCATTTAGTGGGTAGGCTGACTCTATGTGACCCCCTATATATATATGCCATCGCCTCTATGTAGCCTTTTTATAGATGGCCCTCTGTGTTGTCCCCCTTACAGATGGCCCCCTCTCCCCCTATGTTGCCCCCCTTATAGATGCCCTGCCTCTCTCCCCCCTTATAGATGGCGCCTCTCTCCCCCCCTTATAGATGGCCCCCTCTCTCCCCCTTATAGATGGCCCCCTCCCCCCTAGTAGATGGCCCCCTCCCACCCCCCCCCTTGTAGATGGCCCCATCTCCCCCCCTTGTAGATGGCTCCCTTTCCACCCCCCTGTAGATGGCCCACTCTCTCCCTCCTTTGTAGATGGCCCCCTCACTCTCCCCCTTGTAGATGGCCCCCTTACTCCCCCGCCTTGTAGATGGCCTCCTCTTGCCCCCCCCCCCCCACTAGGCAGAGACTGGCCGTTCCGTGACTCGGCCGGGGTCACGGAATGGCCGGTCCCATACGTAGTGTAAACATAGCCTAAGACTGTAAGGGATAAAGAGTACTGGTACTGAGAAACTGAGCAGGGGACGGACTCTGAGTACCAGCGAGGAGCCAAGAGCTAGACTGCAGAACAATTATGGTAGCAGTACTGGGCAAAGAAGAGAGACTGCCAAAAGAGTGTGGCAGGTGGGCAGTGGGGCAGTGGCCATAGTAGCAGATCTGAAAACAAGAAAGAGGTAGGAAAATTTGAAACAGGATGTTATGTACCCAAAAGCCGGCCTGATGGAATAGTGAGCAACCCAGGTACCATGTATGATTATCATCCACAGACTGCCTACCATATCCTATATTCAAATAAGAATTGAATATAAATCTTTAACATACTTTTCTATTATAGTGTACCCCTCACTGCTTCATTGTATAACCATTATCCTATATAGCATCCAATTAGGCTAACAAGTCACAACAGGCAAAATTACTGTAAGTCTAAATGCCAATTACTAGTTTTCTGCAGAGAATAAATTCCCAGAACATCAGGATCTATATAAACAGCATAAAGAACAGCGCCCCTCATCCACCAGCGATGCAGTGATCAGGTATGGGGGATTTTTTTCAACGTTCTGTACAATTTTTTTTTTTTTTTTTTTTTTTTTTATTATAATGTTTTATTTGGTTTTCCAAAGAAACAAAAAGAAATGTGCATAAGGTACTGTACAAAGATCTCAGGAGTACAAACAGTACAATAAAAACAACAATACAAAAACTAAACCACGAGCAATACAGGATCCTTGTGGTCAATAATTCTCATCATTCTCTGCATATGGGAGGGGGAGATGAAGGCGGCAGGATGAGTACATGTTAGGCCTAATGCCAATTGTTGGTGTACGTGCGATTGACCGTACAAGTAAAGGGGGGTCAGGGTGCGTCAAATACAAGTCACTCGTGGCCTCTTGACGGAGGCGGTAGTCGTAGAGCCCCTAGTGTGTTAGCAATATCCGCCTTACAGTACCATTCCGTTAGGCGGAACGGGCGAACTATGTTCGCAATTTCTTGAGTGTCATAGTGTGTAACAAGGAATGTTCTCCATTTCTGGAAAAATCTCTTAGTGCCTCTTTTTTTATGTCTTTCAGCATCAATACGGTCTACCCCAAAGAATAATTTAAGTTGTGAGATAACTAAGGGGAGATCAGGCGGGGTGGCTGATAACCAATTGAGGAATAGGCATCTAAGAGCTACTAAAAGGATTACGCTGACTAGTTGTGGAGGTGGACGCCCGTCCCCCACCTCTTCGGGTGGGCGTAGTTGGTGAAACAGTACTGTTTGAGGTGTCAAGGCCAGTTTGAGTTTCCAATATTTCTGTATATAGTCAAGCACTTCCTGCCAGAATTGTGTAGTATAAGTGCAGGACCATGCGCCGTGCCATAGGTTGGTGAGAGGGGTCTTACATTTAGGGCACGAAGTAATTCTGTCGGGGAAAGCAGGAGATGGGAGAATGTTAAAGCCATATAAGGCTCCGTGGGCTAGCTTGAAATAGGTTTCTTGCCATCTTTCATTGATTACACATTTCCGTATCCTCTGCCACCCCGACAGGATCACCTCCACAATATTCTGGTCTCGGGTATAATGCGCCCATGATTTAAACAGTTGTTGTTTGCTCACTTTCAGGATACGGTCCCTAAGAGCCATGTATAGGAAAGAGATAGAGGCATGTCCCGGCGTAGAGCTTATTATGTCGT
Organism: Dendropsophus ebraccatus; assembly: GCF_027789765.1. NCBI lineage: Eukaryota > Metazoa > Chordata > Amphibia > Anura > Hylidae > Dendropsophus > Dendropsophus ebraccatus. Next base: position 24,044,316 of record NC_091465.1, read on the forward strand.
CGAACGGATTAGTTGGGGATTCTTTGGATAAGTCACGCAGTCTGTTGGTGTAAAATGCATGGAGTTGAAAGAAGTGCAAGAGTTGAGAGGAGGGGATGTCAAACTTAGTGACTAGTGTTGCGACTGTATGCCATTTGTGATGTTCCCGGTCTATGAGATCCCCCACCACCCGGAGTCCCCTAGTTGCCCATTGATGGAGCCACGGCTGTATGCATCCCCGGGCCATCTCAGGGTGTCTGGAAAGAGGCACATATTTTGAAAGAAGAAAGGGTAGGCCATATGCCTTCCGCACTTCCTTCCAGGCCACCATGGTGTCCCTAAGTAGCACTGACGTCTTAATCTCTTTCGGTAATTTTGCATAGGCCGTGTGGCACAGAGTTCTTAAATCCCAAGGGGAGGCAAATTCTTTCTCCAACTCAAGGTTGGAGAAGAAAGATGAGCCGTGAAACCAGTCCAATGCATGCCGAAGCATGCAGGCCAAGTTGTAGCCCCTAATACTAGGGAGATTCAGGCCCCCATCCAATTTCCCCAGCATTAATTTTTGTAAAGAAATTCTCGGACGTTTTCCCTTCCATATGAAGGTGGAAAATGCTTTATGTAATTTTTGAACATCTTTGTGTTTCACCAGGACCGGCAAGGTCTGCAGAAGGTAGAGTAAACGTGGGAAACTAATCATCTTAATTAAATGGCAGCGCCCCATGAACGTTAGAGGTAGATTATGCCATCCCTGCAGTTCAGATATAATCTTAGTTACAATGGGGCCATAGTTTAGGGAATAGAGCGTGTCTGAGGTCCTACCAATTTTAATCCCTAAGTACGTAATCGAGGAGGATGCTAGGTTTATTTGCAATCGATCTGTTTCCGCTTTCCATGGAGGGGTCCGTGCTCCCAAATTTTTTTTTTTTAAATATCTATGAAATACAGTAAACTTTTTTTTTTTTAACAGAACATCTGACCTACAGCAAAAATGTACACAAATGTACACAATATTATTAAATATGTATGAATTTGTAAGGATTTTTAAATTTACATTTAGATGATAGTATTATTATTATTATTATTATTATTATTATTATTATTATTAATAATAATAATAATGAGCAGTGTAAGGATTTAGGCAAATATGAAAATGGCCAAATTATGATGGCAAGTAGACCAAGTCAGAGCATCCCTGTCTCATCTGGTCTTGTGGGTTGTGACCGGGATGTAGAAGAGTGGACCGGAAAGACAGCAGGTGAACCAACAAAAGAGTCATGGGTACAAGAGGCTAGCACGTCCAGTCCAATAACACAGAAGAACTATGGCAGAGCAATTTCCTACAAAAAAGAATGCTATTATATTAAAATTTTGAGCTGTGAGGTGAGAATCCAGGTGGTATCTATCTATCTATCTATCTATCTATCTATCTATCTATCTATCTATCTATCTATCTATCTATCTCCTATCTCCTATCTATCTATCTATCTATCTCCTATCTATCTATCTATCTATCTATCTATCTATCTATCTATCTATCTATCTCCTATCTATCTATCTATCTATCTATCTATCTATCTATCTATCTCCTATCTATCTATCTATCTATCTATCTATCTATCTATCTATCTATCTATCTATCTCCTATCTATCTATCTATCTATCTATCTATCTATCTATCTATCATCTATCTATCTATCTATCTATCTATCTATCTATCTATCCAGTGGCGTAGCCACCGTGGTCGCAGGGGTCGCCGCTGCGACCTGGCCCGGCGTCGAGGGGGGCCCGCGCCCAACAATCTATCCCCTGCTCCCGGCCGTCCTCCGCCGCGGGTTCCCGTCGCACTGATCACTCTTGTGACCGCAAGCATTCTTTCGCTTGCGGTCATAAGAGTCAGTGTCGGACGGGCCCCCGGCGATGCTCAGCTTCCCAGTGGTGTCCCCGGCATTCCCGGGCAGCATAGGCACCAGGGAGCTGTGTGCACCGGAGTTGTTACTTCCGGGTCAGGGAGCGCGTCGCTCCCTGACCCGGAAGTAACAGCCCCGGCAGCGCACACTGAGCTCTCTTGTGCATATGCTGCCCGGGAATGCCGGGGACACCACTGGGAAGCTGAGCATCGCCGGGGGCCCGTCCGACACCTCAGAAGAATAGAAGAAAAGGGAGCTGCGACGGGGGAGCGAGGTGTTAGGTGAGTTTTTTTTCTTTGTTTTTATCTGCTTTTCAGGTGACAAATATAAAAGGACAACACAGGCAATCTACAAGGGGGGTGGCAACAAAAGGGGGGCATGTATAGGGGAACAACACAGTGGGGGCATCTACATGGGGGGCAGTATAAGGGGGGCAACAGAGAGGGGCCATCTATAAGGGGGGGCATCAATATGGGGGACAACATAAGGGGGGCATGTATAAGGGGGCAACACAGAGGGGCCAGCTATAAGGGGGGGCAACATAAGGAGGACAACACAGAGGAGCCATCTGTAAGGGGGGCAACACAGGGGGCTATCTAAAAGGGAGGAGGGCAACATAAGTGGTCCATCTACAAGGGGGGGCAACATAAGGGGAACAACACAGGAAGGCATCTATAAGGGGGGGGGGGGCAACATAAGGGGGCCATCTATAAGGGGAGGCCTTGTAAGGAGGGCATCTATAAGGGTGACATCACAGGGGGCCATCTAAAATGGGGGCAGAGGGGGACAACACAGGGGGCATCTTTAAGGGGGAATACACAGAAATGGTCAATCTGTAAGGGACACTACACAGAGGGGGGCATCTATAAGGGGGACTACACAGGGGGGGTGTATACTATAGGGGATACAGAGGGGACCATCTATAAGGGGAACTTCAAAGGAGCCATCTATAAGGGGAACTAAACGAGGGAGAATCTACTATAGGGGACTACACAGAGAGGGGCTGCACAAAGGAGATGCACAAGGGGCCATCTATATGGAAGACTGAGCTAGGGACCATCTACACAGAGGGGGCATCTATAAGGGGGACTACACAGGGGGGGGTGTATACTATAGGGGATACAGAGGGGACCATCTATAAGGGGGACTTCAAAGGAGCCATCTATAAGGGGGACTAAACGAGGGGGAATCTACTATAGGGGGACTACACAGAGAGGGGCTGCACAAAGGAGATGCACAAGGGGCCATCTATATGGAAGACTGAGCTAGGGACCATCTACACAGAGGGGGGCATATACTATCATGGGGATGACATAGTCAGCCTACCCACTTAAAGTGACTGTACCACCAGGCCCAGGCTGAAGCACTGGAGGCGACCGACCCACCCCCAGTGGGAAGAAACCCTAGCCCCTCTATGAAGTGTCTCCATTAGAATCAATGGATCCCTATCATAGAGGTGCAGGGGTTTCCTCCCACTAAGGGTGGGTCGGCCGCCTCCAGTGCTTTAGCCTGGGCCTGGTGGTACAGTCACTTTAATGAGGGTGTAAAGGGGCCAATACAGATGTGCAGTGTGTATAGAGATGAGGATGGTGCCAGTATGAGGAGCCTAATATGTTTGTCTGTCAGATTCTGTGGATTTGTGGCTCGGAGAAGTTCTCATGACGGCCCAGGACAGATAGAGAAGAAGATGAAAAGGAAAGAACTCCAATTAGAGAAGACGTCCAATGTGAGTCACTTGATATAACTGCACTGTAATGTATATGGTGTACAGAGCCTGTGTAGAGATGGGGCTGCCTCTATATGACTGGATGAGGTGATGGTGATCTGTGTACAGTGGATGTTAGTCAGTATGCGGTGGTGTTAGTCAGTATGTGGTGGTATTTGTTACTTGTAATCTGGTACAGTGTTTTATTGGTCTTAGTATACTAGATTTGGTCAGTAACAATATGGTGGTGATGGTAGTGGTTGTGGTGGTAATATTTCCCCCTTGTATACTGGTATTATTGGTAATATCAGTCTCAGTATACAGGATTTGGTTAGTAACAGTATGGCGGTAATATGTATGGTGATAATATTTCCTATATACTGGTATTATTGGTAATATCTGCCTCTAGCTATTATCTATGTATCGCATCGCTTGGTCGAGGAATGGGGGGGGGGGCCCAAGTTGAACTCTTGCACCAGGGCCCAAGGGACATTAGCTACGCCCCTGTTTCTATCTATTATCTATCTATCTATCTATCTATCTATTTATCTAACTAATGGCCCTATTCCACCAACAGATCTGACGACAGATTATCTGCCAAAGATTTGAAGCCAAACCCAGGAGTGGATTTGAAAAGAGGAGAAATCCAGTCTTTCCTTTATGACCTGTTCTTTGTTTATAGTCTGTTCCTGGGTTTGGCTTCAAATCTTTGGCAGATAATCTGTCGTCAGATCTGTTGGTGGAATAGGGCCTTAACTGTTTTATATATTGTGCTGGTAACTATGTGAACTGTGCCTGAGGAAGGGATCGGATAGATCCTGAAACACGTTGCCCTTTAATAAAATTACTATGGCACCTTAGCTTGCTGGTTCTGATCAGCACCCGGAGGATTGGGGTTGATGTTGGTTACTCCTTTTCTGGGACAGGGGTAGCGGACTTATAGTTTGGTTCATCTGATGTCCTTTGTGCTTCAGTGTTATGCCTGAAATCATACAACCTGACCCAGAAAGATACATCCTGGTGTTACTGATTACGTAACTTTTTGACTGTATATCCTGCACCATGGAGCGCTCTCTTTTCTCACTATATTCATTTTGGTCTTATGTGTTTGGTATGGTATTAAAGAAAACTCAGCAGTGATCCTAGCCACCACTATTGTAGGGAACTACAACACAGCTCAATAAAAATGAATGACAAATTTCAATTGTGCCTAAAAAAAAAAATATATATATATATATATCTAAAATATATATATATATATATATATATATATATATATATATATATATATATATGATTAGAGTTGAGTGAACTTTAAGTATGCTGGAGTTCGGCCGAACCCGAGTGTGCGGCATGTGATAAGCGGTGGCTGCTAAAGTTGAATAAAGCCCTAAGGCTGTCTGAAAACCTTAGATACTGTATAGCCATCAGAGGGGTAATGAAGCATTGCATAGTTCACATTGTAATCAGTAGATTGTCTATGTAATGTATGGACAGGCCGGTTTGCCAGGAAAGCTGCTCATTGTTACTGCTTTCTGCTCTGTTAAAAGTTAGGAGTCCTGAACAAAGGACGCACTCAGAGAACTTGAATTCTTAGGATATTTGAGAAAGGGTTTAATAAGCCAGACAGCGCCTTTAAGCTTGAATTGACACTTATATTTGTGTTACATTTTTTCTATACATTTTGTAATTTCTTTGCCTCATTCCCTCACATCTGCAATTCATGTACCAAACTGCTGACACGGTTAGGAGACACATAGAACCTTTCATATAACTATCTGGAATTGTATGGGAAGACAAAAACAGACATGGCCGCACATTCACATGCCAAACACTGGTCCTCTACTTCTCAGCAACATGAAGACTAACATCAGAAGTTACTTTACATTTGGATCCTAAGCCCATACACAACTTCACACTGATTCATATTGGTTCTTAAATTAAATGGTGTAGTGCCAGGCAGCAACCACCATCACCACAACACCAATGCCCATAGAGGAACCCAGTGGTCCAGCAACTGCACTGCCGCCAGACCTGGTGCCTCCTGGCTCTGGGCTACACCACCTGCACTTTTGTATATTCTGTCCCCGGGTTTTAGCACTCCTCCTACACCCAGGTGTTTTTAATTACAAGTTTTTATAAGGGTCAGTACTTAGCTCTCTTCAGAACTTTGGTGTGGTGCTGTGTGGCGGCCATTATTGGTGTGGTAGCGGTGGTATTGCTGGACCCCTGGGTCATCTCCCCTCAGGCACTGTTGTTTTGATGGTGGTTGTCATTGCCCAACGCTATGCCATATAGGTTATGGATCCACACAAATCAGGAACCATGAAGTGGTGTGTGATCTTATTATTAATAGTGCTGAGAAGCAGATGATCAGGGTTTGGTCCCATGCACACAGAGCAAGAGCGGCGGAATTCTGCTATGGAATTGTCCGCCGCGGAATCCCACCAGCCTCCGTGTTATAATGACACTCTAAGGGAGGCTCGTGCGGCTCCTCTCTCCGCACTGAAGAATGAACATGTTCGTTCTTCAGCGCCGAGAGATGCAGCGCGCGAGCCTCTCATAGAGTGTCATTATGACACGGAGGCTGGTGGGATTCCGCGGTGGACAATTCCATAGCAGAATTACACCGCCCTTGCTCTGTGTGCACGGGGCCTTTAGGGTGTGGATGTGTAGCCATGTCTGTTTTTTTCTCCATATAGACCATATCTTTCTCTGCCTACAAGTACTTTATTTCTATATATTATAGAAATATATTTTAGGCCTCAACCAATGTAAATGACAGTAAGACTTTAAAGAGACTCTGTCAGCAGGCTTATGATGTCCTATTTCAGGGTAGCATAAACTAGTGACAGAGAAGCTGAACAGAATGATGTATCACTTACATTGTTCTGTGCAGCTGATCCAGAGATATCCTCCTGTATAACATGGACAATAAGTAGTCCTCTCCATTATGTGCATGAGCCCAGTAGTCCTTAATATTCATGAGAAGTAGAAAACCCCGCCTACCAGTTTCTCTTTGGCAGTTATCTATCAATGCTGTGTATAGGCAGTCAACTGTAAATCAGCAGCTGGAGGGTGGTGGAGGGGTGTGGCAAGAATCCTACTCTCCTGCATATTAGGAGAATGGCTGAATCAAATGTTCAGTATTTCTGTCACTAGTTTATGCTGCCCTCATTTAAGGCGGAATAAACCTAGTGACAGATTCCTTTTAAGATCTGCTGGAACCATGGAACCACATAGACTTCCTTGGGGCTGTAAACACAAACTAATGGATGTTTTTTTTTAATCAAAACTATTTGCAACCTTTTGGATTTTTATAATAGATGCCAAGGAGGAATACAAGTCTAGACTGATTTGTCAGCTTTACATACTACACATAAAAATGAAAACAATTTCCAATGATAGCAGAGTCTACGAAATAGTGTTACAAGGATTTCCAACTCTTCAGCGCTTCCATGTTCTTCTTTTCATCATCCTTCTTATAATCTACCTGTTCATCATTTCTGGCAATGCTGTAATACTGCTCATAATCTACAGAGAGTCCACCCTGCACTCCCCCATGTACTTCTTTATCGCAGCGCTATCGTCCTTGGAAATTTGCTACACGGCCGTCACAATTCCAAAAATGTTGGCTGATCTCTTAGCCATTGTGAAGACGATCTCGTTCCATGGATGCCTAGTACAGGCCTATTTCCTACATGCCCTTGGAGCAACTGAATGCTATATGCTCACAATCATGGCGTATGATCGATACTTGGCCATCTGTAAGCCGTTAAGATACTCATCTATTATGACTACCGGCCTATATGTCAATTTGGTTGTTGCTTGTGTTATTGGCGGGATTCTAAGCCCGGTCATCGAAACCATCCTAATTTCTCTTCTTCCATTTTGTGGTCCAAACCATATTGAGAATGTATTCTGTGACTTCCCCCCATTAATCTCCTTGGCGTGCACAGATACAAGGTTATATATAATGGTGGAATTCATCGTCAGCTCCTTTATCATCCTCTTGACTTGTGCTTTTGTCATTTTCTCTTACGTCAGGATAGTATACGTAATCTTAAGGATTAAATCCAAGCAAGGACGTCAGAAAGCCTTCTCTACCTGTGGGGCGCACCTTATCGTTGTCATTCTGTCTTTCGGCAGCATTGGCTTTGTGTATATACGCGTCACAAAGAGCTACTCTGTAGACTATGACCGGGTGGTGGGTCTCACCTATGCGGTCTTTGTCCCTTTGGCTAACCCTATAATTTATGGACTTAGAAATCAAGAAATAAAAAAATTCCTATACAAACATTTACTGTCAAAACTATTCTATTTGTACAACTAAAATCCTGCACATGTCCATAAAGTTTCACCTTATTGTGACCTAGCCAAAGTAAAGCCCATGGGTAATTATGGACACTTTTATCTCATGGCAAAATACAGACATTTACAGATTCAATACATACAATGAGGTATTAGAACTGGTGCACTGCCAGAATGGAGAAGATGCCTGTAGCGGCCAACCAGATTTCACCCCTAATGTTTGTATTACGATGTAAAGAACTCCGGAGAAGAGTGGTGGAACATATGGCTTCTTTTAATTTGGCATTGTTTCTTAATACATTACATTTTTTTCCCATGATATATATATATATATATATTTTATTTATTTTTTTTTTTGGGGGGGGGGGGGGGGTCAACAATGTGGGTTGGGACTTACATAGGGAGGTTTGGATCAAGTTTTGTCAAAGAATGAAGAGTTTACATGCTCCTCATTTGACTGAGGAATCCGTGCCATGACGTATGCAGAAGCCAGTTGAAGATCACTTCCATTGGCTGTCAGTCAGAGGTGAGAGCTGTATTGGGTGAGGTTTTGCAAATAAGCTGAGTTTACGTCAATGGATGTCAAAGAACTGGAGGGTTGTGCTGTATCTGGAAGAAAGTGGCTTGGGGACTCACCTAATGGTCTGCATACACATTAGACTACGTAGGCCTAGATATACTGCTAAAGGGTGTATGGGGCTCTCCCGAATGACTGCTGACGGATGATGTTGGAGTCTTCCGCAAACACTTAACTCTTTGTGGGCTTTCAGCCAGAGTTAAAGGGAATGTGTCATGAGAAAATGATTTATTATTTAAATAATGTTTTTAAGTTTAACATTTTTAAAAGATTTTTTGGTGACCTTTTTTTCAAATTTTCCATTTTTCTATCTTTGTTATAAAAGAATCTGGAAATCTTGCAGTTTTCATTCTCCCCACTAGGTCTCAAACTAAGTTGAGACCTCCTATTGTGTCTGTATTGAGAAGAAAAGGCTGCTGTAAAGTGATCTGTACAGCATTGCAGCAACATGTGATGCCAGTAGGTAGATACCATCAATACAATACATTCATCTCGAGGGGACAGAGTCTGTCTATTGTTGTCTATGTACATGAGGCTTGCTGTAAAGCATGTCACTAAATACTGTTAAAAACAGCCCAGGTACTAGGGCAGCCCCATAACAATGTACAAAAAGTGAAATAAATTAAAACTAAAGTCAGAAAATAGAAACAGATTATAATAAAAGAATATGTTTTAGTATGTGACTCTAATCATTAAAAGAAAAGGAGGCGACACATTCCCTTTAATGCTGTTTGCTGTCATACTATGACCATCTTTAGTATATGTCCTGCAATAAGGTATTGTGACTCACCTAACCATGAGTAAAGCCTATTCAAGTACCTATACTACAGTTAACCAACCTGTGTGGATTCTCTACCGCAGAGTGTAACCTAACTGGACTGTACATATTCTCACTAGCAATCCTAAAGTGCTTAGAGTATATTCAGAAACGTTAAATCAGTATTACTGTTTACAGAGCAGCTGCCAAGAAAACTGTGACCAAATTCCAACCATCTATAAGTACTGTTCCATAGTTGCCAACATTTTAAATTTTTTTACAGGGACACTTTAGGGTTAACAGCAAGGGGTGTGTCTTATTGTGGGTGTGGTCTCTTATGGGTGTGGTTTGCACAGTGTGCCTTGTCACCAGTGTTTTGTTTCCCCCCCCCCCAGAATTTTCCAGTTGGAATTTTACAGTCAGAACAACACAAAAGGAGCATTACACACCCCAGTGTCAGGTCCCCAGTATATTACACACCCCAGTGTCAGGTCCCCAGTATATTACACACCCCATTATAAGGTCCCCAGTATATTACACACCCCAGTATTAGGTCCCCAGTATATTACACACCCCAGTATCAGGTCTCCAGTATATTACACACCCCAGTATCAGGTCTCCAGTATATTACACACCCCAGTATATTACACACCCCAGTATCAGGTCTCCAGTATATTACACACCACAGTACCAGGTCCCCAGTATATTACACACCCCAGTGTCAGGTCCCCAGTATAATATAAACCCCAGTATCAGGTCCCCAGTATATTACACACCCAAGAACCAGGTCCTCAGTATGTTACACACCACAGTGTTAGGCCCCCAGTATATTACACACCCCACATACCATACAGGCTGTGGCCCAGAGATTTTACTCTACTGACTGACTGTATATACTGGTAGTTTGGGCCCATATCATGCAGCTGCACCCCATATCATCATACTACTACCCTCTTCATCCTCCTGTCCCTCCATCATCATACTACTACCCCCTTCATCCTCCTGCCCCTCCATCATCCTACTACTATCCTGTTCATCTTCCTGCCCCTCCATCATCATACTACTACCCCTTCATCCTCCTACTCCTCCATCCTCATACTATTACCCCCTTCATCCTACTGCACCTCCACCATCATATTACTACCCCCTCATCCTCCTGCTCCTCCATCATACTACTACCCCCTTCATCTGTGAGTAAAACAAAAAAAGCTATTACCTGTATGGTTCCTCTAGTCCCCAAGCGACTCCTCTCCCTGCTCTGCATGAGTGATGTCACTCGCGCTGGCTGCTGGGAGGAGAGAGCGGCCCTTTGTGGTTGGAGGCAGATACTGCCTGCAGCCACAAGAGATACTGTAACAGTGGGAGCTTATGGTTCCCTGGTGTGTCAGTACACTGTTAGCTATTAGCTATAAGCACTCATTAGTGCTTATAGCTAAAGGTGTGGGGCAGGGCTACCATGATGGGGGCGGAGCTTTCCAAATTATACCTGGGACATACCCGGGACATGGTTTTGCCCGGACTGTCTTGGCAAAACTGGGACTGTTAGCAACTATGCTGTTCTATCGACTCTGCCTAAAGGACTGTTTCCGTCACCTGCCCTGACAACTTCACCTTTCCTTCATGTGGCTACAAAATTCCTATTAGTTTCTAAAAAAAAATTCAGGTGGTTGAAGTGTACTGGAAGACCAATATTTAGGCAAATGGGCATGTATAAAAGAAGCAATTCCCTGCCAAACTTGCTCAGTACCTATCTACAACCCTCTCTCTCCATAGAGCTGAATCAGTACAGTCATAGTCCTGCCTACACCAGGAATAGAGGAAGAGTCAATCACAAGGGAGAAGTTGAACAAAGACTTGTGTGCTTCTACTGGACTCCTAGTGAGGCTGGGACCTACACACCGTGACCTTTATCGCTCAGCAGTTACAGCGGCCATGCACCAATAACTGATGGCCAAATGATTGTTTAACAATGATGAAGACTTGGGGCCCTATTACAAAGAACAATGATTGACCATCGGCTGTGCACATATAATAGCGATGCGCAGCCGACGGCTGATGCTAGAGTAAGGAAATATATAATATTTAAATCAATTTAAATATTAAATTATTATATAATTATATAATATTATATTATAATATTTTATAATAAAAAATATAAATTATACTTACCTGTCCAGGCTCCCCTGGTGTCCTACTGCCTTGTTCCTGTGTTTCCCGATCACCACAGCTGCTGAACTTCTGAACCCTCATCTGAAGTGACAGGCTGCTCAGCCAATCTCTGGCCACTGCATTGTCCCGCCTCAGCCAGTCAAAGACAGGATTAGAAGTCTCTGAGGCAGCTGCACTGAGCAGGGAACACAGGAACAAGACTGGAGGACACAGGAGGAACCTAGACAGGTAAGTACATCTCTTTATTACTTTTACATCAAAGCAAGGGCTGCATGGACGACGCTAACAGGCTGCACAATAATCAAGCCATGTATGGCAAAAAGAGGGCTTCAGCCGTTTTCTCCTTCATGGACAACCCGTTTAAAGGGGGTTTCCCATTTGGTCTGATTATTATTACTAGCATTATTATAGCACTCAGCTCTCTCCAGGGGCTCCATAGAGAATAATTAGAGAAGCTGATCATGTGCCGAGCTGTGGCTCCATTAAAACCAAAGCGGTTGGGGTGCCACTCTAGAGATCCCTGGGGGGCCCAGAGGTTTGTCCCTGCAATCTCATACTTGTAAAGTAAGTAATAATACATTAATAAACCCCTTTAGGCCAGTTTCACACGTAAAGGATCCGCAGTGGATTTCATATAATTTTGAATAGGAATACATACTCGCGAGTGAGTGACAGCCCCCTTAAATTCCTGCCGGCTGGAGCATACATTACCTGCTCCGCGCTCTAAAGGTTCCTGGCTGGACGTTCCGCTCAGCCTATCAGTGCACTGCCCGGAGCAAGTCGGAGCACGGAGCAGGTAATTATGCTCCGGCCAGTGGTGGGTTAAAAGACAACTCCCGCGGGACCCCCCCCCCCCAAAAAAAAAAACCCCAGACACACACAGACACCATACTCACCATCCCATCGGTGACGATCGCCACTCGATTCGTCTTCGTCACCGCCGTCCAGCGATGTCTCTCACTTCCGGTGTAACAGGCCAGAGTATACCCCCAGCCCAGACTATACCCGGGGTTAAAATGGCCTAGGCTAGATTATACCCCGGGCATATTTTGGCCTAGAATATTTTATACCCCAGGGTATATTTCGGCCTAGGCCAATTCATACCCCCTCAGGCCATTTTATACCCCCATGAAATCAGTAGCATTGAGTGATAGACACAAGAATTACTTTTTACATTTTTTACATTTTATTTGGGATTCGGCTTTGTCTGCTGAGAAGCTACTGATGGAAATCTTAAAAATCTAAACACATAGGAGGAGATTTATCAAACATGGGGGGAGATTTATCAAACATGGGGGGAGATTTATCAAACATGGTGTAAAGTGAAACTGGCTCAGTTGCCCCTAGCAACCAATCAGATTTCACCTTTCATTCCTCACAGACTCTTTGGAAAATGAAAGGTGGAATCTGATTGGTTGCTAGGGGCAACTGACCCAGTTTCACTTTAAACCATGTTTGATAAATCTCCCCCATGGTGTTAAGTGAAACTGGCTCAGTTGCCCCTAGCAACCAATTCACCTTTCATTTTCCAAAGAGTCTGAGAGAAATGAAAGGTGTAATCTGATTGGTTGCCTCCCCCATAGGCCCTGTTCACACTGAGCAAGAACGTTGAAATTCCACTGCGGAGCGCTCCACCGCAGAATCCCGCCATGCTCAGTGTCTCACTGTGAGTGAAGGAGTGAAGGCGTCCGCTTCCTCCTGTCATTGTCCTGACATGTCATTTCTTTGAGCAGAGAGCGGTGGCAGCGGAGCCACGGAGGAGTGTGTGCCTTCTCCTTCACTCAAAGCAGCACACTGAGCACGCCGGGATTGCGATGCGGAGCGCTCCGCTGTGAAATTCCGCCATTCTTGCTCAGTGTGAACGGGGCCCGTGACCATCCCATGTTGACCGTATCCACCCCAGATTACCTGTAACCACCCCAGGTTGTCTGTAACCACCCCAGGTTGTCTGTAACCACAGCAGGTTGTCCGTATCCACCCCACGTTGCCCGTAACCACCCCAGGTTGCCTGTAACCACCCCATGTTCACCGTATCCACCCCAGATTACCCGTAACCACCCCAGATTGTCCGTATCCACCCCAGATTACCCGTAAGCACCCCAGGTTGCCCGGAACCACCTCCAGATTACCCGGAACAACCCCAGACTGTCCATAACCACCCCACGTTACCTGTAATCTCAATTTTTTATTGTATTTTAGTAACTGCGATATTCTAATAACTATTCCCTTCTGAGCCTCGCTGTGTGCCTATACAGTGGTTTATACCCACATATGGGGTACCGTTGTACTCAGGAGAACCTGCGTTACAGATTTTGGGGTACATTTTTTCTCCTGTTCCTTGTGAAATTTAGAAATTTTAAACTAAATGAACATATTATTGAAAAAATTCGAGTTTTTCATTTTTACTGGCCAAATTTGAAATCTTTCCTCCAATACCTGTTGGGTCAAAATGCTCACCACACACCAAGATGAATTCTTTAAGGGGTGTACTTTCCGAAATGGGGTGACTTATGGGGGGGTTCACTCCACTGGCACTACAGGGGCACTGCAAACGCACCTGGCGCTCAGAAACTTCTTCAGAAAAATCTGCATTGAAAATGCTAATTGGCGCTCCTTCCCTTCTGAGCCCGGCTGTGTGCCCATACAGTGGTTTATGCCCACGTATGGGGTACTGTTCTACTCAGGAGAACCTGCGTTACAGATTTTGCGGTAAACTTTCTCTCCTGTTCCTCAAGAAATTGAGAAATTTCAAACTAAAGGAATATATTATTGGAAAAATTCGGGTTTTTCATTTTGACTGTCTACTTTTTAATACTTTCCTCTAATACCTGTGGGGTCAAAATGGTCACCACACCCCAAGATGAATTCTCTGAGGGGTGCACTTTCCAAAATGGGGTGACTTATGGGGAGATTTTACTTCGCTGGCACTACAGGGGCGCTGCCAACGCACCTGGCGCTCAGAAACTTCTTCAGCAAAATCTGCATTGAAAAGGCTAATTGGCGCTCCCTTCCTTCTAAGCCCCGCTGTGTGCCCATACAGTGGTTTATGCCCACATATGGGGTACCGTTCTACTCAGGAGAACCTGCGTTATAAATTTTGGGGTACTTTTTTTTTGTTCCTTGTGAAATTGAGAAATTTCAAACTAAACGAACATATTATTGGAAAAATTCGAGTTTTTCATTTTTACTGTCTAATTTTGAATACTTTCCTCTAATACCTGTGGGGTCAAAATGCTCATCTTACCCCAAGATGAATTTTCTAAGGGGTGAACTTTCCAAAATGGGGTGACTTATGGGGTTTTTTATTTTTGCTGGCACTACAGGGGCTCTGCAAATGCACCTGGCACTCAGAAACTTCTACAGCAAAATCTGCATTGAAAAAGCTAATTGGGGCTCCCTTCCTTCTGGGCCCCGCTGTGTGCCCATGCAGTGGTTTATGCCGACATATGGGGTACCTTTTTACTCAGGAGAACCTGCGTTATAAATTTTGGGGTAATTTTTTCTCTTGTTCCTCGTGAAATTGAGAAATTTCAAACTAAACGAACATATTATTGGAAAAGTTCGAGTTTTTCATTTTTACGGTCTAATTTTGAATACTTTCCTCTAATACCTGTGGGGTCAAAATGCTCATCTTACCACAAGATGAATTCTCTGAGGGGTGCACTTTCCAAAATGGGGTGACTTATGGTTTTTTTTCTTTCTGCTGACACTACAGGGGCACTGCAAACGCAACTGGTGCTCAGAAACTTCTTCAGCAAAATCTGCATTGGAAAAGCTAATTGGCGCTCCCTTCCTTCTGGGCCCCGCTGTGTGCCCAAACAGTGGTTTACGCCCACATATGGGGTACCGTTGTACTCATGAGAACCTGCGTTACAAATTTTGTGGTGCTTTTTCTCTCGTGTTCCTTTTGAAAATGAAAAACTTAAATCTAAACGTATATATTATTGGAAAATTTTTTTATTTTTTAATTTTTTACAGCCTAATTGTAAATACTTTCCTCCAGCCCCTGTAAGGTTAAAATGCTCATTATACCCCAAGATTAATTATTTAAGGTGTATAGTTTCCAAAATGGGGTCACTTATGGGGGTTTCCAGTATACAAGCCTCCTAAATCAACTTAAAAAAAGAACAGGTCCCTAAAAAAATCAGTTTTGTAAAATGTGGTAATTTGCTGATAAATTTCTAAGCCCCGTAACACCCTAAAAAAGTAAAATATGTTTATGAAATGAAGCCAGAATAAAAAGGACATATCGGTAATGTGACTTAGTAAATAATTTATGTGATACGACTTTCTTTTTTTAGAAGCAGAGAATTTCAAAGTTCATAAAATGCAAATTTTTTAAATTTTTCATGATATTTTGATGTTTTTCACAAAAAAACACACAAAGTAGTGACCAAATTTTGCCACTAATATAAAGTGCCATATGTGACAAAAAAACAATCTCAGAATCGCTAGCATACGTTAAAGCATCACTGAGCTATGAGCGCATAAAGTGAGACAGGTCAGATTTTGAAAAATGAGCCTGGTCATTAAGGCCCAAATAGGCTTAGTCTTGAAGGGGTTAAAGAGGATGTACTATCAGGTACACTCTCTTTAATATGACACATAAATCAAACGGCGCCAGGACGGGTAAGCCGCTGCCGCAGTCCTTTTTTTGAACCGCGGCCCGGTTCCCACATATGATGCCGTTCTATTCATGGTTACCGGGCTGGGTATGAAGCACTGGAGGTGGGCCGGCCCACCCCCAGTGGGAGGAATCCCCCACCCCTCCATGACACGGCTCCATTGATTCTAATGTAGCCGCGTTATGGACAGTGGGGGTTTCCTCCCACTGGGGGCGGGCTTCACCCCTGGTTAATAAAAAAGGACCACGGCACTGGCTTCCCCGTCCTGGCGCTGTTTGATTCATGTGTCATTTTAAAGAGAGTGTACCTGATAGTTCATCGTCTTTAATGTCTTTCATGGTGTAGTGATTTCTCAAGAACTAGTGCCTGAAGTGTCACAGTGACCTGTGATGCGGCCCCAATCAAAGCAAGATGTCCATTATCTATCTCCTATCTATCTATCTCCTATCTATCTGTCTTCTATCTATCTATTATCTATCTATCTATCT
The DNA here is from genome assembly GCF_027789765.1 of Dendropsophus ebraccatus. Taxonomy (NCBI): domain Eukaryota; kingdom Metazoa; phylum Chordata; class Amphibia; order Anura; family Hylidae; genus Dendropsophus; species Dendropsophus ebraccatus. Next base: position 24,060,834 of record NC_091465.1, read on the forward strand.
ATCTATCTATCTCCTATCTATTATCTATCTATCTATCTATCTATCTATCTAATATATCACTCTGTTTTTAGAGCAGAGCAGTGGTTGGTAATGTAGACAACGAGCAGTCAACAATGGGAGGAAAAGAGCAGCATATCAGAAGAGGCATATTTGCTAAATGAAAATATTCGTAAAAATATTTAATATGAGGAGCTAAACATGTATATATGTTATTTGAGATATGAATACTCCTTTAAGTAATCATCTATTGACAGCTTTTCCTATAAATCTGATATTTTACAATCAGAATTTTAGTATTCTTTGCTTTACAGCATAACCTTTATTCTACAACATCCAATTAGGTGAAAAGATCTCATTATCCTATATTCATAATGGCCAAAAATAATTCTAAATTGCAATTATCGGTTTCCTGCAGAGAATAATTTCCCAGAACACCTGGTTCTATATAAAGAGCATAGAGAACAACTCCCATGATCAGCGGGAGGCTCTGTAATCAGGTACGGGGATTGATTTTTTTTTCTCACCTTTCTTTCTGTTACATCTTTGGACGTTCCGCACGTATGTTATTTAGTATTTTTCAATTTCAATTTTAAAAAATTTTGTAAATTTCAAATTCAAAATTCTAATAAAATTCATGCTTCCTTCACTTCATAAAAAAGCAAAAACAACTCAAGGAGATAAAAACTATAAAATAAATTATAAAAATATTTCTATTTCTAAATGATAAATATTTCTATTATGCTATACATATAGCATATATAGATGCAACAGGTATATCCATCTTTAAAGGGTCATTCCCATTCTGTTGTTATGGATACCAGGAATAAGCCTGCTATTCTGCCGGCTCCTGTCTACTAGTAGTTTGGAGGATTTGCTATACAACTGGTTGTATCTAGTGTTGCTTGCTTCACTCTCTAACAGTTTGCTTCTCTTTCTTGTTTTTAAATTTTGTCTGTAAACTCCTGGTATTTATATTTGGAAGTTCATGCTGTTTCTTTTCGCACCATTGTTTCATCTTTGTTTCTACTGGGGTCCTAGTGCCTTCTTGTTGTTTCTGCAAGGGAAAGAGTCCAGGATTTCTGATGGGACAGTGCTGGGGCAGAGGGTCCTAGTGCCTTCTTGTTGTTTCTGCTAGGGAAAGGATCTCTGCAGAAACAGTGCTGGGACAGAGGGTCCTAGTGCCTTCCTGTTGTTTCTGCAAGGGAAAAAGTCCAGGATTTTTGAAGGGACAGTGCTGGGGCAGAGACAGTGCTGGGGCAGAGGGTCCTAGCACATTTTTGTTGTTTCTGCAAGGGAAAGAGTCCAGGATTTTTGAAGGGACAGTTCTGGGACAGAGGGCCATAGTACTTTGTTGTTTCTGCTAGGGAACAGTGCATGAAAATATTTCTTTGACTTAAAATGTGGCTTTCTGTCCATACTACTGTAAAGGAAAGAAGGTTTCCATGTATTTTTTTCCACTTTACGTAGAGGTTATATAGGGGAAGATTTATGAAAAGGTGTAAATATACACCTGGTGTAAACTGTCCACAGCAACCAATCACAGCTCCTCTTATATTTTACCAGAGCTGAAAGCTGAGCTGTGATTGGTTGCTGTGGGCAGTTTACACCAGGTGTATATATCTCCCCCATAAATCTCATAAATGTCCCCCATTGTGTTTGGAGTGTATAGTTGATAGGCTGTGATAGTGGTGTAATACTGCGACTTTGGCGTGTTAGATGCAGCCAGGCATGCTTCCCCTGCTGTCCCAGTTGCATTCCAGGGGTGTTGGCATCATTTCCTGAGATGTCATTGTGGACTTGGTCCGAAGATCTTGATCTTGATCTGATGAAGAGGCGGAGCCTCGAAACGCGTAATCACTACAATAAAGATATAGATTTCCACTACGACTCTCATCGGTCCAAGTAGTGTATCTTCACTGATGCCGTGCAGCGACTAAATAGTCCTGGACCTCTGCAATACTGTGCCTCCAGTTTGCATCATCTGCTTCGGATACTACACCGGGTTTCCCGACTCCGTGGACTGGCTGCAAGTGGCATTTTTATTGATCAAGCGATTGGCGGTGTCGCGCTCGTAGCACGACCACCCCAGGTGAGCGGCTTCTTAGCCACAACTTTCATGTTTATGTCTAGCTTGTGGTAATGCACAATGTGTGCCCTTGGTGTTTTCTCTTCACTCTAGTCATTGTGGACTTGGTGACCTCCAAGTGGTCAAATTTTGATTTCCAAGTGTCAAGCATTTTTCTCCCATAGACTTTAACGGGATTTGATATTCAATCAAATAGTCGAGTATTGGGGTCTACTCGATATTCGAAAATATGAATATTTCACTACTCGCTCATCTCTAATGTTTATCCTTTGTCGTCAACTGATTAAAGGGGTTTGTAAATTATTCATATCTGACTAGGCCACATGTATGTCTTCTTTTTTATATATTGTTTCTCAAAGCTTGTATTGAATCTTCATCAGATTTCCATGGATGTATATGGATTATCTCACAAATCCACACTACAGATGAAAACAAGATGGGAATAAGCCCCAATGGTAGCAGAATCTATGAAATTGTGTTACAAGGATTTCCAAATCTCCAAAACTTCCATGATCTTCTTTTCATCCTCCTCCTTATCATCTACCTGTTCATCATTTCTGGCAATGCTGTAATACTGCTTGTAATCTGCAGAGAGTCCGCCCTACACTACCCCATGTACTTCTTTATCGCGGCGTTGAATTCCTTGGAAATTTGCTATACGGCCGTCACAATTCCAAAAATGTTGGCTTATCTCTTGGTTGATGAGAAGACGATCTCGTTCAATGGATGCCTAGTACAGGCCTATTTCCTACATGCTCTTGGAGCAGCGGAGTGCTATATCCTCACAATCATGGCGTATGATCGATACTTGGCCATCTGTAAGCCCATCTGTAAGCCATTGAGATACTCATCTATTATGACTACCAGCCTATATGTCAATTTGATTGTCACCAGTTTAATTGGAGGGATTCTAAGTCCAGTTGGTGAAACCATCTTAATTTTGCTTCTTCCATTTTGTGGGCCCAATCTTATTGAAAACTTATTCTGTGACTTCCCCCCATTAATCTCTTTGGCGTGCACAGATACAAGGTTATATATATTGGTGGAATTTATCATCAGTTCCTCTATTTTATTTTGGATTGCTTTTGTTCTTTTCTCATACATCAAGATAATATACATCATCTTAAGAATAAGGTCCAAAGATGGTCGACGAAAAGCCTTCTCTACCTGTGGGGCGCACCTTATTGTTGTCACTTTGTTTTTCGGGAGCATTATCTTTATGTATATACGCGTTACAAAAAGTCACTCTGTAGACTATGACCGGGTGGTGGGTCTCACCTATGCGGTGTTTACGCCTCTAGCTAACCCCATCATCTATGGACTGAGAAATCAGGAAATCAAAAGATTGCTATATAAATACTTACACGCCAGACCGTTATAATTTTTTTAATATAGTTTCATAAATAAATAAAAGCAAAAGGATAACAAATTGTATGGATTTTAAGGGATAATATTAAGCTCAAACACCATTAAAGGTTAGATACATTGCACACAAAGGGGGAGATTTATCAAACATGGTGTAAAGTGAAACTGGCTCAGTTGCCCCTAGCAACCAATCAGATTCCACCTTTCATTTTCCAAAGAGTCTGTGAGGAATGAAAAGTGGAATCTGATTGGTTGTTAGGGGCAACTGAGTCAGTTTTACTTTACACCATGTTTAAATCTCTCCCAAAGTGTACACAAGCAACTTACAATTGTCAACAGAAATAAAGGCATAGCGGTCCATCCACATAAGTTCAGTCCAAAGAAAAATGTGGGTAGTCTCTGTACCTGAGGTAGGCTAACCAAGACTAGTTTATTAGGCCTTGTGAAAATGTTTAGGCCTAATTAGTCTTCAGTTCTCAGATAAAGTCTGCCTCAAACAAGATAACCAAGACTTGTTTACATTTAATGCCAAATCTTGGTCTGCGTTCTAAAGGTTTACATACGACTGATCTGGGTCAAGATCATTGTGATCATGGCACCATGCAGAGTTTTTATCCCAGTCCCTTTCCAGTTCACACTATGAGGGCAAATCAACTGTAATATCCTGTTCTTGTTCTGAGAGGGAGAATCATCAACCTACAAGAGGGATATAGCTGTGCCAGGACTCTTTTGCAAACACCTAACTCTTTGTGGGCTTCCAACAAGAGTTACAGCTGTGTGCTATCATGCCATGGCCATCTTTTGCATATGCCCTGCAATAAGGTATTGTAATGCACCCTACCATGAGTAAAGTATAAAGGCCGTATTACACGGCACGATAATGAGGGGGAAGCGAGTGCCGACCTGTCAGTTCATCTCTCACTTCCCCCTTGTTCCCTGCTCGCTGCCTGTGCTATTACATACACAGACAGCGAGTGCAAGAAGCACAGAGGGGGGAAGGGGCTGCCCAAATGATCCTTAGATCGTTCGGACTGCCAATAGAAGTCAGCTGCCACTCCTATTACATGGAGCGTCAAGCAACAGACTGTCGCTAACATGATCGTGCTCTTTCAACATTGTGCATGTTGGCTGATCATGGCCTTTTAGCGTGTCCTATTGCACTAAATTATTATTGTCCTGAACGGCCAGTAATCGGCCAAGTAAGTCCAATAATCGGTGGGTGTTATAGGGCTTTAACTGGACTTTGCATATGCTCACTAGCAATTCTAAAGTGCTTACAGTATATTCCGAAACTTTCCATCAGTATTACTATTACTATTATTGCAAGATCTACTGAGAGATCTACAGGGCCAGGCAGCCACGTGACACTTCTATAGACTCAATGGACTACTATCCCCAACTGCCATGGACAACTACACCCTTCCTACATGTGGCTACTAAATTCCTATTAGTTTCTAAAAAGTTCAGGCTGTGGAAGTGTAGTGGTAGACCAACATATAGGCCAAAGGGCATGTATAAAAGGAGCATTTTCCGGCCAGACCCCCTCAGTTTAAAGGCATTCCTATATGCAGTGTCCTAGTATCCACCAATGTTCTTCTGAAGAATATATGTTGTAGTGTGGCTGTAGGTTTTTTTTATGTCAGTTCTGCCCCTCATACATACAGGCTTCTGCTAGAAGTCTCTAGCAAGTTCTTGGGGAGGAGTACCACAGTACAATACCTTCTCTCCAAAGAGCTGGACCAGTTAAGTAATAGTTCTGGCTACACCAAGGAGGGAGGGCAAGGGATTGGGTTTAGTCAAGTCAGTGTGTGCAGAAACTTGCTTTAAGGGTACCTGTCATTATGAAAAACATTTAAGACATGCCAAAAGTTTTCATCGTTCCCAGTTCATAGGGATCGGGTGAACGAGCAGAGAGAAAAACACACTACAACGCGTCCACTTCCTGAGTAAGAGAACCACGCTTAACACCATCTTCTTCTGGCTCGTATTCACGATCAGTACAGAAAGTCTTTTTTATAATGGCAGGTATATCTTAACCCTGGCTCTGCCAGAGTAATTACAGATCATGGCGCAAAAGTTTGGTTCCAAATTTGGTTCCAGATTTAACTAAATGAATGAACACAGCATTAAATACGCACTGTCAAATCCGCTGCGGATCCTCAGCAGATTTGTAAGTGCGGATTTAGTGCTGTGTTCATTCATTTAGTTAAATCCGCTGCGGATCTGCTGCGGATCCGCGGCGGATTTTTCTACTGCGATACGGTAGGTGTGAAGGCACCCTATAAAGGGCAAAAACCACTCAAGAAGCTAAAAAAAAAAAAAAAAAAAATCATTACGGGCAGGGTGTGTGTGTGTGTGTGTGTGTGTGTGTGTGTGTGTGGGGTAATATAAAACACAATATGCTTACCACTCCCAGTGCCCGCAGCTCTTCGACCCTGCGGGCTGTCATCTTCTCCCTGGTTCTGGGTTCGCCACGACCCGGGTTCAACGTCACAGATGAGTGGGATTTAGCCCGCTCAGCCAATCAGTGACTGCAGCAGTGTCCCACCCGAATCACTGACTGGCTGAGTGGGGCATCCGTCAGCCAGGTGACACAGTCGGAGAGGAGCTACGAAGAATTATTGAGAGTTGGAACTCCCTACAGTGCCACCCCAGGAGCAGTAAAGTTTTACACAGTTTAAACTGAAATTAATAGGTTATCTTGTATTGCGTGGACAGGCTGGGTCCTCCAGATTGAGAGAAGCTCTTTGGAACCACTCTTCTGGTTTTCCAGTGTTCTGAAATGAGAATCACCTCAAACAATGGGGGAGATTTATCAAAGGGTGTAAAATTTAGACTGGCGCAAACTTCCCCCAGCAACCAATTACAGCTCAGCTTCCAGCTCTGGTGAAAGGAAAGAGGAGCTGTGATTGGTTGCTGTGGCCAGTTTGCACCAGTCTAAATTTTACACCCTTTGATAAATCTCCCCCAATGTCTCTAAAAGTATATTAGATAATCCAATATACTTGTTGACCACATAAGGTTTTCTAGTCTGCAGTAGACTGTACACACAAGTAGAGATTTTTAATCAAATTGATTCTTATTGTAGATTTAATAGAAGAATCCAAAGCTGGACCTCCGGACAATTACACATATCTGGCTGGCTCACATGTATGACTCCTTCTTCAAATATTGTTTCTGTAAGCTTATATTTAATCTTTGTCAGATTTACATAGATATATATAGACTTTTATCTCACAATATAGATGAAAAAAGTAAGTAATCTTGATAGCAATGATAGCAGAGTCTATGAAATAGTGTTACGAGGGTTTAAAATCTCCAAAATTCCCATGATCTTCTTTTCGTCACCGTTCTCATCATCTACCTGTTCATCATTTCTGGCAATGCTGTAATACTGCTCGTAATACTCTCCCATGTACATCTTTATCTTAGCGTTATCTTGTTTGGAGATTCACTATACGGCCGTCACAATTCCAAAAATGTTGGCTGATCTCTTATATGAATAGAAGACGATCTCTCTTTCTATGGGAGCTTAGTACAGGCCTATTTCCTCCCGGTCCTCCCGCTGTATCCACCCTCTCCACAGAGCAGGCAGACAGCGGGAACCATTACCGAGGGTTCGGGTTCGTACGAACCCGAACCGAACTCTGTTCGGACCATCCCTAGTTACATGCAATGGTTCAATGTATTCTCAGCTCCATCGTCATCGTCTTTTGTTTTTTTCTCTTATGTCAGGATAGTATACATCATCTAAGGATCAAGTTCAAAGATGCATGGCGGAAAGCCTTCTCTACCTTTTTGTTGTCACTTTGTTTTTCGGCAGCATTGGCTTCATGTATATATGTGTTACAAAAAGTTACTCTGTAGACTATGACCGGTCGGCGAAAATCCTATATGAATATTTATTGTCCGAGCAATAAATTATAATCCTTTAGAAATGTCTGCAGTTTGTTTAAAAATCCAAAAATAAGAAAACACTGACATCTGTGTGGATGGCTATAGGGGGGTATAGAGGAGAAAATTTTGATGAAGCCATATGCAGACAGACTGTAGGTTCTTATAGTGAGTGATTGATTTACAGCTTACAATGCTTAGTATATCTCCTTGCATGGTACATGTCTCTGAACCATCATTCCATTATCAAACCAATCGTCTCTTAGGGTGCATTTACACAGAGAGATCTATCTGACAGATCTCTGAAGATAAAGCCAGGAACAGACTATGAACAGGGAACAGATCATAAAGGAAAGACTGAGATTTTTCCTCTTCTCAAATCCATTCCTGGCTTTGGCTTCACAAATCTGTCAGATAAATCTCTCTGCGTAAATGCACCATTAGCCCTACCTTGATTTGGCAGGGTTTTGGGAGAAGGCTTGAAATAAAAACCCTACTCCAAAAGTAAGCCTAGTTAAAGTCACCGCTTACAGCGCTACGTTGTCATGTGATACCACTGGCTTCCCAAAGTCATAGAATGGGCATACCACAGCTCCCAAAAGTCCGGGACAAATGCCCTGGTACCCCCTGACAACAAGAGCTCAATAAGAAGGGAGTACAAGAAAGGGATTGTTGTTCATGGTAAAATAAGACCTACCTCAGAAATAAGCCCTGACCATTTATTCCGGGGAAAAAATAAGACCCTGTCTTATTTTTTGAGAAACAGCGTATACTTACGGTGTGTATATGTATGTATATATATATATATATATATATATATACATACACACACAATGATATATTTTTGTTTCTTAATGTAATGCTTATATTTACACTCATATGGGATTAGATCTGCATGCTAATTTGTCACAATTTGACAACTAAAGGGTACTGATTATTTTGGGCTTTAATTTTTTTTTTTTTTTTTTTTTTACAGTTTGTCCAGACTACGACTACGCACCCAAGAGGTGAGAAATGTGTCAGTCAGGACACTATGACCACATTATGATTTTTAACCTTTTGAATCAGTAATGCATTTAACAGTGTGCTGGACAGCTGTCTCTGCACTTGAGTTCACAAGAGTCTTCATTCCTCCAGTGGGCTCTTTTTTCTTTTCTTCTTGCTGGCGACTTGTAGTTCAGACCGCATTAAAGTGATGACAGGACCCCATTAACAGTATTTTAGATGTCCAAATCTATACTAAACAAAGCCAACACCTTTAAATTAAAAAGTTTATTACTTATAAAGCTTATTCTGTATATTCCAATATCTTATATTCTAGTAATTTACAAACACACAAAATGTTAACAATTTTGATAGGGGAGGGGGGCTAAGTCTGTGGGATCTGTGTGAAAAATGTATTACATTTTAAAGTCGTCCCCTTTCCTTAAGGAAACAAGCAACTTAAATAGTTTTTGATTCAGCCAGTGATGTGAACAATACACTACAGTATAAATGTAACACAGATAGATTCTCTGGATAATTCATGGCGATATGGAGTTTAATGTAATATTGGCTTCTGATCATTAAAAAACCTGAATTTGTAGCTGGAGATTTTTTTTTTGGTGACTTGCAGAGTTCTTCCACAGGAAGAAACAATAGAGATTTATATGTAAAAAAGATATCAATTCATCTATAATAAATACCAGATTCTGCTACCTCTACTGCATTTTCTACATCACAGGTGTCAAACTTGCAGCTCTCCTGCTGTTGCAAAACTACAGTTCCCATCATGTCTGGACAGCCAAAGCTTTAGCTGTCCAGGAATGATGGGAATTGTAGTTTTGCAACAGGTTGAGGGACGCAAGTTTGACACCTGTATTTTCTACATCTTTCACTTAGCAAAAAGTAACATTCGTGACAAGCCCCTTCCAGTACACTCTTAGTAATGTTAATCCACTGTATAGCTAAGCCTGTATGTATATGCATAGGAAGCTAGCTGTCACCAAGTTTTTATAGAATTTTATTGTTTCTATTGCACTTTACGAGCTACTTTTATTATATTATTAGTAAATAGCTTCTAGGAGGTTTCTATTGGGATCCTCATCAGAATGGGAACGCCACCCTTGGAAGGCGAGAGTCTCTAGGTAGAACGTCCTGGGGAGTTACTCTAAGGGTGGGTTCAGACTACTAGATTCTGTCGCCTGTACGCGCGCCTTTCGGCTGGATCCATAGACAACATTCTATAGGCCGGCTGATTCCGTAATGCAGAATCAGCCGGCCTATAGAATGGTGTCTATGGAGCTGGGGGAAAGGCGTGTGTACAGGCGATGGAATTCAGCAGAATTTATCTGCGAGAATTCCGTAGTCTGAACCCACCCTAACAGCAGCCATCTAATGCCGGTTTCACATGCAACATTTTTTTTTTTTTTTTTTTTAACACTGACACTAAAGTTGTTGTGCCAAAACCAGAAGTAGATCCAACAGGAAAGAGAAGTCCTTCCTTTATATTTCCCATCCCATTTGAATGCTCTTTTGAATTTGGCGCAAAAACTACCATGTGTGAAAGCGGCATAAAAGCTTTTTGTGTATGCCCACCATGTCTTTTTTTTTTTTTTTAACCACAATGAAGTACCTGACAGGTTTGCTTACGATGGATATTCTAATAATGGCAGGTCAGGATTAGAAAAACATGGCCACTTTCTTCCAAAAACAGCACCACTCCTTTCCTCAGTTTGCATGAGATTTTGCAACTTGGTTCTGTTGGAATAAAAGAAACCGAGCTGTAATACCACACACAACCTGAGGACAGGAGTGGTGCAGCTTTGGGACAGAAGCAGGCATGGTTTCCCAACACTGGAAAAACCCTTTAACTCCTCCCCACCAGCAAAATTTTGGCAATGCCCATTTGTTTTGTTCATCCCCACTTTCCGAGTGCTACAACTTTGGAAATTGCAGGAAGATGGCTTGTTTTAGGAAGAACTTTAAAATCCTGTGTCAATGAATGCCATAATGATGGCGTTAGCGTCTACTTTTGTTTCCATACAGAGCTCCAAAGTTAATTCTTTCCTTCACATTGTCATAGTATTAAAGTGATAAGCGACCCTTAAGAATACGCTCTTACTGCCTCGCATTGTTAAAAAACATAAATAAACTTTATAAATATATCTTTTAAAAATGTCATGGGCTCCTACAGGTTCTTCCTGCAGGCACTGCACATCCTGTAGCTTTTCTCAGAGGTAAAAAAAAACAAAAAACACCTTTAAAAAGGAGAAGTCCGGGCAGACCTCTTATTTTCCCAAGTGCAAATCCAGTCCCCGGACGCTTCCTGGTCTAAGGACCAGGGTTGTGACATGTCTGCTACGGATGCTGACTGTCTGAGCGGACCTCACTACCCGGGTTCTTACTCAGACCAGGAAGTGGCTAAGGACCAAACCAGCGGTATGCAGCCACCAGCGGTGGAGCCAGGGAGGTGAGAGCATGTTATTTCTTCTATACTCCCCCGCCCTGGGACTTGTGGAAAAAAAAATGTCTCTCCGGACTTCTCCTTTAAGTCTAGGGCTACACAGCTTTGACAGCAACTGGTTGTGTGCTCCTGCTCTCAAAGTAAATGTGGTAGCACTGCAACCTGACCAGTCCCCCAGATATCCAGGGCAACATGCAGGTCACACTCACAGCTGTGCTGTAAAGTAACGAATGCTGTGATCATTTGGCTGTGACAAATACAAACGGATTTGTATAGAACTCATTCAAAATAAATCTGTATACAGCACTGCAAACCCTAGATGGCACTGGAGAAATTCAACATTTTATCATTTGACCCTATGCCTGTGAAGGAATTCTGTATCAGAAAAAGAAAAATTTTACCTCAAAGTATATATATATATATTATGATATATAATCAAAGAATTGTAGACCTCTAAATTGAGTTAAATGTAGATACCAGCTAGCGGATCTGCTGTGTTCACCCCAATCCTTTACACAGACACCACGTAATGCCACCTAAAATGTTATTTAGGTGCTACCTGGAGTTGATTTCTTTACAACAGTAGCTCTTCATTCTGGCTTATAGCTGGAGAAACTTTTTAGGATGTCTATATGCACAAAATAGGACAATTCCTTTAAGGAACATCAGGCAGAGGCTTAGGGGAATCAGGCATCCCCAAAAAGAACTAGACATCCTTAGGAACATTAATCGTTGTCCACAGTCAGGCAAAAGACGCATCAAAGATCCTTCTGCTATCCCTGTATTATCACAAGAGACTGGACACAACTTTTCAGACTGACTGTACTGTAAATTCGTGTCAGCAAACAGGAATGAATTCATCAGTGAGAGGTGCGAATGGAGACAAAATAAATATAAAGAACAAAAGCGCGCAGGCCGTGTGGGTATAAAACGGAAAGAAAAATCCATGAAATGAAAATATGAATCTTGCAAGTGGTAAATATAAAAGCCATAGATGCCCAGGGATTTATTAATGGTCAAAGCAAGTCAATATTAGCTTTGAGTTCTCTGCGTCACTCCTGGGACAGCGTCTCCACATATAAGCGTGACCGTTCCATCGAATAAGTCTTCCATGCTGACGGCCACCAGTTCTGTGCCAGCGGCTTGGCTGGTCTGAGCGTCCGGTAACGCCACAATCACTTGAGAACCTGCCAGTTGTGACTCGTCTAAGGTTATTACTTGCTCTCCTGTTGTTACCTGTTCCTGCGCTTGGATAACCTAGAGAGGGTGAAGGGAGACAGTGAGTTAATACACTTTTTAGGTTACTAAATGTAGAGGAAAGATAGAAGACTTAAAAAAAAAAAAAGACACATGGCAATAATGGGTCTAGCTGAAAATTGCTCCTTGTAGTAGAGCTCTAAGTTCCCATTTAGCCTATAGTAAAAATGTTGTGGTAGCTCAGCAACCCAGGAAAAGGATGTGCCAATGTATACCAAAGCTCTCTATGTCTATGTGCGCAATCTTGTCACTTTTGTGCCATGGGCAGGTGTATACGATTTTCTACATGGGACGTGGGGTCAACCAGAAACCCATTCTCTTAGGTTACTGACGTATATTGTGAAGTGTGACTGGGTCTAACTTTTGGAATGCCTCTTCCCCTGTTAGGGTACGTGCACACTAAGGAATCGCATCAAGTTCCACAGCTCGCACCCGCGCATCTCCGCCCGTGCCATAGACTCCATGCTATGCACGGGCGGATTCCACCTTCCGTCCAAAGAATGAACAGGTTCATTCTTTAGATGGAAGGCGCACTCTGCTTGTGCATAGAATGAAGTCTATGGCACGGGCGGAGATGCACGCGGCCACCAGAGTCCGCGAGCGGGTGCGGGACGGTTTTCCGTCGCAATTCCGCAGTGTGCACGTACCCCTAGCAAGAGCCAGTTTCTCAGATACATGCCTGTATCCTACCGATACTAAGACACGAATGACCTAGCTACACTTTACATGCTAAGGCTCAGTTCACACTTTGTTTTAAGGCAGGCTCGACATACACCCCAGTAGTATTATGGGGGAAAACAAAAAAAAAAAAAAAAAAGCATGGTAGACCCTGCCCTTCTATGCTGTGAAATAGAAGGTATGCTGACGCATGCCAGCCAAACTTGTTCTATAAGGACAATAGACACATCAGGGCATAATCTCAGCATATACCTCCAATGTGTCTATAAACAAAGGCCAGTAATAATTCAAAAAAAGTAAGTACAACAAGCGCATGCCACTCATGGTTGATAAAATTGATCTGAACTACATATCCTGTACACAGGGGCACAAATTACCTGCACAACTTGAGCGTTTGCTGCTTGGGCTTCCGCAAGTACTATGTCGGGATGATCGGTTTCATAGTGTTTCTCTAGCTGAGTCTGTAACGTGAATAACTCCCCACAAAGTTCACAACCAAACGTGTTTTCAGTCTCGTTGAAATGGTCCGTGGATACGTGGTGCTGCAGGGCGCCCGGGAACTGGAAACACTCGCTGCAGTAAAGACACTGGAATGGCTGGGTCCCTAATGGTGAGACGCATGGTTATAAACATTACAGAGAACACAATGGCCGCATATTTATAATATCCCTCCTCCTGGGGACTTGTCTTTAAGTGGAAAACTCACTGATGTAACTACACTTACCTGAGTGCTTGCATTTGAAATGAACTTGCAATGCAGCCGAAGATGGGTATGTCTGCTTACATTTCTCACATTCAAATATCTTACTGTCTGAAGGGGACAAGAGCCGAAGATTTAATATTACTCTATGTAATATTATCCTGGAATAGACTACATGGCAGCCGCTGAAGTTCTTTGTTGACCAGAATGGCCGTCACTCTTGTGAATAGACCATGCTACGTTACATGAAATAGGCTGGAGAGCGGCTATATAGGAGGTCTTAACCAGCGCAGGACGTAACATGCCTGGATCTATGATGCACACAAGTATGGCAGCTGCTCCGGTTAGCAGAGAACTGCAGTGGCCGCCATTCCATTTGCTAGGAGTGACCTCAATCATTCACTGTGGTTCCTGATTTGTCACCCTCCTCTAGGACCCTTTGGTTGGTTACATCCTTAAGAGATTGCCCATGACCTCACCACAAGAGGTTATATAACTCCTGCTCTGACATTAGTGTGTGTCTGCCCCTGACGACTCTACAATGATGTGGTGAAACATGTATGGGGGCCAGGAATAACATTTTAACATAAGGTAATGAGTGCAACCAGCAAAGGCTTATACTTATACAGAGATTTACCAAATACTGAAGCATTACTGGGCTTATAACATTAGACTTTTGTACAATAACCGTTATAGGGTTTATCCAACGCTACAAAAACATGGTCACTTTTTTTCCCAGCAGACAGCCCCCCTTGTCTATAGGTTCAGGTGCGGTTTGCAATTAAGCTCAAATCACTTCAATGGAACCAAATTGCAAAACCTGAGCCCAAACTGGAGACAAGAGTGGTGCTGTCTCTGCAAGAAAGTGGCCATGTTTTTGTAGCCCTGGATACAAAGTTTTATGACACAAATATAGAAACATAGAAGACTGTCGTCAGAAAAAGACCACCTGGTCCATCTAGTCTGCCCTTACATTATTTTCTTTATCATCTTAGGATGGATATATGTTTATCCCAGGCAGCTTTACCTTAACTTACTGAAGATTTACCTACCACATCTGCTGGATGTTTATTTTAAGTATCTACTACTCTTTCGGTAAAGTAATATTTCCTCATGTTGCTTCTGATCTTTCCCCCAATAACCTCAGGTTGGGTTGTGCTCCCTTGTTCTTATGTTTAGTTTTCTCTCTCATGAACCTTATTTAGGCTTTTAACATACATACAAGTTTCAATCATGTCCCCCTTTCCCTTCTGGCCTCTCCCCGTGCCTCCTAAGCCCCACGTCACAGCCCCCTCTAGATTTCTGTCGGAACTCATTTTCCCCCAAGTTGCAATGTCGTCAAGACTCTGGGGAAAAATTCCTGAGGCGGCTGATGGATCGACCACTCAGTGACTGGATCGGTGTTCCGCCCAAATCACTGACTGGCTCAGACAAGTTGTGACGTTGGCTGTGAAGAGGATGCAAGAGCCCAGCGGGAGTCCCAGGGTGGTAACGCGGCGCTGAGGAGGCATGGGGAAAGGTAAGTGGAGCTTGTTTATTATGTTCCTCTTGGCCCCTGCTTCCTGGAAAATTATTTTCAGCTGACTTCTCCTTCAAGTCTTCCCGGATAGGTCTTATGCTTCAGACCAGCCACCATTCCACCATTTAAAATAATGATGAATGGGATAACAGGTCAACAGATTGATCACTTTACCACATCCACAAACCATTCCTGAACAAGGTTGCAGCTTGACCAGAGCACTTTCCTGCTAAAATGTGGCACTGTCATTAAGAAATTTCATGGCCATGAAGGTGGGGTACTAGATCTATACAACTAGGTAGGTGGTTTGCTTTAGGCTGGGTTTACACTGTGTTTTTGCAGTCAGTTTAATTGATCCATTTTTAGTTACTTTTGACGTACAGAAAAACGTGGATTCAATCTTTTTTTTTTTTTAAATAATGACGGGGTAGCTTCACACGTATCTGCAGTGGATTTCACGCTGCGAGTTTGCGAATTTTCATTTCACTGCGGATATGTAACCCGGCCCTTAACCCCCCGGAACATACATTACCTGCTCGGTGCCGCGGCTGTGTGTGAGGCTCCCGGCTCCCCATGAGCCAATCAGTGCTGCGCGCTGCAGGGTGTTAAAGGGGCCGGGTCACATACTGGCAGCGGAATGAAAAGTCCGCTGCGGGTATGTGACCCATTCAATTTCACACTACCAAGATTCGCAGTGGATTTTTTTTTTAACTC
Source organism: Dendropsophus ebraccatus (assembly GCF_027789765.1). Lineage (NCBI taxonomy): Eukaryota > Metazoa > Chordata > Amphibia > Anura > Hylidae > Dendropsophus > Dendropsophus ebraccatus. The sequence goes on from NC_091465.1 coordinate 24,076,492, forward strand.
TTTATTTTAGTTTTTCCATTAACAAAGAAAAAAAGTTGGAAAGGCAGTGGTCCTCAACAAAGGACAATTGTGCGACAAACAATTCAGTACATTCCACACAAATAAGAGAATTTTTTTTTTTTTAGCTGCAAACTCGCAGCGTGAAATCCGCTGCAGATGCAGTACGTGTGAAGCAACCCAAAGTCAATTAAAAGAAAAAGTATCCAAACTCCGTTTTTGCGATAACGCAGTGTGAACCCAACCATATAACATTAAGACTGATCAGTGTTACATCCCTTTTCTTTCTCTCACCATAGTGTATTATGTACACCATGACTATCTGAGTTATACTGGCAAACACTTTATATAAAGTCAGCTTATAATCTACAATAATTTTCTTTTTTTTTTTCTCCAAACAAATTTTTATTATGGAAAGATTATAATGTACGATCGTCATCATAATTTTCTTCTGACCACCAATGCACTCACCAGGATGCTCTAACTTTGTGTGCTTCTGCAGTGTGGAGGTGTTAGAAAAGACCTGCTCACAGGAACTGCACTGAGCAGAAGAGAACTTGGAAGAACGATGATTCTGAGCGGCAAACAGATCTGGATGATGCGTGCGGTTGTGATACCATAGGCCAGAGAGTTGCTGTGAAAAATCAGGCATTAATATCAAACAAAAGAAGTCAATTACCAGTCAACAAGCATCTGGTGAAAGTCTTGGTTTGCTCACCTGGTACGCCTTGTCACAGATCTCACAGTTGTAAGGCTTTCCTCCGACATGGGTGACTATGTGGCGCTCCAGTAGAGAAGGGGCACTAAATATCTTCTCGCAGGAGGGGCAGGGATGGTATTCCTTGGAATGTACAACTTGAATGTGCTGCCTGTTCTCTTCTAGTGTGGGAAAACTCATTCTGCACTTCTGACAGTCATAGGGATCTTCAATATCTGGAAATATTCATGTTTATCATAAGTCAATGAGTGTGGCAGGTATGTAAAATTAGGGCATGGAAAGTCTATAGATTGCAAGGTCAAAACCCTTTTGGCAAGAGCAAAGTAGTTAAAGGCTAAGGATTACAGGGGATGTATGGGAGTTTCTTAAAGTAGCCCAACAGCAGTAAATGCTATGAAATAATAATAAAAAAAAAAATCACGACCATTAGAAACCTGTTAAAGAAGAAGTCCGGTGAAAATTTTTATTAAAGTATTGTATTGCCCCCCCCCAAAGTTATACAAATCACCAATATACACTTATTACGGGCAATGCTTATAAAGTGCCTTTTTCCCTGCACTTACTACTGCATCAAGGCTTCACTTCCTGGATAACATGGTGATGTCACTTCCTGGATAACATGGTGATGTCACTTCCTGGATAACATGGTGATGTCACGACCCGACTCCCAGAGCTGTGCGGGCTGTGGCTGCTGGAGAGGATGATGGCAGAGGGATGCTCAGTGTCCCTCCAGTGCCCTGTGTCCTTCGGTCTCCCCCTGCCATCATCCTCTCCAGCAACCACTGCCTGCACAGCTCTGGGAGTCGGGTCGTGACATCACCATTTATCCAGGAAGTGAAGCCTTGATGCAGTAGTAAGTGCAGGGAAAAAAAGCACTTTATGTGCATATTGGTAATTTGTATAACTTTGAGGCCAATACAATATTTTAATAAAAATTTTTGCCAGACTTCTCCTTTAACTCCCCTACCCTGGTGCCAACAGGCCTTTTTTGTAAGTAAAAGTTAGAGTAGAGCGGTGCTCACTAATATAATGAAAACCCTCATAAATGTGCTGATATGGCCTCCCATACCCTCTGCTGCACTACTGGGAGCCAGGTCCCGCCAATACCACTGCCCGATCTGTACTTGTGTCTCTTTTCAAGTCGCTTGGCGCGCACTGGCGATTTCCCATAGTGCAGTGCACGTCCCACGTAATCTTTCTAGCTCCTCTACCCGCCCACCTCATTTTCTATTCCGCCCCTCTCATACTGGACTCTCCCACGCCTTGCAATACCCGCCCCTTAAGCAAACAAGCCTGTCCCGCTCCCTAGTCACACAAATTCTGCGCATTCACCCTGTCAGTGTGTAATCTAAGCTGAGTAATCCACAGTGACATTGTGACTGCGCAGAAGCAGCTTGCTGGAGGTAAAAAGAAATTATGGTCCCGAAAAGAGACAGCCTGCATCAGCGCATGCGCATGCGTTGACCCAAAATGGCAGTCGGGCCTATGTGTCGACGCGATGGACAAAAACGTACAACTATTGCAAAGAACGACAAGACGACGACAAAACAGGTAATAACACCACATGACAAAGTTATATAACTTTGTCATGTGGCGCTAGATCCCCAAAAAAGCTTTGTGCCTCACTACCCCTTTAAGGCAAAATCTAATAGACTAATGTAATGAATCAAAGACACTTACTATGGAAGGTCCGCAGGTGTATACTAAGGCCATTAGCTTGGCTGAAACCTTTCCCACATTCTCGACAGACATAAGGCTTGTCCCCTGTGTGGGTCCTCACATGTCTAGTCAATTCAATAGATTGTGCAAATACGGCATCGCAATACTGGCACACGTACATTTTACCTAGAATGGAAAGAGAATACAGCATAGTATTAAAAAACGCCGATGCAAACGTTTAAAAAGGTAAAGACATCTTTCACGCAGAAAAAGGTTTTATATTATATATTACAATAGCCGTACTCAGTCTAGTCTACACAGAGCATGTTGTACTGTATGTGGCCTGTACCTTCAGAATGCTTCTTTTTCGTGTGGTAGGAAAGAGCAGCGGCCTGGGTGAAGGTCATGTGACAGTGCTTGCATACAAAGGGGCGCTCTCCTGTATGAAGCCGCTGATGATTCTTCAGTGTGGAGTTTGCTGCAAACTTGGCGCCACACTCCTCACAAGAGAATGGCTTCTCATCAAAGTGCTCTGTCCGTTTATGGTACTGCAGACCTGAGAAATAGAATTTACTGTCACCACTTATTCTATAAAACAGAAAAAAACAACAACAAGCAGTTGCAAAAAATAAAAAATCCACCTGGGTCTCTGCATTTATTACTAGTATAATGTTTGTAGACAAACACAAACTTGAGCACATATATCTGATTAAAAACACTATGTGAGAACATAGCCTTACCGAACACTGTAAACATCCACAGTGCAGGAAAAAAATGTAAGGGTGCCTTTACAGAGAGATTAAGCTGACAGATTTTTTTAAGCCAAAGCCAGGAATGGATTTGAAAAGAGGAGAAATCTTAGTCTTTCCTTTATGACCTGTTCTCTGTTTATAGTCTGTTCCTGTTTTTTGCTTAAAAAATCTGTCAGATAATCTGTGTGTGTAAAATGACCCTAACATGTGCTTATTAAATAAAGACCCACTAGGTCGGGTATTGACCGGGATTACAAAAAGCACAGATGCTTTCTTGCAACCCCCCCCCCCCCCCACACACACACAAAAAAAAAAAACCTGACAAACAGCACCACCTCTGTCCTCAGGTTGTGTGCAGTATTTCAATTCAGTTCCATTTACTTCAATGGAACTGAGCTGCAAAGCCACATCCAAACTAGGATAGGAGAGGTGCTGTTTCAGGAAGAAAGCAACTATATTTTTCTTAGCCTGTATAACTCTTGAGAAAGACCAGTTAAAATAAACCATGGCTCTATGCACACAAGTTCCAGAAGGCCTCAAAAGACAATACAGAGACACAGGAAGCTGGAAAAGATGTGCATCAATTCATGGTTAGTCTATTCTTTACAAAGAGAGAAAATTAAAGGGGTTATCCAGTGCTCCAAACCATGGCCACTTTTCCCCCTCTCGTCTTCAGATTGGATGGGGTTTCAAACTCAGTTCCATTGAAGTAAATGGAGCTTAATTGCAAACCACACCTGAACTGGAGACAAGAGAGGGGGAAAAGTGGCCATGTTTTTGGAGCGCTGGATAATCCCTTTAAAGAGGATGTACCATCAGGTACATCCTCTTTAATCTGACCCAGGGATAGAACGGCGGCGTCATGGGCAAGCCGATGCCACGGCCCATTTTTTGAACCGCGGCCCGTTTCCCGTGCACGGCGCCGTTCTATCCACGGGTACCGGGCCGGGCTGAATTCCATCCCTTCTATGACGCAGCTCCATTAGAATCAATAGAGCCCCGTCATGCGGGGGATTCCGCCCACTTGGGGCGGGGTGGCCCGCCTCCTATGCTTCAGCCCCGGCCCGGTACCCACAGTTCAAAAACCAGCTTGCCTGTGACGGCACCGTTCTATCCCTGGGTCAGATAAAAGAGGATGTACCTGATGGTACATCCTCTTTAAGGACTGTTGCTTCTCTGCCTTGCAGTGGTCATCCTGTTAAGATCCCTCCACAAGCACAACAGGAAATCCTTAAAGGGTTCCAAAAGATCCCAAAGGTAACAGCAAAGAACCTACAAAAGACTCAACAAATCATAAAAGCCTCTGCTCAAGTGTCAACTATTAAAAAAAAAATAACTCTGCTTAAGAGCAGTGTTCTTGGATAGACACCATGAAGGAAGCCACTGCTGACCAAAAACAGGTGTGGTAGCTTCCACAGTTACTCAATCTTCTGGCAGCAGGAGAGACTGTGTGCCAGTCTCATAATGAGAACAGGACTAGCAGAGTGATGTAGAAGCAAGGAAAGAATCATTACCTGAGGGATGAGCAAATTCTTTCCCACAGATGTCACACGTCACCAGCATTTTCTTCTTCCCTTTGCTATTACGAGAGATCAGATAGCCGTGCACTTCCTCTCGGTGCTGATCTAGTTCCTTCTTAGAGGCCTGTACCACGTTGCAGTCTTTGCACTGCAGGGGATTTCTTTTGGCCATACGGCATCGCTTCATGTGCACCTCCAGGCGGCAGCGGAACAGAAAGATCTTGTCACAAGATTTGCAAATGAAATTCTTTTTGGAGCCTCTTTCTTGGGCGAGTTCTGCTCTCTCCTTTTCAGAATCCACTTCTTCGTTTTCATCATCTTTTGCTTCTTCATCTTCCTCGTTTCTATCACCGATCTCTTCAATAACATCCAGTTGACAATCGTTGTTCACTGGCCACTTCACAGAGCTCTGGAAATTGCATTTGCCATCCACCAGCAAACCTTAAAAGAAATAAATGGTTCTAAATGGCAATGAATGAAAATAGGAGGCATGTTAAATGGGTTGGATGGGCTAAGACAGCAGTTTCTTCCTGCACAGCAGTGTTCACACCCATCTGGCTTTGAACTGCTTTACAGGGATAGACTAGAAGGAAACACTGTGCTGAATCAACTCTGCAGCCCCTTCATTCTCAGAACTGGTAAAGGTCAGGCCCCCAACAATTAATAAAATGGGTTGTCCAAAATTTTTAAAAAATCAGCCTAGTTGCTTTCTTCCAGATACAGCGCCACTCTTGTCCTTAGTTTGGGTGTGGTATTGCAGCTCAGTTCCAATAAACTGAATGGCGCTGAGTAGCAATGTCACAAACAACCCGAGGACAGGGGTGGTGCTGTTAGAAAAAAGCAGCTATGTTTATCCAGTCTTTGGTAAACTATTTAAGTGATGGAATATTCCAGCAATATAAGATAATACCTCTTGAGCAAGATTACAACAAATAAAGCTTTTAGACAGAAAACGGTCTACTCTGGGGGTAAATCTGAATGGTAGGACAGTGGGGTTTCCTAATACTCACCAAGTTCTTCCAGCTCTTTCATTAATGGCTGTACGTCAGGGGCAGAGTCCTGGAGGCTACACAGCAGCTGGCAGAACTTCAGGACAGGCACTGAGTGCTGGAGAGAAGAACTCAGGATCTTTGCTGGCAAATCCCTACTGTCATTCTGCTGGGGAATGTTTAACATCTAAAAAAACAGAAATTAAGAATTAAACACTTGCACAAAACTTATCATAAAAAAATCAATACAAAAAGTTCTGAAGATCATGCAGAGGAAAGTTAGGAAAAATAGCAGCAGTCTTATAGAATACAATTACAATGGAACACAAAGAGCATAGGAGGGCAGAGGAAAGACTAAAATGACATGCAAACATGAAAACTGAGCCGACTGGGGGGCTCCCACTACTGAAGCCCACCTCACAACCTGAGAAGCACTGGTGTAGGCAATCCTATGTGATCTGAACGAAGCATCAAAAATCTCTGTACACACTAGCATTGTAATGTCAATATGTAATGGATCTAACAAATCAATGGCCTTAGTCAGGATTAATTTTATTAAAGTGCAATACAGACTATGCTATTCCTGTCTTTAGCAATATCACAACTCTTGACGTTCCTGAGCTTGGCACTGTTCAGGGTAGCTTCATATGTACAGGATCTGCAGCAGATTTGACTAAATACCTGAACACAGCATAAAATCTGCACCATTAAATATGTTGCAGATCCTTTACCTGTGAACGCACCCTTAAAGTAGAGAGGCCTTCTGCAATGTAGGATCCCACATGGCAGACGATATGGCCACATGAAAGGGTGCCATAAATCAGCATGAAAACGCAGTAATATGAAACATGATGAACATGAAAAAAGGATAACAAAGATCAAAGGAGACTAAACAGAACTTGCTAAAAATGTTCACCAACTACTAAAACTTAGCTGGACAAGGATTTACCTGTTTAACTAAGCTGTTCAGCGCTTCATCCTCGGGTGACACTAAGCTGAGAACATCGCAGTGCCTGAAAGCTTGTGCAATTGCCTCGCTGTGGTGCACCAATATCTCAGCCACTTCATTCTCTCTGTTCATCACTGTCACAGGAAAAAAAAAAGTATAATTTCAATGTGAAACCTAGTAAAAGCAAATAAACCCCTGTGTAGCTACAACTCTTGAATTGAGCTCTACACCCACCACTCTGGAAGAAGACGTCTGCTCCTGGTTCTTTACGGATCTCATCCATCAGAGACTTCACTGATGGACTCAAGTCCTGCATTGCTAGCAGCAGCTGCCAGACGGCCACAACGGCTAAGGTTTGCTCTTCAAATACACAAGCTACCAGTATACTGAAAATACGAGTGCTGCAGTTTTTCCTCACGATATTCTCCACCACCTGAAACAGAAGATTATACTTATTATACTACCTATATAACACTGTGTAGCCCCCACCCCCCTCCCCGGCTGTGTTGCATCTAGCATCGAGATGTTAGCAGCAGATCTTGTAATTTCTATAAGCTGTGAGGTGTGGCCTTCATGAATCAGACTTTTTTTTCCAGGAAACCCCACAAATTCTTAATTGAGGCCAAGCCATCACCTTGAACTCTTTGTATTGCTCCTTTAACTATTTTTTAACAAGTTATGCAGTATGACAATGCATAATCTTGCAAGTGCTATTAGGGAACACCACTGCTATAAGTGGAGTACAGGGTCTCTACAGTTTTTAGGTAGGTGGTACATGTCCTAGTAACATCAACACAAATACAAGGACTCAAGTTGCTGCCAAACATGTGCCATCTATTCCATATGAAAGTGATACACACTTACACTTAGTGGTAAAAAGAAGAGTATGGGCAGGCATATTTACCTATTTGTACACTTTAGTGGCTACATTTAGACACATTTCTGAAAGTATACTTCTGTTTTGAGGGAATCAAATGTATGATCTACTAAGTTTGTGCAAAATAAAAGTATATACATAGATTAATAGTCCATCTAATCCATTAAAGTGAATGGGCCCACCACGGTATGCACTGGCATACTACAGACCTACTACATTTTTCTGACATAAACAATAGTGTTATTCAGAAACCTATATGGGACATCAGTATTATAGTGGTCCATTAGAATACTGTACAACCCCTATGCTCTTTCCATTGTTATTGGGAGCTGTGGAACTGGCCTGTGCGGACGCACCTCTCTTTCATGTTCCGTTAGATTAGTTGCCGATGAGAGACTGCTGAGGACCAAGTCAGCATCATTCACAACCTCGGACAAGTTCTCCTGGTATTGCCTTAGCAGTTCCGCTCCATAATCTGCCATGCTTATCTTGCCTGAAATGAAAAGAATATATGTCACCAAAATTCCTAGAGAAATATAGCTAGCACCTATTGTGAAGTAATAGGCTGCAAATCCCCTTAATAATGTGACTTGTGTCTTTCAGAGCTTCCTGAGAGCTGTAGTTCCCCAATAGTCCCAGACCCACAGGTATTTGACCATTTGTCTATTTGACCATTTACTTATTATTATTACTTTATTATTATTATTATTATTATTATTACTTATTATTTGACCATTTACTAGTCCATCCCTGGAGTAAAGAAAACATTGCCCTGAGAGCAATTACTAGATAAATATCCAACAACACATGCATTAACCACAGAAAACATAGTTAAACCTTCCACCATATGTGACATACTGTATATACAGATTGTATACATTGTGGGTGTGTGGGATATGGCCGGCTCCTACAATGGCTGGAACCAAAAACAATTACAGTCCTGGTCAACTAAACATAACATAGGTGGGAGAGACATATGGGGGTGGGAGTCCACATACAGTCAGTCATTGCTCCCTATAGATGTTGTGAAGAAGGGGAAAAGGGCCTACAGTCTTCCATTTTAGTAAACTATGGTCATCCAACTACTGGGCTACAAAGATGGGGTATTCCTTTAAGGTTTTCTACCTTTAAAGGTGGCTTTTTTACTGTGCGGCTCAAGAATATCAAGCAGGGTGTGCAGATCGGGGAAGGCTTCTCTTACAGCTTGTAGCAATTTGATCAAACTGTCAGGACTCAAAGTTTTGGTTTCCGATGCTTTCCTCAAGAGCTTGTCCATGGCTTCCTTGTGCGATGCACCTTCACAGCAATCCGTGATCACCTGTCATTATAAAGGACATATAGTATTTCTACTGGTAAAACATAATCAATAAAGTAAGCTACAAAAACAAAGTTCTACCACTGGAAGAGAGAGAACACTCTGAAATACCTTTTTCTCAATATTGGTAAGAAAGCCTTCCTCTGCTGTGTCCAGACACTCGACAATGGGGCTGAGCTCAGTAATACACTGGATCAGCTCTTCTCTGCGTTCCAGCAGGAGATCAAACAGTGTTTTCTCTTTTTCCACCAGCGCTGTCAAGGCGGAGACAAAAATGGCATAAAACCTCCACTAATGGATCATACAGCAGCAAAGGGGACACATTCAGTTGCTTCAAATTATTTAAAGCGACTCTGTACCCACAACCTGACCCCCCAAACCACTTGTACCTTCGGATAGCTGCTTTTAATCCAAGATCTGTCCTGGGGTCCGTTCAGCAGGTGATGCAGCTATTCTCCTAAAAAACAACTTTTAAACTGGCAGCCCTGTGCCCAGTGGCCGTGGCCTACAATATCTGTGCACCACCCCTTCGTCCCTCCTCCCCACCCTCTTCATCATTAGGAATGCCACTGGAACATTTTCTCCTGTCTGAACGTTGCACAGGTGTCTTAACGATCCAGCTCATGTGCCGTGCTGACACAGGTGGGGAATAGGAGACAATCTGCCTAGAGCATTCCTAATGATGAGGAGGACAGGGAGGGTGTGCCAGCCTAATGCCTACACAATCTAGGCCACGGCCGTCGGGCACAGGGCTGCCAGTTTAAAAGTTGTTTTTTAAGACAATAACTGCATCATCTGCTGAACGGACCCCAGGACAGATCTTGGATTAAAAGTGGCTATCTGAAGGTACAAGCGATTTGGGGGGGTCAGATTGTGGGTACAGAGTCACTTTAAAGGGTTTACCAGTTGGCCTTTTCCTGAGAATGGGTCTATAATAAATTTTGGCAGGAGAATGGCTTTAGGGTGGGTTCACACGTACCGACTTGCAGTGGAAATCTCGCTGCGAGTTTTGCAGCGAGATCCGCTACGAGGTAAGGTCCTGGCAGGCCCCTGGGACTACATAAGACCGCTGCGAGTATGTAATGTAGCCGCCCCCTTAACCCCTTCGGCTGCCGCTCGGCTACCGCACCGTCTGTATACATTACCTGTCTCCTTGCTGCACAGGGTCCCGGCTTCCTGCTCTCCCGCTCAGCCAATCAGTGTGTTGCCCAGCCGCAGCCACTGATTGGCTGGGCGGGAGCCCGTGCAGCAAGGAGAGAGGTAATGTATATACAGACAGCGAGGGAGCCGAGTGGCAGCCGAAGGGGTTAAGGGGGCGGCTGCATTATATACTCGCAGTGGCCAGGGGCCTGCCAGGACCTTTACTTTAGCTAGTACGTGTGAACCCACCCTTAATCATTACATAATGCACTGAAACTCTCTCATTCACTTTGTGTATTAAACTTGTCATATAGGAATTAAAGGGGCACTTTGAGGAAAAATTAAGCTTTTAAATCAACTGGAGTAAGAAAGTAAAAACCTCAAGTCCTCCAGTACTTATTATCTGTTGTATGTCCTCCAGGAATTGGTGTATTCTTGCTAGTCTGACACAGTGCTCTTTGCTGCCACCTCTATCCATGTCAGTAACTGTCCAGAGCAGGAGAGGTTTTCTTTGAAGATTTGCTGCTGCTCTGGACAGTTCCAGTCACTGGCAGAGGTGGCAGCAAAGAGCACTGTGTCAGACTGAAAAGAATATACCACTTCCCGCAGGACATACAGCACCTGATAAGTACTGGAAGACTTTAGATTTTTAGAAGTCATTTACAAATCTGTATAACTTTCTAAGAACAGTTGATTTAAAAACCTATTTTTCTCTCTGTAGTCCACTTTTAAACTTTGTTGGCCTAAAACCAGATGAGCCTTTTAATAAATGTTCTACAATGTTCTTCTTACCAGTTTCCACTGATTCCTCCCCTGCCGAGTCCTTCTCTTGCGGCTCCTTCTCCCGCAACGCTTCATTTACGCTCGGATTGGTGTCTCTGCACAACTTCAGTAAAGCCAGAACAGTCTCAACAACAATGCTCTGCCCATCTTTAACCTTTTCCAGGAGTTTTGCAAACGTTGAGCTCCCTTCCTCAGCTTGACAACACTCCACCACAGCCTTTAGTACAAAACACATAGAAGTAAAAGCAAAACTTCATGCCTGCTGCCATCCCATCTAGACTGTGCAAGACCTGAGGAGAGATCTTCTCTGCCACAGCAATAAGAAGTGGATGGGACTGAACAGTGAAACACTGGGAATGGATATGTTGGGGATTTAAATGTGTGTACACTAATCCTCCAGTGAGAGGCTTCCCCTTCACCCCAGTATAGTGCTACAAGATGCATGTAAAAACATAACCTGAGTGATCTGTATTATTCCTGACTGTTCTTTGCATAAGTGCGGGGACACAACGGCATCTTTAAAGTGTCGTTTAATTTTATTTACAGGCGATTTTAAGAAACTTTGTAATTGGATTTATTAGCCGAAAAATCCATTTTTATAATGAAAAAGCAGTTTAAAGCCCTCACCCCAGTCTTCATGGTTATCTATGGAGAGGGGAGGGGTGGAGGGAGATGAGGCACCAAAACAGGACAACAAAGAGTTAATTTACAGCTACATCACCGGCTATCTCCTCTGACAGTCAGCACTGAGCTCTGAATACTGGCTTTCACACAGCTCCCATTGTGTAATCCTTTGTTCTATGGTGGCGACTTAATCTCCCTCCTCCCCCTCCCCTCTCCATTGGTTAGACAGGGCATGTCTGATGTAAAAGAGTCGAGATTTCCTGATAATGAGCAGTGAAAGAGAGAGAGGAGGAGGGGAGGGGGGGACCTGGGGAAAGACTTTTTGAATGCAGATAATGGCATATTTGCCTGAAAACCCAATTACAAAGTTTCTTAAAATCGCCTGTACTATCGATTTCTGGGAAAAAAAAAAAAAAAAAAAAAAAAGACAAAATAGTGACACTTTAAGGCAACATGGATGGCGGGGGGCTCTCACCTGCTTCTCGGCCTCGTTGATTTCTTGACACTTGTTCAGGTTTTCTAGGACGCTCTGGGGGTCTGACAGAGCCTCACTAAAGATACTTTCATAACGGATAAGAAAATCCAACTCACCCGATGTTTTCTCAGGTTCTAAAAACAAAATGCATGTCGCCCAGATAAATGAATAAGAAATAAATCCATCCATAAAACGCTTTCATCTTAACTCACTACTGCAGCCTTTGTACCCAATAAACAACGACAGCCAGATCCTGATAAACCCGTCTCCCCATCAGCTGCTGCAGTCCCTCTTATTCCATCCTGCTCTAGTTTTTTTTGTGTTTTTTTTTTTATGAGGTCCAATGTTTTTATACATGTATATGGGAAATTATGTGTAGCAATCACATAATACTAATAGATAATGAAAAGTGATGTTGCTTATATACTACATAGGTAATAATATATGTATATTCATAAGTGCAAATGGATCCCAACCTGTTCCTCACTTCTGAGCACAGTTGACAGAAAATGTTTTGATGTGGCTTTCCGAAACTGGCATCTAACACTTATTCTTTGGAAAGGTGACACATTTCTGATCACTAGACAGTGGTCCTAAGCCCCTAGTTTCTGTATAGTACGTAACTGCAGTGAAGAGACGTTTGTGGTTGAGCATGACTGCCGCCCTATTGAATGTCTGTTGGGATGATGAATATAATGGAGAGCTGTACCCTACTGTCTTTCATCACATAGAAGTAACATGGAGCAGCCGTGGGTATTCTTGGCCACCATTCTTTTCATATTCCTCTTCACCGAGGAAGAACATTGGGCTCAGGAAGATTCTAGGGCTATTGGGGTCTTATTGATCAAACAGTCATCAGCTATCTGGGGGATAGCTAATGAATGCCAATTGTCGACCAGGGGACATTAAAATAACAGACAGACATCCTTTTTCAATAGTGTGACTCCGTAAAACATTCCCTGTGTAATAACAAGGCATATGGATATCATGAAAGTCAACACCTTGCTTTGGGACCCCCTCTATTAACCACAGCAGAGAGCCTCCTATCACACATTATATAGACGCAATACTGCAAGTATAAGCATCTACAACTTCACTATTAGTGACCCTCAAAAACAGGATAAAATCACAACATGCTTTAAAGGATGTGAACCGAAGTGAATGCATCTGGACATTGGTCTACACGCAGTTGGAGTAGGGGTCTGTGCATATCAGGAGGAAAGGAATGATAAGCTGGCTTTGATTTCTTTGTATCTGCTACCTGCCAGAGGTGAGCAGTAGTGCTGAGCAGAGCTGCCGAACTGTTTGGGTTCGGCAATGTTCTCAAAAGGTACAGGTTCGGAGAACGCTGCAGAACGTGAACAGTTTGATAACTCTGCTCAATGCTAGTTAGTGGCTTCAGGAGTAGTGTTGGTGAAACAAACCCTTTCTCCCCCCACAGATCTAGAGATTCGCCACTAAACTGAAGAGCAGTCAGGTTGTGGCCACCATGGCCACCCCAAGTTCATACACCATAAACCTGTAAAAGAATAAATGGGACGTGAAATTACCAGGATCATCAAGTCTTCTTTTCTTGGCAGCAGGCTCTGCAGTCTCCTCTGCTACAGCTGCTTTACTGTCCTGTGCTGAGGTGCAGCAGGACGTGGCTTCGGTTCCTGCAGCCACAGAGTCGGCATCCACTCCTTTACCAGCTGTTTCTTGTTCTGATGTCTTTTGCTCCTGGCAGATCTCTACTGGAGGATCACACATTGCGGTGCCAGTTTTTGGAGGACTAGATACTTTATCAGGTCTCTCCAAAACTGGTGCAGCGTTAAGCAGTGCAGAAGTTAGTGTTGTTTCTGCACCAGAAGACTCTGTCCCATTCTCCTCCTTCCTTTCAACTACCTTATGATTCTGCATACCCTGCTCCGCAGATCCGTCAGGCAAGGTCGGGTTTGCAGGCTGTAGATTGCCATTAGAGTCCGACTTCTTGCTAAGTAAAGTGGGGCTTAGAGTTTTATTGGTTTGTGGTTGTTCAGATGGGGACAGGAGAGAGGAACCTGCCGCGCTCATAGGTGACAACATCTTTTCAATAGCGATGGTTTCACTTACTACGTTACTCCTAGGGACAACTGGCTTCACATCAGTTTTAACTAAAGTTAATGGCTGGACCGGGGCTTCTTTCTTCTGGCTCTGGGTGGAGTGATTCATCAATTCGGTCAGGAGGTTCTTACAGCTTACTGCCACATCAAACATCTGAAGGCTGTCAGCTACAGAGATGATTTTGGTCAAGTTGTGCTTCCCCGGTGGTAACTTTCCTGAGTACATAATCTCCAGGAGCAACGAGAACTCATCGGCGGAGACAACAGAGGCGTCTATGGAAATGGTTTCAGTAGATTCCAATAGGGACTTGAAGAGCAAACTCGCTGCAGAAAGAACAAGTTTGTGAGCTCGGAAGTGTAAAGAGCCGACAAAGATCGTGCAATCGCAAAACTGCTGCTCTTTACACAAGGTGTAGACCTGCTGCAGGAGCTGGCGGCTGTAGTTTGGTAGCTCCATTGTGTAGAATAGAAGAATATCCTGTGCTAAGGTAACAACGAAGAGTCCCACCCAGGAGAACCTGCGATGAAGAAAAAAAAAATAGAACGTAAGATTTCTGATGGAAACAATGTGCATTTTTTTTTAATAAATTGCAGATGCACACACTTTGATTTTTACATTAAGGTGACTGTACCATCAGGCCCAGGCTGAAGCACTGGAGGCGGGCCGACCCACCCCAAGTGGGAAGAAACCCCCGCCCCTCCATGACGTGACTCCATTAGAATCAATGGAACCCTATCATAGAGGGGCTAGGGTTTCCTCCCACTAAGGGTGGGTCGGCCCACCTCCAGTGCTTCAGCCGGGGCCTGATGGTACAGTCACTTTAAAAGGGGGCACCTTAGAGGACAGAAAAAAATTTTTTTTCTAATATGTTGCTTTAATAAAGTTATAGCACATTGTAATATAACTTTATTGAATGTATTGTTTTATCTACCATTTAACTTCTGTTGACTGTTTGTACGGGGAACTGCAGGGCTGTCTAAGGGTACTATTACATGGAACGATAATCGGCCCTATCCGGCCGATTATCGCTCCGTGTAATAAACACAACGATCAGCCGATGACAACGATCATTGGCTGATCGTTGATATAGGTTTGGACCTATAATTGTTGGGCGCTGACAGCGTATCGCTACATGTAATAGCGGTGCGAGGCCAGCGGCTGATGATATGTAAAGTGCATACATTACCTGTCCAGGCTGCAGGGCTTCTCTTGCGCTCTGCTTCTAAACAGTACACAGGGGAAGCAAAACCCTGCTCTAAACATCGCTGTGCGGCAGTGCTTGCTGTGAGCAGGGGATCGGCTTAGACAACCCTGCAGTTCCCAACACAAATGTTGGTGGCAACAGAGGGGACCGTTTTGCCAGTCAATGGAAGTTGAATGGTAGAGTTAAAAAAAATTAATAAAAATTAATCTATATGACAATGTAACATAACTTTATTACAGTAGTATTAAAGTTAAAATGTATTAACAAAATATTTAGTATATAAAGTATTCCTGTCACTTTAGACAAGATAGAGAGCATGGGTCTTCAAACTGCGGCCCTCCAGTTGTTGCAAAACCACAATCCCCTAAAGCTTTTGTTGTCCAGGCATGATGGGAGTTGTAGTTTTGCAACAGCTGGAGTGTCAATCTATCTATATTAGTAAAGATATGTGACTGTCTGCAGTGGTCATGTGTGGGGGTAATCCTATGGGTCAGGAAGGTGGGGGGGGTCTCTGGTTTCACTGAAGAGCCAGCCATCTACCGCTCTCCACTCTGGCTGATAAAAGCGAGCAGCAGACTGCACTGGACTGCAGTAGGGCTGGTTATGGCTCAATGGCAGCTATAAGAAATGTCCCATCATGCACCAGGAAGCTACTGAGTCCTATGTGTAATGTATCCACAGCCCAGGACAATACCAGCAGAATGTAACCCTCAGAAACCAGCAGAACACACCCACCAATCAGAGCTCTGCTTTCATTTCCCACCCTACCTTAGAAACAAGAAAGCAGGGATCTGATTGGTCACTAGACTTGCAACCACCCTTACAAAAATGAAAGCAGAGATCTGATTGGTTGCTATAGGCAACAGCTCCGCATACATCATTACATACACTAGGTGACCAGTCCGGTCCCTATACACGTTATAAACAGCAAGCAACGTCCGGCTCCTCCTCACAACGGACACCGCGTCCACACCGCCCCCCGCCGGACACTCACCCGCTCTCCGCTCCTTATCGCACCGTTTCTATACGTTCTATAGCCTCCCTAATTTGACATCTCTGCCTTCATGTTGAACGACAGGCCCCAACGCTCCCTAATTTCCCTTCGACCCCGTCAAGCCGTACGTACGACGTCACTACGTACTACGTACAGCGCGCATGTCTCTGAAACGCAAATGCAAAGAGTGTTGGCTCGCGGCGTTACCAATAAAGTTGTTGAAAAAAAAAGTACTGATCAGTGATAGGGAAATAGCCGGCTTCACAGCAGTTCCCTAGAACGTTATTGCCCCCTCGTGGTCGGCTTTTGACATGGCACAATATTTAGTCATTCTACGAACCTGATCGTTGTCTTAAAGACTTTCAGTATTTTAATTAGTTTTTTTTTTATTTGGATATAATATGTTAAATTTTCATACTTACATAGATACAGTAATTTTCTTGTATAAACAGCGCCACTTCTGTCCTCTTGGTTGTGTGTGGTATTACAATTTAGCCTCCATTCACACTGTGGAACTGAGCTGCAAAATCCACATGCCAACTAAGGACAAGGGTGGTGCTGTTTCTAGAAGGAAGCGGCCATGTTTTTCTAAGCCTCTTTGAATGCAGGGCCCAGTTAAAAGCTTTGAAGGAGCAGGGAGCCATTGTCCCCTCGCTCTGTCACTCAGCCTTCTAGGTTGCCTGCAGCTTCTACATATGGAGAGCAACTACAGACTAGAGAAACTACCTACTGGGGACACCTACATAGAGGAGGAAACTACCTATGGAGGGCACCTACACATTAGGGAAACTACCTACTGGAGGCAACTACCTAGAGGAGAAAACTACCCATGGAGGGCACCTACATTCTAGGGCCTACTGGGGGCACCTACATAGAGGAGGAAACTACCTATACACTTGCACACTAGGGAAACTACCTACTGGGGGCACCTACATAGAGAGAGAAACTACCTATCAAAGGCACCTACACACTAGAAAACCTACCTACTAGGGGCACCTACATAGACAGGGATTACTGCCTATTATTGCACATTACCACCTTTTTCTTGCTCCTCCTTCGTGGATCAGGAAGATGTGTGCAGGAAAGGAAGGGGCTTAGCAGCAGCCATAAGTGAGGATGCGGACAGACTGTATCTTCTGGGAGGCACATCTGCCTGCAGAACAAGATGCTGGGCAGCTCCATCAGATGTCCACAGCCTATGGTATAAGAGAAACAGATTGCTGAACTCAGGGAGACCAGCCAAACGACAACACTGCCGGCTGCTAGTGAAAGCGCTCAATGCAGTGAAGTCCTAGGTGCATTGCCCCCTGGGAAACATGAACATGCAAAAGAAGAGCCTGTGGAGCCTCATTGAAGAGGCAACACCCCGAAACAGCTGTCTGTGGATGGTTACCTAGCCTTGGTTTATCCCGTGTCATTACATTGACCCATAGAGCCACTTAATATGGTGGATTTGGTGGTTTCCTAACAGGAGCTGCCCCTTGGCTGGGTCCTTCCCGGAGGGATAGCTGGCTAGTCCTGTGTTTTGAGACTCATCAATGAGGCTCCACAGGTTCTTCTTTTGTATGTTCACACAGCTTATGGTAGACTCACTATTCTGTGGTCCATTAGGCTGTTGACGTCTAATCTGGCAACTCACACTCGTTCCATGCTGATGCTGCCTCTACCCCCTCCCTATTATATATGTTGGTCCTAGTGCATCCCGATTTTCTCTTTCAGCTCCATGGTGCCGCCCCATGTAACGTGCCAACCTAGGCAATGGGAAACCAATAGCTAGAGATTAATATTTCCATATGTGGATGGAAGACAAGTTAGTTTACGGGTAGCTTCACACGTACCGTATTGCAATGAATTTGATGGTGCAGATCCACAGGAGAGATCTTAATAACTTAATCTGCTCCATCACCATCTGCACCATCAAATCTGCTGCGGATCTCCTGCGGATGCTGTACTTGTGAACGCACTCTTAAAGGGGTACTCCGGGCAGGGGGGCCTTTTTGCCTATGGTCGGGGAGGAGGTGGATGAGGGCAATGATGTCCCCTTACCTCCCCGGTTCCAGCGTCGTGTCCCAGATTGCGCCGCTCCGGTCCGCGCTGCCCGGCCGCTTCCTGGTCACTGACGCTGGCTTGAAACATCATGTCTCAAGCCCGCGTCAGTGACCAGGAAGCGGTCGGGCAGCGCAGACCGGAGCGGCGTGATCCAGGACATGGCGCTGGAACCGGGGAGGTAAGGGGACGTCATTGCCCTCATCCACCTCCTCCCCAGCCATAGGCAAAAAAGCCCCCCAGCCCGGAGTACCCCTTTAAGCTGGAATACTCCTTTAAGAGCAATAGGAAGCAAATCTGTAGCAGAGTGTTGAACTAGCTTTCCACAATCCTACTTCTCCAACTTCTGCACCTCTTAGTAAATCTGGCAGAGTGAATGGGGGTGGGGTCAATTTAATTTATGTGTACTCTGGTCTTAATATATGTTCCCCTGTTTGTTGGCAAAATGTGGTGGTGATGTAGTGATATTATGCAGCCTTCATATAGTGGTATTACATGGTAACTGTATGAAAGTATTATTATGAGGTATACTATTATATAGAGATGAGTTTTTATATCTGAAGGATGGACTGACTTTTATTATAAAGCTATGTATCTATGCTGTGTTTTATATATATCAGGAGTAAAATTGCCACTTGGTCCCTGTTTGGTAAGCCATGGCAGCCTTTGCCACCAGTATATCAGAGGACACCAAAGAGCTGACTATATATATACAGGTCCATAGAGTTATAGAAACAGCAGGACCAATGATGGGCAGGACACTCTCTTGACATTTGAGGCTGTTTTTATTGGTGCTGCCAGTAATTTGTCTTTGTTTTATTAGAAAAAATTTTGGGATGAAATCTTAAAAGAATATATGTACAATCTAAGTAAAGAAATTATCTATGGAAAAGCCTGCAGGAGTCTTTGTGAACATCTCTTGCTGCCTTCAGACCAGTCTTTATAGCCGTGTCGATCCAGCCATGAGGAAGTGACGTGTGCTCCCCAGCAAAGTAAATTCTACCTTCTGGTTTGGATAAATCTTCATACATGTCTCCAAACTGATACGGTGTGAAATAGGCAAAGGCTCCCATAGAATGTGGATCCAGACTCCACTTCTTCACCACATATTTGGGGCAGAGTTTTTTCAGCTCCTCCTTTGGTCTCTTGTGGATGATGGACAAGTCTTCCAGCACGACATCAACACAATCCTCATCACTGAGTGACAGAAAGAACCTTGAATCATCTTCTATAGTGTATGAGGCCAAGAGGACACCTCTTCCATTGGTGAAGTTATGGCTCGGATAGTAGATGTTACGGGATGGTCGATCGGTAGAGCTCCTTCCTCCGACTATCCCATCCTTCTCCCAGAATCTCTCATTACAGCTCAGAAGAATCTTTGTGGCACTTGTATAGTGAACGAAACTCAGAGCATTGTACTTGTCATTACTTAGTGGAGGACTGAAGGCTATACGTCTGGTGGCCCGGGCGGTGGAGGTGACGATGACATAGTCTGCAGTTATGCTGGTGAGAGCAGAGGACTTGTTTTTCCGGTAATGGACAACCACAGATTTGTGCTTCTGTGCAACTTTGACCACAGTGGAGTTTAATCTGATGACATTGGCCAGACGGCTAGCTAATGCTTGGGGCAACTGGTCAAAGCCGCCGACTATCTCATCCAAGCTGGTGAAGAAAAAAGTAATCAAAGTGTTACATGTCTATATCATATCTGTTTGCATCTACATTACATGTTCATATTTCTAGCACTACAGTAGCTTTAAAGGGTTCCCCAATTTCATACACTAATGGTCTATGCTCATGCTGGGTTTACACGGAAAGATAGTTCGCCCAATCGAACGATTAACGATTTTGAAGCAACAATTTGGTTTTTATAATGATCAGCGTTTAGATGGAGAAAAATCGTTAAAAGTTTTGTAAGAAAAATCGTTATTGCGATCGTTTTTAAGATTAAGAACGACGATTTGAGAACATGTTGAAAGATCACAATGAACGATTTTTTTGCTCATCGCTTGATCGTTTGCTGTGTTTACATGGAACGATTATCGCTCAAATGCGATCGTTATTGCGAAAATTCGAGCTATAATCGTTCTGTGTAAACGCAGCATTATTACACGGAGCAATTTTTTTTAACAACTAACGATCGCAAACGAGATTGTTTATCGTTAACCTGAAATTGTTCGCCATATTACACAGAACGATGGTCGTTATTACGATCGTTATTGCGATCGTTATTGCGATCGTTTATGCTGGGTTAACACGTAGCGATAATTCGCCCGATCATACGATTAACAATTTCGATGTAACAATTTTTTTTTATAACGATCAGTGCTTAGACGGAACTATATATTGTACGGAAAAATCGTTTTGCAATCGTTTTGCGATCGCTTAGGTCTATCTCGCACATAGGTTTAATCGGTGAACGACTGTTTACACGGAACGATCTGCGAATTTTTTACGAACGACCAACGACGATTTGAGAACATGTTCAAAATTCAAAATGAACGATTTCTCGCTAGTCGCTTGATCGTTCGCTGCGTTTACACGTACGATTATCGTTCGAATTTGATTGGTATTGTGCAAATTCGCACTTTAATTGTTCCATGTAAACGCAGCATTAAGGGCCTATTACACGGGTCGTTAAGAGGAGCAAACGAGCGCTCTCAGCGCTCGTTTGCTCCTCGTTCCCCGCTCGCTACCGCCGCTATTCAACGCGGCTGCAGCGAGTGGGTGAGTGCGGGAGGGGCGGCGGGGAGCTGCAGGGGGGCTGCCCGGGTGATCGCTGATCGTCCGGGCAGCCCATAGGATATAGCAGCGTCTGCTGCCGACGCTCCTATTCAACAGAGCGACAGCAGCAGATCGTTGCTGTATCAGTCACTTGTTTTTCAACATGTTGAAAAACAAGCGACTGCAACAATCAGCCAACATGAACGATGTCGGCTGATCGTTGCACTCTATTCCACGGGACGATTATCGTCCGTAGCGGCCAATATCAGCCGAATACGGACGATAATCGTTCCGTGGAATAGGGCCTTTATTCCTTCTGATCTCAGGAAAACAATGGACAATCTGATATTACACTGAACGATAAGTGAAAAAATGCGGAACTTGAACAAACGAACGTGGAATTACAGTGAACAATTAACGATAATTTTAGGTTCAGATCTAAATCAACGATCAACGACATACGATTTTTCGATCGTTGCCTGCAATTACACAAAACGATTATTCCCCCCCCCCATCATTTATGATGTTAAGATGGCCATCATATATGAAATAGGAGAACTTCTTCAAAAGGCAGAGCCCAAGGCAAGCACCAATGAATCCAAATAGAGCTGACCACAAACATAAGATCGGGACTCGTCGGGTAGACGGATATCTCTCCCAACCCCCACATACACGTTTATCATGCTTGCATGTGTTCTCAGTTAGAAGACTACTCTGGCTGCAGCATATTTTCCAGAAAACAAAATGATCTCACCAGTGAACATCCAATCCTTTGTCATCTGTCGGGGGCCACCATACCCATTAGATGTTCGACTTTTCCCAATGAAATTGACAGTAGCGGTAGCAGAAGTCCAACATTGACTGTAAGATTGCATGTTTACCCCCAAAATTTTAGGGAACGGGCCCTGGCACCAAATAAAGTATCACCAAAAAAATTCTACTCATTCTACTGCTGCCGTGGAAATTTTGGAGGCCAAATTTATAGAGGATAAATTATTATATTCTGTATGGACTGTTTTTTTGGGAGCCTCCATTTGTGTAAACGTTTTAATTTGGCCCAACGTATGCCACCTCCTGAAAGGCGGGTGGGCTTTGTGGGAGGGTACAGGCTTCCTGATACCTGACAATGTTTCTTTAAAGACCAAAAATTGACATAAATCTGTCCCGCACATACCTAATACACTTGGTGCCTCTTACTTTATCTTGGGTTTACATATGAAATGCTAGGTAAATTTGAAGACATTCTAGCTCTAATTTCTGGGCATGACGAATGACAGTAGAAGCATCCATGTTCCCGTTGACATGGACTTTACCTGCTGCTGTTAAACATAGCCACTGCTGATTCCAAGAATGATATGAAGAAGTTTCCATTAGTGTTCATGTCGTGTCCAATCATCTGAACTGCTCCGGCACTTAGATGTCCTTCATCCACCAGGAAAGACTGATCAAAAAATCACAAAGCAAGTTAGTCTCTACTGTATCCCCTGTATCCCGATTCTGTAGAATAACAAACTTTAAGCCAAGAATTTATTATTGGGAAACCCGTCTCACCTACAAAAACCCTACTACCATTAAGCTACCATATCGGGATCTTCCGCCTGCACCTTCTGTCTCCCTCCCCTTGTAGACTGTAAGCCCTCGTGGGCAGGGTCCTGTTTCCTTCTATACCAGCTTGTAGCTCTTTTTGTTTATGTTTCTTGCCCTTGCTTTTGTCTTATGTTATGTTGTTGGACTCCTGGTGTGAATGGTGCTTTATCATAAACAGTAATAACAATGACTCTGTAATACCTGCTTGGAAGCTTGGTCAAACTCATCCAGAAGTACTGAGCAGTTTCCATGTGCTCTTGCAATGACCTGAAGAGAACAAATGTTTGATCAGTTTGGAAATAAAGCCAATCTGTCTGTATTCGTGCATGGACTGGACAATATAATGTCCGGCTAAAGGCACACCAACACCAGATTATACTAGAGCAATGATAAGAAGTGCAAAAAGACTGGATATCTAGAGTATTTATAATCAGTGGTTTACATAGAGGACAGCAGGACCCAAACCAAAGATAAAAATGATAGCCCCATGACACCACCACACTTGTAGCCAGTGGCATGGGTACCATGGAAGCAGACCACACAACTGCTATGGGGCCTGTGCAGCAAGGGGGGCCTGGGTTTTAGCTACTGATTACCAAATACCAACACAGCGGGCACCAGCACCCACACACAGCGGCCACCAGCACCCACACCACCCCGGCCCACCCCGTACAAGCCGGG
Organism: Dendropsophus ebraccatus; assembly: GCF_027789765.1. Classification (NCBI taxonomy): domain Eukaryota; kingdom Metazoa; phylum Chordata; class Amphibia; order Anura; family Hylidae; genus Dendropsophus; species Dendropsophus ebraccatus. The sequence continues at coordinate 24,099,608 of NC_091465.1, forward strand.
CCAGATGGGTATGTTTGGGAAATGGGGGGGGGGGTATGGTGCCCGTACAGGATTCATGGGACCCTGTACTGTTTTTTGCTATGGGCTCTCATAATTCCTAGCTATACTCCTGCTTCTGACTTGAGTATAATTTCAACTTACTGTGTGTAATAACATTATAGCTTCCCTTATTATATTATTATGTATTATTATATTATTATAGCCCATATCCCTATGCAGATCCTCCCCATCCTGAAATGGGCACCGACCCCACAGCAGCTGTATAGTCTCTTACTACATAGTGTATTTGTATCTGCTGATCTATAACCATAGCAGGAACCACACAATTGCAGGCCCAGGGGAGAAATAGGGGTCATACAAGTGCAAGCACGGAGGTCTAGGAGGGCCACACAAGTGCAGGTACAGTATTTTTTGTTTGCCGTCTCCTTCTATATGCCACTCTGATAAACGCTATTTCTCATCTGCTCCCATTATGTAGGTCCATGGACAAGCAGACACCTTCCCACCTAGGGCCGCCCTATAAGAAACAACATATATACCTTGTTTAACAGGCTATAATAAAGCTCATTTACAGATTTCCCTTCTTCCTCTGATGAAAGATCAAATCCGAACAGATTTGGCTTTTTCATCACGTCTTTACTTAATTGTCTGATATTGTTGAACAGATAAAGATTGTCGTCATCTGATGAAATAAAAGGTCTGAGCTTCAGGCCAAGCTTTCTAATGTATTCACGTACAATCCTGTAAGGGGGAACAGAAACATCAACATTAGTTCCATATATCTATATGCTGCCACCTCTGTCCATGGCAGGAACTGTCCAGATCAGTAGCAAATCCCCATAGAAAACCTCTCCTGCTCTGGACAGTTCCTGACATGGACAGAGGTGGCAGCAGAGAGCACTGTGTCAGACTAGAAATAATACTCCACTCTGCAGGACATACAGTTTCCTGCTGTTTGGTCAGGAGTTCTGCTTTGTGCTCTTAGCCATTAAAAAGTCTTCCCTGATGGAAAATTGTTCAGTCTTCCTTGGCCATAAAGTTGATTTTCTAAAGACTTTTTTTTCTTTTTAGCAGTATCCAAAAAGAAATATAGTAATATTATATAACTCGTCCCAATAGGGATCTCGATATTAATACCTGTGAGTCTCTGGCAGACGCATGGGCCCCAGTTCTCCATACCAGCCCTCTGGATCTCTATGGGTTCTCACACGACCTCCAACACGGTTGTCGGCTTCCAGCACAATCACCTGACACATGAAGAATAAAGCATAATACATCATATTTGTATATAATATCGTCTTTTTATTGCACTTGCTTAACAGTAGAGGCTTATCTATGTATGGAGCCTGTATATAAAGTTGCATTGGCCACCACTATGGTTGTAAGGCACTTTTGATTACCCAAATTCCTCTATAGCTCCATACCGAAATTTCTTGAACAAAATTGTGTGTTTGTGTGTAGAACTCTATTGTGGGAGAACCATAGACCAATGTAGATCTTAATTTTCCCATTGTATTCTTGGTAAATGCCCATGTAAAGTATAGGACGACACGTTTTGACCTAGAACCTTTTGGATCCAAAATATATATATAAAAGCAGAACATCCTTGTTTGAGTCCTCAAGGAACACAAGATCAAGCATATTTAGATGATGTCTATATGTGTCCACTTACCAAGAATAACATGGAAAATTAAGATCTGCATTGGTCTATGTTGGTCTTACGGGAGGAGTGGGGGAGTTGTGTTCTAGAGCAACAGACTGTATCTTCTACTTTGTTTGATATAGTGCTGTATCTCTACATAAGGGTATTTCCACACTACGGAATCCCGGCGGATCACCCCCACTCATGGCTGGTCTTCAGTCTATGGTTTGGCACGTTCCGCCATCTGCCTGAAGAATGAACCTACTCATTCTTCGGGCGGGAGCTGCAAAATCTATGGTGGGTCATCTGCCAATCATATTACCAATAAGTGAGGAGGGTTCAGAATGTGACCATCATGCACAATCATATTAAAGTTACTCACTAGCCGACTTACCCTGTGTCCGACATCCTGCAATGCTTTGGCTGCAGACAGCCCAGCCATTCCAGCCCCAATAATGACAATGTTTTTTCGGTGAAGTGTCTTGGTAGTTGGTAAGCCATTTTTGGCAATATCAAATAACTCTTCATATTCGGGGTCCTTAATGCAATCGTTTAGAGTGCTCAGATCAGTCTTCACCCTCCCAGGCAGTAACCAGAGTACCAGGGGAAGAAATACTGTCGATAATGGAGAAGAACACAATATGTAGGTTATCACATATCTCACAATGACAAGATGACACTATAAAAAGACTGTTGCTTATGAGAGATCTGCTTTCAGTGCATACTGGGGTTCTCAGAGACCATGTCCTGGACAACCATGTTATAGAAGAAATATGAAAGCAATTGAGGCACGTACTCAGTAGATTTTTAATGGGAAGAAAAGTGATATTTTTTTGGAAAAAAAAATAAAAAATAGCCAGAGCATGCTGGGATTTTGCAGAAATGCCAAGATGTCCTGCAAAGAAGCTGAATACAAAACAACCTTGTGGGTATGGCATTTTATATTTCCTAATTTCCTGCATTTTTTAAGCCAATAAAACACCATGCGACAATTATGGTGTTTTTTTTTATCGATTTGGGATTTATTAATTTTTTTTCAAAAATATCCACTGTCATTCCATCCTATAAGCTTAGAAAGACCTGATAACTGCAAGCAAAGAGCTGATTTACATAAAATGCCCTCAAAACATGTTAAAAGACGCCTTCCAAAAAACTTTGTACAATAAAAGCCAAAAAGAAGAGGAAAAAAAGAAAGAAATCTGAGCCTTAAAGTGTACCCATCTTTTGGGGGAAACTTTTTGAAACGTCATAGAGACATCCAGAAATGAAGTTATCCGGCAGCATCCAGTAGTGCAAATAAGATGAAATTTATTCAAGCAACATACATGGTGGCAATGTATGGCAAAGCCAGGCATGAGAGAGACCCACAGAGGTCAAAACATTGTCACTGTGTATGTTGCTTGAGTAAATTTTATCCGATTTGCACTACTGGATGCTGTCGGATAACCTTATTCCTGATTGTCATACTGTCTTCACTTGGGTTTGGAGACCCTTTGGTGTGCGTCCCACATCTACTGACAGAAAGGCTACTCTCTACACTTGGTGCTGTTCTATCACTCCTTTGATGGTATGTCATATAGACATGCCAACAGGTTTGATTGTTCTGGGTCTGAGTGTTCATACCTGTACCGATCAGGAGAACGAGCAGGAGATGACGCGCTGCACCGCCGTCCACTCCCGCTTTGTGTTAGAATAGAAAAAGAGTCTTGCTCATTATGGAAGTCTATGGACCTAATTATTTTAAGTCTATGGACGGAATTAAAATGGAGCCTATGGAACGTCTGGTAATCTCTGTACCAGACGTTCCATAGCGCTCTATTATAATTCCGTCCACCACTACTTTAGCAGTGAGATGAAGAACATGCTCTATGGTTGACACTAATATAAGCAGGACATGAGACCACGCCACTTACCAAAGATGTCCATCTCTTTCTTCACTGTAGTATTCCAATAAGATAGCCATTGGAAAATAATCCTTATATAGTACCATAAGCTAGGAATAGTGGGCGGGGTTTAGCTGTTTTGCATACTTTGATGACAGATACATTGTGTTATTCTAAGGTGACATATGGCATTATGACAATAGATGGTATGTGTTACAACATGTACCTGGCCGCCGGCACAATTCACATTAAACCCATTTCCTGATCTGATCTCTTTCTGGGACAGTTCACTAGGTAGCTTGATGTATCACCACATATATATAGATACATTCTCACGTAAGGATGAAGATATTGTCATAGACAAAAGTGTAGCTTAAAGTGGTTATCCAGGCTTAGAATAACATGGGCATGTTCTTCCAGAAATAGCACGACTCCAGCATGGGTGTTGTTTTTCACCTCCCATTGAAGTGAATAGAGCTGAATTGCAAAACCATCTGGAGACAAGAGTAGTGATTTTTCTGTAACAAAGCAGCCATAGTTTTCTAATCCTGGACAACCCCTTTAAGGCCCCCACACACACACAATTGATCATGCCTTTTAATAATACTGATGTACAGTAGTAGAGGAGCCTTTAGACCCCCAAGACGCCAGGGCCTGGATGGGACATGTACCTCTGCACCTGCTCATAGTCATTACACATAGATTTATAGAAGTCATAGGACAATGCTCTGACGTGCATGGCTGAGACCACAGTTTCTCTGACATCCCATGACATATTAGTTATCACAGCTGATTGTTATCCATATCTGCCATTCCTATGTTTTGAGGCCATGTTTTACAAGATATTGCCATATGTTTTTAGGTAGAGACTCCAGGGGCGTAACTAGAAATGGCTGGGCCCCATAGCAAACTTTTGATCCCCCCCAGGGATCAAAGTGTAGTCATAACTGTATAAGAGTTGAGATGAGCGAACAGGCCGAGGTTCGGGTTCATATGAACCTGAACTCTTGGCTTCTGATTCCCGCTGTCTGCCTGAGGACCGCCTGGAAAACTGGGATACAGCCATAGCCATAGGCTGTATCCCAGTTTTCCAGGCAGTCCTCAGGCTGTATCCACCCTCTCCATGGAGGCTGCAGACAGAATCAGAAGCCAAGAGTTCAGGTTCATACGAACCCGAACCTCGGCCGGTTTGCTCATCTCTAGTCAAGAGGGCCATCTGCAGAACCCTGTCACCCAAATGATGACAGCTTAAGGGGCCCAGTGTATTGCAGGAGCAGACCACGGGGCCCCCTGATGCAGTGGGCCCTGAAGCAGCCGCTATGGTTGCTATAGTGGTAGTTATGCCCCTGAATATAACTAACCACTGCTTACATCATTGACACATCATAGAGACATATGTTGATTGATCTAGAACTGATCACTAGAACAAGTTAGAAGTTTTCTGCTGAGCTGGTTCTGAGAAGTGTTATAAACTACAAGTTAAAGCAAATGTTCCATCAGTACATTCGCTTTAAGCTTTGCACAAGGATAGAATGGTGCCGATGCTGCTGTCCTTTTTTTGAACTGTGGCCCGGTTCCCGCATATTGGCACTGTTTTATTCCTGGCCACTGGCTGGGGGTTAAGCACTGGAGACAGGCTGGCCTGCCCCCTGTGGGCGGAAACCCCCGCCCCTCTATGACGCGACTCCATTTGAATTAATAAAGCCCCATCATAAAGGGGTGGGCTTTTTCTCCCACAAGGGGCAGGCCACCCTTTCTCCAGTGCTTCACCCCACGCCGGCGCTGTTCTATCCATGTGCAAAGCTTAAAGCGAATGTACTTATGGTACATTCGCTTTAAACCCTAGATCCTAACATTTGAGGCCTAATGTGTGATCTGCATAGCTGTCAACAGTCCCGGGGGAAGCCCCACCCGCCGCCACGGGAAGCCCCGCCCCCGTCCAGCGTGAGTGATGTCACTCACGCAGAGCAGGGAGAGGAGTCCCTGGGGACTAGAGGAACCATACTGGTGAGGTAAGTATAGCATTTTATATATTTTTTTAATACAGATGAGGGGACAAGAGGATGCTGGGGGTACTGGTATGATGATGATGAAGGGACAGGAGGAGGATGAAGGGGGAAGTAGTATGATGATGGAGGGGCAGGAGGATTAGAGGGGTAGTACTATGATGATGGAAGGGCAGGAAGATGAAGGGGGTAGTAGTATGATTATGGAGGAGCAGTAGGATGAAGGGGGTAGTAGTATGATGATATGGGGTTCAGCTGCATCATATCGGTAAAAACTACCAGTACTGTATGTACAGTCAGTCAGTAGAATGCTATCTGAGTCTTAGCCTGTGGGGTGTGTAATATACTGGGGACCTAAAACTAGGGTGTGTACAGTGGCCTAGCTACCATAGAGGCAGGGAAGGCAGTTGCTATGGGGCCCTGGGGGGAGGGGGCCCCTGGGAAGATAAGAGCCTCCTGTGTCCTTGCTTAACCCCTTATGTACTGCAGTGTGTAAGTGACCCACTGTTCTCTTACATGCTGCAACACAAAAAAAGGTTAACAAGCTAAAGACAATTAGCACTGCTCTGATGACCTCTGTTGTCTGAGCTCCTGCAGAGGTCAGGGGTTATCAGTGCAGGAGTAGTGAAGGAGAGAGCTAATTGTCTTCTGTATTAACCCTTTTTATAGTGTGTAGGGGGGGAATGGGGCCCATATAGTTTTTTGCTGTGGGGCCCCATGAATTCTAGTTACGCCCCTGGGTGTGTAATATACTGGGGACCTGAAACATGGGTGTGTAATATACTGGGGACCTAATACTGGGGTGTGTAATGCTCTTTTTGTGTTGTTCTGGAACCCACACCCATGTTAGGCCACACCCCACCAAGACCACACCCACAATAAGCCACACCCCCTTTTACCGCTAAAGTGTCCATGGAAAAAAATTTCAAATGTTGCCAACTATGGATCTGTAGTCATCTATTGCCTGTCCACTAAGCTGGTGTGACCACAACCTGTAGCTGTGGTATGACATGCTTCCAAGTGCACAGGGGAAAGCTTCCACAGAAGTAGAAGTCCACTGGGTGGAAGTGGAGGCTTTGTGGACCTGAAAAGGGTAATGATACTTCCTTTACAGGGGGTTGTCTGACACAAAAAATGTGGTGTGCAGGCTTGAGTTAAGAGAACAGAAATACTCACCTTTCCTGATCCACCACCACGGCAGTCCCATGGATCCCCAATGCTAATTATGACTTTGACCCTTCTTGGCCAGTGGGGTACTTCCTGCATAATAATAGGAAAGCAGGAAGCGCTGCTCAACTGGAACCAGAGGCTGTCAGGACAGGGGGATCAGGGTAGGTGAGTAACATTTCTTTCTATCCTATCCTGAGCTGAGAGTGACATCATAGATCTCATTAATGAGTTAAAGCTCAGAGGTTATATCCATGTATATGTAAAAGACTATGGGGTTACAATGAAAATGAACATCTTTTTGGTCCGTTATCATTAAGCGGCTGGGTGTTTTTCTATAATTAATTAATATAATTAATAAAATTAATCTTGTTGCTGGTTCATTTATCTTGTTGCTGGTTGTTTGTAATTATACAGAAGCACATATATCCATATATATTGGTAGGTGTTACTGGAATATATTAATAACTCCGCAATGATGCATAATTATATTGTATTTCCTGACGTCAGAGATTTATACTTCCCCATGGGATTACATCACTGTGCGTTTAGCCGTGTGGACTTAGTGTACTGGTACACATTCCAGACCAAGTTAATAGATAAGAGATAATTTATATAGTAACACAATGGAAATATTTCTCTTTGTATTATGAATGATAATATTGACAATGAGAATACACAGTGTCTCTGTGTCTGAGACTTATCATATCTGTTCTTATAATAAACATATTGACCCAGCCAGTATTATCAGTGGAGGAACACATTGGCCTCTCTGGTAATTTCCATTGCTGTCTTCAAACCAGTCATGGTTAAAAGAACCTTGAATATGCAAAAGAACACTGCAGAGACACCATCACATGTCTCGATGTCAGTGAACTAGCCAGACCTTCCCTCCGGGAAGGAACAACCAAGCCAAAGGCGTTCTCCAGTCAAGGAAACCACCTCAGCAAGGTATCTATCCACAGACAGCTGTTTCTGGGTTTTTGCCCCTCATCAGTGTGGAGTAGGTTTCTGGCTAGTGGGAGCAATGACTAGTAAGTGCATGCAAAAGGACGCTGGTTGACCTTAGGGAGATCAACCAAAAAACCAATAAGAACCTTGAATATCTTGTATAGTGTATGAGGCCAGGAGGACACCTCTTCCATTGGGAAAGTTATAACTTGGGTAGCAGATGTTACAAGATGGTTGGTAAGAAGAGCTTCTTCCCCCCAAGTATCCCATCCTTCCCCCAGAATCTCTCATTACAGCTCAAAAGAATCTTTGTTGGACTACCATAATCAATCATACTCCATGATGAGCATACTCCATGATCCTCCATGACACTCAGTCCATACTCCATGTGGAAGGCTATAAAGGCCCTATTACACAAAGAGATTATCGACTGTACTTGGCCGATATCGGCCTTTACAGCCAATAATCGCCTTGTGTAATAGAAGACAACGATACACAATGTCGGCTGAAAGCCGTCTTTTAACATGTTAAAGGGGTAGTGCACCCAAAAAAAATTTCTTTCAAATCAACTGCTGCCATGAAGTGCCAGAGATTTGTAATTTACTTCTATTAAAAAAATCTCAAGCCTTCCAGTACTTATCAGCTGCTGTATGCCCAGCAGGAAGTGGTATTATTTCCAGTCTGGAGAGCAGGAGAGGTTTTCTATGGGGATTTGCTCCTTTTCTGGACAGTTCCTGACATGGACAGAGGAGGCAACAGAGAGCACTGTGTCAGATAGGAAAGAAAATACCACTTCCTGCTGGACACACAGCAGCTGATAAGTACTGGAAGGTTTGAGATTTTTTAATAGAAGTAAATTACAAATCTCTGGCACTTCATGGCAGCAGTTGATTTGAAAGAAATTTTTTTTTGGTGCACTACCCCTTTAAAAAATCAACAATCTAGATAGCAGCGATCTGCAGCCGTTGCTCTGTATAATAGGAGTGGTGGCGGCAGACCGCTGCTATCTTCTATGGCAGGTGTACTCAACAACTGTTAGTGAAGGTCCACTTACTGGGGTCTATTGTCAGGTGAAGGTCCGAGCTGAACATCATTAGTAAATGTGTTGCGCTCCCCCAGTAGTATATAGCCCCCCCTGTTGCTCCCCTAGTAGTATATAGACCCCTGTGTGTTCCCCTCCCATATAGCCCCCCTGTGCGCTCCCCCAGTAATATATAGCCCCTCTCTGTGTGCTCCCCCAGTAGTATTTAGACCCCCCGCTTTGTGCTCCCCCAGTAGTATATAGACCCCCCCGTTTTGTGCTCCCCAGTAGTATATAGCGCCCCTGTACTCCCCCTCCCATATAGCATATAACATAAAAAACAAACACTTATACTGGGTCCAGGTGTCTCTTCTTCTCTTCCCCTCTTGTGGGTGCCGTCACTCGAGCGCCGAAACCAGAAACAGGACAGAGCAGCCTCTTGTGACCGCTGCGGCCACAAGAGTGACTGACAGCGAGGGAGCCGATAGCTCGTTACGAGCGCTCATAGTTACTGTGCAGAGGGGAGCAGCACAGCTCAGTATACAGGTACACTGAGCTGCAGCAGGGGTCTGGACAGCTAGCCTCCACAGTCCGCCAGTTGAGGACCCCTGTTCTATGGGCTGCCCGGATGATCCAGTGATCACCCAGGCAGCCCCCCCCCCCCCTTGCTGGAGACTGCTGAGTACTGAACAATCACAGATCTTCACCTCCGCCCAGTCGCTGATTATTCGATTATTCGACACTGGTTGTATGTCTCATATCTGTCCGTGCATGACTCTGGGTCCATATGGTTGATGTAACAACCAAACCGTTTCAACGCACCCATTATGCAACTCAATACTTCCTTGTATCACATAAAATTGGTGACCACATCCAACATTCCATCTACATTACTACTTGGAGGTTATCTTTGCACAACATCTTCCCTCGTGTCCTATAAGGTCATGGAGTTACAGAAGATTACATAGATAATGAACAATTCTTCTTTTCACTGACAGCTGTTCCTCCCAGTTCTACCATAGATATGTACGATTGGTTTTGCAGATAGGGAATAAGTTATTGTCACAGAACGGCCGGTGTTACTGAAGGTCATCCCGGCCAGTACCGCACGCTCCATTGTGTGAACTGATATGTCTCTGTGGCCGCCATTCAATGAATAGCGGCTGCAGAAAACTGACATGTCCGTTTTTCATCCGGCTGGATAGAATTCCGGCCGGAGCGTATACTATGGGGGACATTTATGAAAGGTAGACCAGAGGTGTACGCCAGGGAGAAGGTGCAGATTCACCCCTTCTCCCTGGCGTACGCCTCTCATACGCCCGGCTCGCCCGATGGGCGGGCTGGAGGAGCTTGGGGGGGGGGGGGGGGGTGATAAGGCGATTATGCTAAACATTAGGTGATTATGCTAAACATATGTTGTGTGAACATGGCCTTACATACTATAGTATGGTCTTACAGCCTCATAGTCAGGGTTTTGTTTGCAAACGATAAAAAGGTCACATAAAGTAATCCTGTCATACAGTACTAAAAATATTATAATTTAGTGCCAAAACAATCACTGTATGCGCTATTGAGACCTCTATAAAGTGCCCATATAATGTAACCACTTAAAAGGGGAGAGTTATCAAACATGGTGTAAAGTGAAACTGGCTCAGTTGCCCCTAGCAACCAATCAGATTCCACCTTTCATTTTCCAAGGAGTCTGTGAGGAATGAAAAGTGGAATCTAATTGGTTGCTAGGGGCAACTGAGTCAGTTTCACTCATGATTGATAAATCTCCCCCTTAGGGTATGTTCACACTGAGTAAATCAGACAAAATCTTAGCTGTTTAAATATGGCCAGTTTGGGTTTAAAAATAAGTAAAAAAAAAAAAAAAAAAAAAGGTGTGCTCATCTGCTGTGACCTGCCTGTTGTCAGTATTGTTTGGGAACTAAGGGTATATTCACACTAAATAAACCTGTTCCAGTGTGCCATAGCCTTTCTATGTGAGAGCACACGCTCCTCTGCTGCCACCACTCTCCGTTTAAAGAAGTGACATCTCAAGTCTGTGAGCGGAGAGCGGCGGCAGTGGAGGCGCACAAGCTCTCCCATAAACAGGCTATGGCACACTGAAACAGGCAGGATCTTCCGCCGCCTGATTTAATAACCTGGGTGCGTTCACACCTACAGGATCCGCAGCAGATCTGCAACAGATCCGCAGCAGATTTGATGGTGCAGATTTGATGCTGTGTTCAGTCATTTAAATGAAATCTGCTGCGGATCTGCTGCGGATCCGCAGCAGAAAATACGCTGCGGATCCGGTAAGTGTGCCCAAACAATACTGACCACAGGCAGGTCACAGCAGATGAGTACACTTTTTTTCTTATTTATTTTTAAGCCCAAACTGGCCATATTTAAACAGATAAAGAAGTTAATGAACAAACCCTTTAAAGGGGGTGTCTCACTAAAGCATTGATGGCATGTTGTCCTGATGATAAGTTCATCCACTATCTGTTTCTACAATAACAAAGGGGGCTACCCTCATGGTAGACCATTGACTACTATATATTATGCCAGGGTAAAGACATCATGAGCGTGAGATGCTGAGCACTTGGTCCTAGGATGGAGGGGATCACAGCTCCTCCCAGTGATTGGACACTACTAACATATGCAATGCCATCACTGTCCATGACAATCCCTTTAATTCCCAGTATCTTTATTCAGTCCTGGTCATTGCCTAACAAACTCAATGGAACAAAAATAACTATAAATAAATAACCACATAAAAAAAAAATAAAAAAAAATAAAATATATATATATATATATATATATATATATATATATATATATATATATATATATCGAGAGAGAGAGAGAGGCTGTCACACGGCTTTTCCAGGCTTCTGAGTGGTAAATCTGTTGATGCAGTGAGTGCAGCCCACGTTAATATCAGTAATTGCGGTAATATCGGCTTGTGATCAATACATAAATAGATCATCCTCGGCTTTCCCAACTAAACATTAAAACTTACCTAAGTTAAGAGTTGACAGAACAGTAAAGTTTGGACTGGGGCTATCACACTGTAAATTAATGGTATAATAGCGACACCTAGTGGTGGAATGACAAAATTACTATTGGCAGCGGTGGGATTCGAACCCACGCCTCCAGAGAGACTGGAGCCTAAATCCAGCGCCTTAGACCGCTCGGCCACGCTACCAGGTACCCTGCAGATTTAATTGCATTAGAGATGAGATACATAGAAAGCTCTGAGTGAGTGCAATGTGATCCATCTATTGATTTAACCCTTTCCTCCAAAGACTTCCTTAGCCTGGCTGATAGCGTGTACTGGGGGAGGGGAAGAGCACAATGAACACGTCTTACTGAGAAGAGACTGAAAAGCACATGCCTACATCCTATTCATTGTTTCTAAACTATGTGAGTGGAAAAGAGCAAAAGAACAAAAGAGGAAAAGAGCAAAAGAGCAAAAGAGCTTGTGGATATATACAGCAGCCCCAGTGGCCTAATGGATAAGGCACTGGCCTCCTAAGCCAGGGATTGTGGGTTCGAGTCCCATCTGGGGTGACTATATGTAAATTTTTCATTTTAACCCCTTCCTGCATCCGTCAGTACATTTAGGTCCTAATGCAGGGGTGGCGACCCCGCTCTGAATCGCCGTAATCCTGGGTGCTATGTTTAGCCTGGGACCGCAGCTCGAACCGCGCCCAATAATAATACATTTAAATGCAACTGTCAAAACTGACAACTGCATTTAAATGTATTATTTCCCCATTCCCTGGTGTCTAGTGGCGGGATCTCCCCCCCGCAATGCGATCCTTACCGAGCCGGGCTGAGCAGGGGCGGTCTTGGCATTTCTGGGGCCCCAAGCGAAGTTATGTCTGGGCCCCCCCCCTCGACACGCGTTCCAAAACAATAGACCGCTGTGTGTTTCCCCCAGTAGTATATACCCCTTGTGCGCTACCGCCAGTGATATATACTCCTTGTGTGCTGCCCCAATAGTATATACCCCTTGTGTCCTGCCCCCAGTAGTATATACCCCTTGTTTGCTTCCCCCAGTAGTATATAAACCCCTATGTGTTCCCCCAGTTATATATAGCCCCCCCCCCGTGTGCTCCCCCAGAAGTATATGGACCTCCTGTGTGCTGCCCCAGTTGTATATAGACCCCTTGTGTGCTGGCCCAGTAGTATACAGACCTCTGTGTGCTCCCCCAGTTATATATAGACCACCTGTGTGCCTCACAAGTAGCATATAGACCCCCCTGTATGTTCCCCCAGTAGTATATAGACCCCCTGTGTGCCCCACCAGTAGTATATAGACCCCTGTGTGCTCCCCTTTAGTATATAGCCCCCCTATGTGCTCCCCCACTTGGATATAGACCTCCTGTGTGCTCTCCAAGTTGTATATAGACCCCATTCTGCTGCCCCAAGTAGTATATAGACCCCCTGTGTGCTGCCTCCAGTAGTATATTGACCCCTCTGTGAAGCCCTAGTAGTCTATAGCCCCCCTGTGAGCTCCCCCTGTTATATAGCCCCCCTGTGTGCTCCCCCCATTTATATAGACCCCCGATGTGCCCTCCCGCAGTTAAACAGACCCCTGTGTGCTCCCCCTCCCATTTAGTATATAACACAATAAACAAACACTTATACTCAACTGGGTCCGGGGCGTCTCCTCTTCTCTTCACTCTTGTGGCCTCAGGAAGGGTTTTCCCTGCGATCACAAGAGGCCGCACTCCCCTTGTCCTGGCGCCGATGCTCCAGTGATGTCACTGGAGCGCCGGCACCACAAGGACAAAGCTGCCACTTGTGACCGCAGGGAAAACACTTCCTGCGGCCACAAGAGTGACTGACAGGAAGGGAGCCAATGTCTCCCACCCAGTCAGTGCTGCTGCATGTAACTATTAGCGCTCATTACGAGTGCTCATAGTTACAGTTCAGATGGCAGCAGCAAGCGGCGCAGCGGCCCTGTCCAGCAGTCTTGAGCACAAGAGCAGAACGTGGAAGGCCCCCTGGATGTTGGGGGCCCCAAGCGACCGCTTGGGGTGCTTGGTGCCAAAGACCGCCACTGGGGCTGAGTTCCCTGAAGAAGCTTGTGTTGGCGAAACGATCGTAGGGACAGCTGGGACCCACATAGCGAATATGGGTGAGTGTTAATACTATGGAGATTTGTTGTGTCTGTATATAATTGCCAAGTTTTTTTTACTAATATTGAGGCTATGTCTACATATTTTTGGCACTTTACTAGACCTTCTCCAATACTTGCGAGCTCACATTTGCTCTATGTGGGTTGTTTTAACATATGTAATTTTATTAGTGAGTAGTTATTTTTACACTCATGGTGGGACATTGACTACTATAGATTGTGCCAGTAAGTTCCCTATTACACGGGACGATTATCGTGTTAAAAATCGTTATATCGTTCAAATTTAAACCATAATCGTTCAGTGTAATTGCAGGCAACTATCGAAAAATCTTTGGTATGTCGTTGATCGTTGATTTAGATCTGAACCTAAAATTATCGTTAATCGTTCGCTGTAATTCCACATTCGTTCGCTCAAGTTCCGCATTTGTTCACTAATAGTTCAGTGTAATTGCACATTGTTCATTGTTTTGCTGGGATCAGATGGAGTAAACGATCATAGTAACGATCGTAACTAACGACTATCGTTCAGTGTAATATGGTGAACGATTTCTGGTTAATGATAAACAATCTCGTTTACTATCGTTTATAGTTAGTCGTAAATCGCTCCGTGTAATTAGACCCTTAGCTGCGTAAAGACATCATGACCCGAAGGCAGGTTACACATGGGAGTGCAGGGGGTCACCAAGACCCCTATAGATTAAACACTGGTATACGCAATGCCATTGGTGAGACAACCCCTTCCCAGGCCACTGCTCAACAAACACAATGGAGGAAAAAAAAAACTGAAATAAAAAATAAAAAAAACACATAAAATGATGAATTACAAGTCATTGTATTTGATAACTCGCAGCCTTTCCAGCAGTACTGAGGGACAATAGAACTTTGTAATGTCTGATTTGTTTATTTGTTTGTTTATTTATTTATTTATTTATTTATTTATTTGGAATCCTTTATCCGTAAACACATAAGACATAATATACAAAATAACCAAACACTCCTTCCCTTCAGCCAACAGGGGTAGTAAAACCTCAGCATCTATGTAGCCGAAATAGCTCAGTTGGGAGAGCGTTAGACTGAAGATCTAAAGGTCCCTGGTTCGATCCCGGGTTTCGGCAGAAGCTTTTAATGTTTCTATTAGTGACACAATGCGGCTTCTCAGCCATGTAATACACGGGCAGGGTGTCAGGCTTTCACTTTCATTCTAGTCGTTTCCTGAAATCTTATATGCAGTAGATGTATGTAAAGTTATTGATTGACACATAGAAAAATGTATATAGTATGTATTTAAAACACACACACACACATATATACATATCACACATATATATTTATGTAGATCTTTGTATGTGTCATCAATATTTTCATTTTCTCTTTTTTTTTTTTTTTCCCACAAATTCAGATTGTATGTAAAAAAGTGTATTTTACAGACTTCATTGAGACTAAAAGTTTGTGCTGTCAGAAGTGGGATTCGAACCCACGCCTCCAGGGGAGACTGCGACCTGAACGCAGCGCCTTAGACCGCTCGGCCATCCTGACTACTGATGTGTATGAAATAGTGTCAAAAAATATTTTAACAGACTGTCTATACTGTGGTTCCATACAGTCTGTATATAATGTATCTCCATACAGTCTGTGTATTATATATCTCCATACAGTCTGTATATAATGTATCTCACTCCATACAGTCTGTATATAATGTATCTCCATACAGTCTGTGTATTCTATATCTCCATACAGTCTGTGTATAATGTATCTCCATACAGTCTGTGTATAATGTATCTCCATACAGTCTGTGTATAATGTATCTCCATACAGTCTGTATATAATGTATCTCCATACAGTCTGTGTATAATGTATCTCCATACAGCCTGTGTATTATATATCTCCATACAGTCTGTATATAATGTATCTCCATACAGTCTGTGTATAATGTATCTCCAGTCTGTGTATAATGTATCTCCATACAGTCTGTGTATAATGTATCTCCATACAGTCTGTGTATTATATATCTCCATACAGTCTGTGTATTATATATCTCCATACAGTCTGTGTATAATGTATCTCCATACAGTCTGTGTATAATGTATCTCACTCCATACAGTCTGTGTATAATGTATCTCCCTCCATACAGTCTGTGTATTATATATCTCCATACAGTCTGTGTATTATATATCTCCATAAAGCCTGTATATAATGTATTTCCATACAGTCTGTGTATAATGTATCTCCCTCCATACAGTCTGTGTATAATGTATCTCCATACAGTCTGTGTATTATATATCTCCATACAGCCTGTATATAATGTATCTCCATACAGTCTGTGTATTCTATATCTCCATACAGTCTGTGTATTCTATATCTCCATACAGTCTGTGTATTATATATCTCCATACAGTCTGTGTATAATGTATCTCCATACAGTCTGTGTATTATATATCTCCATACAGTCTGTGTATAATGTATCTCCATACAGTCTGTATATAATGTATCTCCATACAGCCTGTATACAATGTATCTCCATACAGTCTGTGTATAATGTATCTCATACAGTCTGTGTATTCTATATCTCCATATAGTCTGTGTATTATATATCTCCATACAGTCTGTGTATAATGTATCTCCATACAGTCTGTGTATAATGTATCTCCATACAGTCTGTGTATAATGTATCTCCATACAGTCTGTATATAATGTATCTCCATACAGTCTGTATATAATGTATCTCCATACAGTCTGTGTATTATATATCTCCATACAGTCTGTGTATAATGTATCTCCATACAGTCTGTGTATTATATATCTCCATACAGTTTGTGTATAATGTATCTCCATACAGTCTGTGTATTATATATCTCCATACAGTCTGTGTATAATGTATCTCCAGTCTGTGTATTATATCTCTCCATACAGTCTGTGTATAATGTATCTCCATACAGTCTGTGTATAATGTATCTCCATACAGTCTGTGTATAATGTATCTCCATACAGTCTGTGTATTATATATCTCCATAAAGCCTGTATATAATGTATTTCCATACAGTCTGTGTATAATGTATCTCCAGTCTGTGTATAATGTATCTCCATACAGTCTGTGTATAATGTATCTCCATACAGTCTGTGTATTATATATCTCCATACAGTCTGTGTATAATGTATCTCCATACAGTCTGTGTATTATATATCTCCATACAGTCTGTATATAATGTATCTCACTCCATACAGTTTGTGTATTATATATCTCCATACAGTCTGTATATAATGTATCTCCATACAGTCTGTGTATAATGTATCTCCATACAGTCTGTGTATAATGTATCTCCATAAAGTCTGTATATAATGTATCTCCATACAGTCTGTGTATAATGTATCTCCATACAGTCTGTGTATAATGTATCTCCATACAGTCTGTATATAATGTATCTCCATACAGCCTGTATATAATGCATCTCCATACAGTCTGACTCTGTATATTATGTATCTCCATACAGTCTGTGTATAATGTATCTCCATACAGCCTGTGTATTATATATCTCCATACAGTCTGTGTATAATGTATCTCCATACAGTCTGTGTATAATGTATCTCACTCCATACAGTCTGTGTATAATGTATCTCCATACAGCCTGTGTATTATATATCTCCATACAGTCTGTGTATAATGTATCTCCATACAGTCTGTGTATTATATATCTCCATACAGTCTGTATATAATGTATCTCCATACAGTCTGTGTATTATATATCTCCATACAGTCTGTGTATAATGTATCTCCATACAGTCTGTGTATTATATATCTCCATACAGTCTGTGTATAATGTATCTCACTCCATACAGTCTGTGTATTATATATCTCCATACAGTCTGTGTATAATGTATCTCCATACAGTCTGTGTATAATGTATCTCCAGTCTGTGTATAATGTATCTCCATACAGTCTGTGTATAATGTATCTCCATACAGTCTGTGTATTATATATCTCCATACAGTCTGTATATAATGTATCTCACTCCATACAGTCTGTGTATTATATATCTCCATACAGTCTGTATATAATGTATCTCCATACAGCCTGTGTATTATATATCTCCATACAGCCTGTGTATAATGTATCTCCATACAGTCTGTGTATAATGTATCTCCATACAGTCTGTATATAATGTATCTCCATACAGTCTGTGTATAATGTATCTCACTCCATACAGTCTGTGTATAATGTATCTCCATACAGTCTGTGTATAATGTATCTCACTCCATACAGTCTGTGTATAATGTATCTCCATACAGTCTGTGTATAATGTATCTCCATACAGTCTGTGTATAATGTATCTCCATACAGTCTGTATATAATGTATCTCCCTCCATACAGTCTGTGTATAATGTATCTCACTCCATACAGTCTGTGTATAATGTGTCTCCATACAGTCTGTATATAATGTATCTCCATACAGTCTGTGTATAATGTATCTCCATACAGTCTGTGTATTATATATCTCCATACAGTCTGTATATAATGTATCTCACTCCATACAGTCTGTGTATTATATATCTCCATACAGTCTGTATATAATGTATCTCCATACAGTCTGTGTATTATATATCTCCATACAGCCTGTGTATAATGTATCTCCATACAGTCTGTGTATAATGTATCTCCATACAGTCTGTATATAATGTATCTCCATACAGTCTGTGTATAATGTATCTCACTCCATACAGTCTGTGTATAATGTATCTCCATACAGTCTGTGTATAATGTATCTCACTCCATACAGTCTGTGTATAATGTATCTCCATACAGTCTGTGTATAATGTATCTCCATACAGTCTGTGTATAATGTTACTCCATACAGTCTGTGTATAATGTATCTCCATACAGTCTGTGTATAATGTATCTCCATACAGTCTGTGTATTATATATCTCCATACAGTCTGTGTATTATATATCTCCATACAGTCTGTGTATTATATATCTCCATACAGTCTGTGTATAATGTATCTCCAGTCTGTGTATAATGTATCTCCATACAGCCTGTGTATTATATATCTCCATACAGTCTGTGTATAATATATCTCCATACAGTCTGTGTATAATGTATCTCCATACAGTCTGTGTATTATATATCTCCATACAGCTTGTGTAACTTTGGCTGTCCAGACATGATGGGAGTTGTAGTTTTGCAACAGCTGGCGAGACAAGGTTCCCTTACTCCTGGCCTAGGGCAGAATGCCCCAATCTGTGGCTCTCCAGCTGCTGAAAAACTACAACTTGTGTGGCAGGTGGCAGGAGGCATGCTGGGAGTTGTAGTTTTGCAAACTTGCATTAAAATAAATAATCTGCATTGTGTTAGGGCCCTTTTACACAGAAAGATTACCTGACAGATTATCTGCCAAAGATTTGAAGCCAAAGCCAGGACTGGATTTGAAAAGAGGAGAAATCTCAGGCTTTCCTTTATGACCTGATCCCTGTTTATAGTCTGTTTCTGGTTTTGGCTTCAAATCTTTGTCAGATAATCTGTCAGATAATCTTTCTGTGTAAAAGGGCCCTAAGATTAGTTTGCAGCTATCATCCTCTATTCTTCTTCTTATTCATTGTAGATGACGAAAAAATATATAGTCCATCTGCAACTAAAGGTCGTCCCTCCACATCCTCGGTTAAAAGCAACAACCATCATGGATGAAGACATCCTGTGGTGGCTGAAGGTTTTACAAGAGTTATAAATGGAAGATTCCCGCCATGTGTGGACTTGTATGTAGCTACCAATGGAACAAAGAACGATTGACAGAACAAATGTGTCTTGTGTTTGTCAATGGGCACAGTAATAATCGAATAATAGTGATTGTGTATAGACAATAACAATTCCCATTGTGTCAAAAGAAGCTGCTTGTACAGATAGTTAGGAAGGACATGGCTGACCTGGAGCGGGTGCAGAGGAGGGCGACCATATTTTTGTTTATTTTTTCAATTTATTCAATGCATTTTAGATCATGTGCAGATTATTCTTTAATAATACATTACATACTAACATGTATTTACTATGTGAATGAGATAAAAGTTTACATAAAGGAAAGGTTTTTTTATTGCATTTTTCCTTTGAACATTGAACATTTACATGAATGTCCTTACATGCATGTCCATAGGGGTAACAGTGGTTGTATGTATGACTGGGACCCTAAAAGTGTCTATAGATGTCTAATAGATGCATGTGAGAAGTTTTGGTCAGTCAGGGTCTGGTCATGGAGAAATAAAACAATCACTAAGCTCAGGGAGATCAGCGGAAAAAAAAACAAAACAAAACAATGAAGTTTTCAGTCAAGAGTCTCCATTTATACATTGCCCCCTATAAAATTTGAATATGATGCAAAAAAACATGGGAATAGCCAGATATCCCTCCAGGGAAGGAAACCTGTTGCCAAGGGGGACCTCCCAGGGGGGAGATCACCAAACCATCCTGATATGTTGTTTTAAAGTGTCACTGTTTGTTCGTTTGTTTTTGCAGAAATCAATAGTCCAGGCGATTTAAAGAAACTTTGTATTTGGGTTTACTAAGCAAATATGTAATTATCTGCATTCAAAAAGACTTTCCCCAGGTCCCCCCCTCCCCTCCTCTCTCTCATTCACTGCTCATTATCAGGAAATCTCGACTCTTTTACATCAGTCGGGCCGTGTCTGCTCTATGAAGAGGGGGGGGGGAGAGAGATAAGTCACCAGCAGAGAACAAAGGATTACACAGCAGGGAGCTGCATAAAATCCGGTATTTAGCGGTCAGAGATGTCAGTGCTGACTGTCAGAGGAGATAGCTGGTGATGTAGCTGTAAATTAACTCTTTGTTGTCCTGTTTTGGTGCCTCATCTCACTCAACCCCTCCCCTCCCTATAGAAAATCATGAAGACAGGGGGGAGAGCTTCAAACTGCTTTCTAATGATAAAAATGCATTTTTCGGCTAATAAACCCAAATACAAAGTTTCCTAAAATCGCCTGTACTATTGATTTCTGCAAAAAAAAAATGAAACGACAGTGACACTCGGTTTGGACACAAAGAGAGAAATACCAGGGTGGCCCCTTTTGCGTCAAAGTCTGGTTGTGGAGACCCCCACTGATTGGTAGAATGGGCAGGGAGAAGTGCTCGTCTAGAAAGTTCACTCCATATTCTATGTGAGTGACAGTAAGTCTATGGAGTTTGTCTACTATCATGAATACCAAGCGGGAAGTGAACACGCCTAGCGAGCAACTGTCTCCGCCCATTCTAGGGGTCTCAACACCCAGACCTTAACAGATGGAAATTTTTGAAAGTCCTTAGTACATAAAAAACATTTTTTGAAATGACAGCAGTGCTTTCTGATAAGAGGCCTTGGCTGCAGAGGTGTCCTGAGTAGTGTGTGTCCAGATAAGTCATTGTAGCTGAAATGGGAGAAGGACTCGCCACCATAATGGTATGTTCCCTTTTCATCAATCTTCATTGCAACAAACCAGATGGACACAGGACATTGATGTAAATGGAACCTGTCAGCTGTAATTCCCATTCTGAAATTCTAGATAGCTGTTAGAATAAGGAGACAAAATGGGGGAGATTTATCAAACTTGGTGTAAAGTTAAACTGGCTCAGTTGCCGCTAGCAACCAATCAGATTCCACCTTTCATTCTTCACAGAATCTTTGAAAAATGAAAGAAGGAATCTGATTGGTTGCTAGGGGAAACTGAGACAATTCTACTTTACACTTTACAGTGTGATAAATCTTCCCCAATGTAACTTTCATATATCGTCTGTGCTTCCAGAATGTGGGGAAAAAATTTTTTCACGATTTTTCATTGCAAAATATTACAGAGGCTGTTCCAAGCATCTCGTCTTTTGCAAACTGGAATTCACCTTGCTCTTTGTCCCATCCCTATAACAGCTTGGAGCTCAGCTTGCTGTTTACAGTCAACCAAGGAGGTATAGGGATGGGAGGGGGAGCGAGGAGGAGCCTGGGAACAGCCCTCTGACACTTTGCCCCATAGAATAAAAGCATTTTTCAACATTTTGGAAGAACAGACGGATATATAAAAGGTACCATTTGTCTCTTTATTCTAACAGCTATCTATCAGTGTCAGAAGTTTAAAAGGGTTATCCAGAGCTACAAAAATCCCAGCACCACTCTTGTCTTCAGTTCATGTGTGGTTTGCATATATTAGTTCACTTACACTTCTATGTGACCACATTACCATCAATGGGGTGGAGCCCAATACTGTGACTCTCCATCACGCAACCCGTATGTGTTTATTATATAATTGAATATACGCATGCCATCTTGTTATATAGCATAGGATAAACAAATTACGAAGTATTTGTAAACTTTCCAACATGGAATTTATAGCTATTCTTCAAAGTAGGACTCAGCCTTTGGTGGACATGATGGTCTCTCTATGAACTCTCTTTGCTGCCCTCAGACCAGTCAACATAGCCGTGTCGATCCAGCCATGAGGAAGTGACGTGTGCTCCCCAGCAAAGTAAATTCTACCTTCTGGTCTGTTTAATGCTTCATTTGTATCTCCATACTGATACGGTGTGAAATAGGCAAATGCTCCCATAGTATATGGATCCAAACTCCACTTCTTCACCACATATTTGGGGCAGAGTTTTTTCAGCTCTTCCTTTGGTCTCCTATGGATGATGGACAAGTCTTCTAGCAAAATATCAATACAATCCTCATCACTTAGCGATAGGAAGAACACTGAGCTGTCTTCGGCAGTATAAGAGGCCAGGAGGACACCTCTTCCATTGGTGAAGTTATGACTCGGATAGTAGATGTTATGAGATGGTCGATCGGTAGAGCTTCTTCCTCCGACTATCCCATCCTTCTCCCAGAATCTCTCATTACAGCTCAGATGAATCTTTGTGGCACTTCCATAATGAATGACACTCAGAGCATTGTACTTGTCATTACTCAATGGAGGACTGAAGTCTATACGTCTGGTGGTCCCAGCGCTGGAGGTGACAATGACGTAGTCTGCAGATATGTTGGTGAGAGCAGAGGACTTGTTTTGCCGGTACTGGACAACCACAGATTTCTCCTTCCTTGTGATTTTTACTACAGTAGAATTTAACTTGATGACATTTCCAAGGGAGCGTAAGAAAGCTAAAGGCAACTGGTCAAAGCCTCCTGTGATCTCATCCATCCTTATGAGACAAAAGGACAATATTAGTAAAATACGCCAAGTAAATTTAGCATATTAGTAAGAAAAATGATATATAGAATACATTTAGAAAATCTTCAGATTCTGTCCCTTTTTTATTTATTTTTTCTATTGAGGCCTTGTTCTAAAGTAAACACTCCATAATAAAAACAGGATAACAGAAGTTTTTAGATTTTTGGTAAGAGAGGTGACTAAAAAGCACCAAAGATCTGTTGGGAGAAACTTTCAGAAGGTTCAACCATTAATGCAAACTCCACCAGTCAGGGTTTTATGGCCAGAAAGAAGCCTCTCCTCAGCAAAAGACAAGTGAAAGCCGCCTGAAGTTTTCAAAAAAGAGCCTTAAAGGGGTTATCCAGCATTAGAAAAACATGGCCGCTTTCTTCCATAGATAACACTACTCATGCCTCCAGGTTGGGTGCAGGTTTTGCAAGTCAGTTCCATTGAAGTGAATGAAGCTTAAAGGACAACTCCCGCGGGACCCCAAAAAAAAAAAAAAAACACAGACACAAACAGACACCATACTCACCATCTCTCCGGTGACGATCGCCACTCGATTCGCCCGCCGTCCGCCTCTCCGTCGCCGCCGTCCGCCATCCAGCGATGTCTCCGACTTCCGGGTCCAGGGGATGGAAAAGGCTGCCAGTGCGCTTGCGCACCGGCAGCCTTTTCATTGGCTGGAGCGCATCACATGGCTTCTAGCAAGCTCAGCCAATCAGGGCTGAGCAAGCTGGAAGCCATGTGATGCGCTCCAGCCAATGAAAAGGCTGCTGGTGCGCATGTGCACCAGCAGCCTTTTCATCCCCATTCACTTTGCATGAAGACGCCGAGGAGGAAGAAGACCCGGACCGCCCCTCGGCTCTGACGTCGTCGTCACCAGATGCCGCCCCGGAGAAGAGGACCGTGACGATCGTAATAGGTAATGTATACATTCTTTAACTTCCGGGGTGGGGGGTCGGGGGTCCGAAAGTGGGGGAAGGGGGCCAGGCCAGGTATTTAACCACATTACAAAGTTATATAACTTTGTAATGTGTGTTAAATGAGCAAAAAAAAAATTTTTGTGGGAGTTGTCCTTTAATAGTAAACCACGTCTGAACTGGAGACAAAAGTCAAAGAAAGTGTTCATGTTTTTCTAATGCTAGATAACCCCTTTTAGATCTCTGAGACTGTGAGAAACAAGATTCTTGGTCTGATGAAACCAAGATTGAACATTTTGGCCTCAAAGTGTCATGTCTAGAAGAAACCAGGCACTGGTCATCACCTGCCCAATACCATCCCTACAGTGAAGTCTGGTGTCATGGTGTGGGGTGGCAGAGAGACTGGCCTGGGTTAAGGGAAAGATGAATGGAGCCTTATTCAGAGTGCTCTGGGTGTCAGACTGGGCTGAAGGTTCACCTTCCAACATCCAAGACAACACAGGAGCGGCTTAGGGTCAACTCTGTAAATGTCCTTGAGTGGTCCAGCCAGAACCCTGACCTTCACCCAGTGAAATATTTCTGGAAAGTCCTGACATTGGCGTCCACCAATGGTCTCCATCCAACCTGACAGAGCTTGGGAGGATCTACAGAGAAGAGAATCCCAAAATCCAGGTCTAAAACTTATGGCATTATAGCCAAAAAGACAGGAGGCCGCAATCACTGCCAAAGGGGCTACAACTAAGTACTTAGTAAAGACCCTGAATACTTACCGCAATGCAAAATGCTAAACGTGAAAGGGTCTAAAGACTTTCCAAGGCATTATATTCCACTATGTGACTTTTGATATCATTATGAAAGCTTTGTAATTTATGGCTAACAATGCAAAGGTGATCATCTGTGAAGCCGGTGGTTGTATTATTGTCACTATGGAAGTTACTAGTATATGGTCCTACAGTAGGCATTATTCAATATAGTCGGTTGTTGACGTTAAAATTTGGGTTCTATGTAGACACTGATATATGAGAACTATAGCAAGATCTATTTTGTGTTCTCTATGAGGATTGATACGACAACATGTAAAAATATTTGCTTCTGTCTGTACCTGGTGGTGTTGAAGATGACATCGTCCTCTATTGACTCCAAAAAGGAAAGGTGAAATTCACCATTTAATCCCATGTAGTGTCCAATCATTTGAAGAGCTCCTGCGCTTAAACTTCCTTCATCCACCAAGAAAGACTGTGTATACAAAGGAGAAGATATGACATGGAAATCTGCAACATGTTTAGTATCAAACCTCATGTTTTCCAAAAATGCCTCTATGGTGTAAAAGCTGCAAACATCATGAAACTGTGTGGTACTTGTTATATCCTTTGTAAGGCATGCGTTCTATGGGTTATGGCATGATCGGCCCTTAATACTTTAAGGGAGGCCTGGATGCTTTTCTCAATGAAAGTCATGGCCACTAGATGGTATAGGATGTTGATCCAGGGATTTTTCGGCAAGTCGGGAAGGAATTTTTCTAATTTTGATAGGGCAATTGATACCTGGTTTATAAGGGATTTTGCCTTCTTCTGGATCAACACAGTAGGGTGATAGGTTGAACTTGATGGACGCATAGGTTGAACTTTATGGACGTCTACTCTCAGAGTACTACTGCTTTCTAATGTTTCAAGCATACAGTTTCCTCGCTCCACATTAATTGCACTAGTATATCAGTGCAACTACATGTCCTTTCACTTTCTGGCCTTCTGATGACTCTCAGGCAGAATCCGCCAACCGCCCAAAGAATTGACATGCCAATTCTTTGGGCGGACAGCAGAATCTGCCCGAGCATAGAATGGAGTCTATGGCACGGGCACGGAGTCAAGCTGGAGCGCACTGGGGTGGATGTTATCCACGCGGATCCCGTATTATGCGCATACCCTTAGACCCGTCCTTATACAAGGAAGTAGGACTCTATTACATGGAGCCATGATCTGCCGAATCAGGGAGATTTGGGCACATATTGCCCAATGTAATAAAGACAATGATCAGCTGAGGACCCGATCATCTGCTGATCATTAAACAAGTTTAAAAATCATTGATCAGTGCGATAGATGATCCGATGGATAGGTGCATCTGACGACTGATGAAGGGTATATAGAAAAAAATAAAGATGATACTTACCTCTCCCCCAGTGTTCTCCTGTTGTGTTTCTGGAACACTCTGCTGACACTTTTAAACCGGTCTCTGCAGTGACAGGCCGTCCAGCCAATCACTGGTTAGGTGCTGTCTAGGGATGGTCCCAACCTGCCGAGGTTCGGGTTCGTACGAACCTGAACTCTCGGCAATGATTCCCGCTGTCTGCCCGCTCCGTGGAGAGGGGGGATATAGCCGAAGGACCGCCTGGAAAACTGGGATACAGCCATAGTCATAGGCTGTATCCCAGTTTTCCAGGCGGTCCTCCGGCTGTATCCACCCTCTCCACGGAGGTGGAAGACACGGGGAATCATTGCCGAGAATTCAGGTTCGTACGAACCCGAACCTCGGCAGGTTCGGACCATCCCTAGTGCTGTCCCATCTCGGTCAGTGATTGGCTGGGCATCCTGCCACTGCAGAGACAGGTTTAAAAGTGTGAGTGGCGGCTGTGGTCAGCAGGGAACAGGCAGGAGTAAATTGGGTAGCGTGGAGAGGTAAGTGTAATCTTTTATATTTTCTATATAGTGACGTTGCTAATGATGTCCATGCCCTTGCCACACAATCGTCAACCTGAATAGGCTATGTAAACGAGCACTGATCTAGAAGATTGCTTGCTCGTTTACATAATCAATAATTATTCTCAAAAATATTCCTTGAACACACTAGGCATGTGGAACATCCCGAACCCTTCCGACCTTGGAGTTCACTTCTAAGACATCATCCTAGGGAAGTATGGGGTGCGTCTAGATGTATAACTATTTATTGCTGCTACTATGCAAATGATATTGCACATTTCTCATAAGTCATGTAGTCATAATCATAATACTATAAAATCATACAACAATACACTTATGTAATATGATCATCATAAAAAAATCAAAAAATTCACAGGACGTTTTTATAAGGAGGAAGCGGGGGATGATTTCCTCATTCTTTGACCCCCCCAAAACTATTATTAAAATGTACCGTATACGTAAGTTAAAATGTAAAAATGTTAAAATGTAAGTTTATACCAAATAAGAAATGAAATACTGTATATTTGAAGTTTTTCTTATAGCTATACATAAATTAGTATCCTACACACTAGTCCCATATGACAATATAATGACTTCTACCATATGTATCCAGACCTCATATCGAACAACCATATGCTGTCATCACCAAAGAATCTACGGAACCCATCAAAACGTGTCACAGCAAGAAAAACAATGGCATATATTCTCTTAAGGGTGCATTCACACGTACAGGATCTGCAGCAGATTTCATAGTGCAGATTTGATGCTGTGTTCAGTTATTTGGTTCGAGTCTGCTGCGCATCTGCTGCGGATCCGCAGCAGAAAATCCACTGGTGTGTGTGAAGCTACCCTAAAAGAATAAATTTTGTTTCTTGTAAAATAAAAGTTACAACATTAAAGCAAATGTACCATCAGTTACATTCACTTTAAGTGCTGAATATAATGGCACCAACGCAGGGAAGCCAGTGCCGCGGTCCCTTTATTTTAACTGCGGCCTGGTTCCTATACACAGCACTGGTCTATTCCCAAGCACCGGCCCGGTTAAAGTGACTGTACCACCAGGCCCAGGCAGAAGCACTGGAGGCAGGCCGACCCACCCTTAGTGGGAAGAAACCCCAGCCCCTCCATGACATGACTCCATTAGAATCAATGGAACCCTATCAGAGGGGCTAGGGTTTCTTCCCAGTAAGGGTGGGTCAGCCCGCCTCCAGTGCTTCAGCCTGGGCCTGGTGGTACAGTCACTTTAAGCACTGGAGGCAGGCCGTCCGTCCCCAGTGGAAGGAAACCCCCACTCCTCTATGACGAGGCTCCATTGATTCTAATGGAGCTGCATCATACAGGGGAGTGGGGGCACCTCCCACTAGGGGCGGGCCGGCCTGCCTCCAGTGCTTAAGTTTGGACCGGTGTCTGATAGTAGAGTGGCGCTGTGTGCTGGATTGGGCTGCGGTTCAATTCTATTCATATGCAACACTTAAAGCCAATGTACCTGATGGTACGTTTGCTTTTAAAGGGTTATTCCCATCTCAATTAAATCAGTCATATATTTTTGCAAATACCTTTATTTGGCAAACTTGCCTCCTTCTTCTTCACTAGTATTTTTGCTCTGTATTTTGCAACTAAAACCAGGAGTGGATTGAAAACACAGAAAGGCTATGTTCACACACTGCTGAAATTGAGTGGATGGCCGCCATTAAATGGCAAATAATTGCTGTTATTTTAAAACAACCGCAGTTGTTTTGAAATAACGTCCAGTATTTGCCATTAAATGACAACCATCCACTCAATTTCAGCAGTGTGTGAGCAAAGCCTTTCTGTGTTTTTAATCCACTGCTGATGTTGTAAAATACTGAGCAAAAATACTGTGTGGGAACATAGCCTTAAATAGATCACTGCTGTGGGGGTCCCGATCAGTTGAACAGGTAGGCGGGGGCCACTTACCTCTGTTTTGTTTGATTGTTCATAGAGTTTGCTCTCAGGCAGACTCTATGTACAGATCACCGATAGTACTGATGAACGCTATGCTATGGAATAGCATTCATCAATATATACCATCAGAGCATTGCATATATGTCCCCTAAGGGACTTGTATATGCAATATAAAATGTGTGAAAAAAAGGAAAAAAAGCAAAACATATTTAAAAAAAATCCCATATAAAATGCCCTAATAAAGATTTATATTACCCCCTTTCTAATTATACGAATAAAAAAAATAAATAAATAAAAAATAAACATTTTACATATCTTAGCGAGCATATTGTCTGAGCTATTAAATATAACAATATTGTTCATGCATGGCAAACATTCTAAATGAAAAGTGAAAAAAAACTGAAGGATTGCTGATTTTTTGAAAATTTTATATTTAAAAAAAAAAATGATAAAAAAAATATCTGAATTTTTCTCTTCCACCAATATGATACCAAGAAAAACTAGAGATCATGGCGCACAAAATGGTGGTGTAAAAGTGAAACTTGCTCAGTTGCCCCTAGCAACCAATCAGATTCCACCTTTCATTTTCCAAAGAACCTGTGAGGAATGAAAGGTGGAATCTGATTGGTTGCTAGGGGCAACTGAGCCAGTTTCACTTTACACCATGTTTGATAAATCTCCCCCTATGGCTCTTAGAAGACGAGGAGACAACATTGCTTTAATTTAACCTGGATATCTGGGCGTCAATGACCTTGGTCATGAAGGGGTTAAGATAATAGGCCAAGAGTTTGGTGTTTTTACATCTAAAATTTAGTCATAGTTAATTGGAGTAAAGGATGAGTAAATCCTCTCTGCTTCCTTATAGTAAGAGCGTCTTGCATATCTTTGTACATTTGAAGACTTATCCTATTTGTACATGTTCTGCTAGTTGTCATTCATGTTTTATGAGCTTTATATCAATTGGCAAACTAACGGCTAAAAATAGCTACGTTACGGCACACCCGTATCTCCTCTGGACAAGGTCGGGGAGGTTATAACCGGGGTCGGGTGTGTCCCAGGTTTCCTTTGTTTTCTATTTAGGGAGGTGTAGACTACTTATAATAAACCTAAAGTACAGGGGGTGCTGCTCTGTGTCTTGTGCCCTTTGGTTTCTAGGAACCTGTATGAGGAAGAGCAAGAGTTTCCTGCACATAGAATTGCACTGATAAATAAAGGAGCGATGGCTGTAAAATTACTTCTATTTAAAAATATCAAGCCTTCCAGTACTTATCAGCTGCTGTATGTCCTACATCAGGTGGTATATTCTTTTCAGTCTGACTCTGTGCTCCCTGCTGCCACCTCTATCTATGTCAGGAACTGTCCAGAGAAGGATAGGGTTTTTTTAATGGAGATTTACCAGTGCTCTCGACAGTTCCTGACATGGACAGAGGTGGCAGCAGAGAGCACTGTGTCAGCCTGGAAAGAATACACGACCTCCTGCAGGACATACAGTACTTGAAGACTGGAGATTTTTAAATAGAAGTAATTTACAAATTTATATAACTTTCTGATACCAGTTAATTTAATTTTTTTTTCTTCTCCGGGGTACCCCTTTAAGAGGTGGTCTCACATGTAAATGGATATCTGGATTCCCCTCTATGGCTACAGGCGAGGGTCTAAGAGGTAGGACCACAGAATCCTGTGAAATTTCCAGAAATATCCAAGTTGGGATCCATGTAATATTGCATGTAATGTAACCCAATACAATCACAACTTTACCTTTTCGGAAGCTTTGTCAAATCCCTCTAATATTGTCGAGCAATTTCTGCTATTTGTTTCTTTCAGGTACTGAGGAAAAAGAAAAAAATTTGAATCCTAGTTTTCTACTTCGTTTACATTGTCAAAAATCCCTTTTATCCATTTCTAGGTAAAATCAATGGTAAAGCCCTTTAACAACTCCCCAGCACTGCTGCTCATAGGCCTTTAGATAATAGATATGTAGTGAGTAGAGATGAGCGAACCGGGTTCGGGTTCGAGTCGATCCGAACCCGAACGTTCGGTAGTTGATTAGCGGTGGCTGCTGAACTTGGATAAAGCTCTAAGGTTGTCTGGAAAACATGGATACAGCCAATGACTATATCCATGATTTCCACATAGCCTTAGCGCTTTATCCAACTTCAGCAGCCACCACTAATCACATGCCGAAAGTTCGGGTTCGGATCGACTCAAGCATGCTCCAGGTTCGCTCATCTCTAGAAGTGAGATAAAATTATACACACCCCTATATACGCTATATACCTTGTACACGGCTTTATAATACAGATCAGTAATAGATTTCCCCTTCTCTTCAGCCTTTAGATTATATCTGAACAGATTTGGGGTCTCTTCGGCCTCTCCGTGTCCACGTCTGATATTGTTGAACAAATAGAAGGCGTCGTTGTCAAATGTAATAAAAGGGTTCAATTTCAGCCCAAACTGCCTGATGTATTCCCGTACGATCCTGCAAAGAGCCATAAAGGTATTTATCGATATGTGATCTATACATTTTACTTAGCCTGTCAGTGACTGCAGTGGTGTCCTGGTGTTCTTAAAATAAAAAAACATTTAAGAAAAATAACTACCAATAAAAAAATGCACATATTCAATATGTTACATATACAAATTTAGTATCGTCTCATGGGTAAAGACTCTAACTTCAAAAATATAAACTAAAAGCCACACGTATTTTTTGCTCCTAAATATGCCTCAACGCCAAAAAGCAATTTTTCCCTAACTGGTGTTGATGAAAACGACAACTTTGGCAGTTTTAATGCACGACGAACACCATAACAAAAATAAATAAATAAATAAATTAATTAATTAATTAATTAAAAGGAGGATTTGGTGACAGTATCACTTTAAGTTGTTAATAAACCAGAGGCAAAAAGAATAAACACAGACAAAAACTAAAGCTAAACCCAAACACAGTGACACCATTATAATAATGTTCTGATCAATGTTACCTGTGAGACGGTGGCAGACGCATCGGTCCTAGTTCTGCGTACCAACCTTCTGGATCTCGGTAGGTCAGAACACGACCTCCAACTCTGTTATTGGCTTCCAGTATGGTTACCTGAGACAGAGGAAGCTTAGATTAATCTCATACACCTAGCTATTTCTATATTTATGAGTATCAGGGTGAGACAAGCTCTCCAGGTTCTTCTATGGTAGATGGAGACCAAACCATGGTTTATCTACTTACTCTGTGCCCCACATCCTGTAGAGTTTTGGCCGCAGAGAGTCCTGCCATCCCAGCACCAACAACCACTATGTGTTTACTATTACGTGTCTTGGAAGATGGCAACCCATTTTTGGCAATGTCCAATAACTCTTCGTAGTCGGGATCTTTCAGGCACTCCTGGAGTAGATCACTCCGGCTACTACCGAATACTGCCCAGAAGAGTAAGGAGACGAGAACTGTGTGTGCAGAAGACACAGATACAACCCATTAGAACCTATAGTCAGTATACAGATGTCAGCAAACACACCTTCAAGTCAATTTTCTGTTCTCAGAAATTCAGCTCGTCCAAATGGAGAAAATATAATACAATATAATAAGAATACTACTTACTAAGGTTATCCATGTCCAACCTCTGTAGTCCGAAGACTCTACTTTTTTACTGTTCCTGTTTCTTATATAGAGTCCATAGCTTGATTACGTAAAAGGAGTGACCTCTAGAAAGTGCCACCTACCAGAGCGAGTGACAATAAAGCAAGAACATATTTCAGGATAAAATACATCATGTCGACAGAATTTTAATGACAAGTCTTACTCAGTACTAATCTGCATTCAAGAACAACCCCGCCAAAGTGACACGGCAGGGAGGATCCATCACTCTGTATTAGGAGAACCAAGGAAGTCTTCAACGTGCTGGATATATGATTGCATCCCTGTGTGCATGGAAGATTAAGAACAGCTGTACAATTGACATGATCATTTTCTGCACGCACAGAATGTGCATGGAACTGGCGGCATTGCATTACTGGGCTGAAAAGAACGGTCGTTGTTTTCAATTAAAACAGCTGCCGTTCTTTAGTAAAAAAAATAAATAAATAAAATTGTGTGTGAACATAGCCTGAGATTGCAACAGGAAGAAGGGAAACTTTGGACCAAGAAGGGAAAGTCATGGAATTATGGAAATCACAGGATCTACAGACTTTTCAATGATTAAAAAAGGAAACAAAGTATTCAAGACATCTACATTTAGGTCGTGTTCACACATGGCAAGAACATCGCCGTTGTTTTACATGTTTACCCAGCCGCTACTGCAGTATGAACATCACTTCATTTGAATTGGAATGCGGGCATGTTCGGGTGTGCCCGCACTCCAATTAGCCATAGAACACAATGTAAAGTACAGCCAGAAGCTGTACTTTACACTGTGAGAACAACCTATCTTGTACGGCAGCTGTTCACTGAATGGAGGCCGCACAAAATAGACATGGCAGTTGTTTTGTGCAGCCACATAGAACAACGTCCATAGTGTAGACAGTGTGTATACACTACAGCTGTTGTTCTATAGAATCTAATGTAAAGCCACACTATCAATAAACAGATGTCTCACATGTGGTAGATAAGTTTGATGACTCTGCAGGCAATAGTAGAAAACCTATAGGATCAGCTGACCATGTAGCGGCTCGTAACACTGTTTCCCAGAACCTCAATGATCTGAGGTGTAGCACAGTGGCATAGTACCATGGAGGCTATCTATGCTATCTATGACTCACAGCACCCACCAGCCCTGCCAGTCTCTCTTGTAGCCGTAGGCCGAATTGCATCTCTAGCCACAAGAGGGTCCCCCGACGCACATACTCACATAACCCAAGAGAACTGATTGCCACGGGTAGCCACCGTCTCATGAGGGTGGAAAAATTATAGAACAATCATGTAGGAACGTTCACAAAGAAGTACATGCAAATAAAATAAATGTAAGTATAAGCCAACTAAGACAGGTCCGATACAGGCCTCCCCTTACCCTGCTCCAATGTGTCCAGAAAAACTGCCACTGGGAAACTACCACACAGAAAAATATGACAGCAAGTGCATAAAACTACTTAGGGTGCCTTCACACCTACCGTATCGCAGCAGAAAATCCACTGCGGATCCGCAGCGGATTTGTAAGTGCGGATTTGATGCTGTGTTCATTCATTTAGTTAAATCTGCTGCAGATCCGCAGCGGATTTTCTGCTGCGATACGGTAGGTGTGAAGGCACCCATAAAATATATCCAATGTCTGTCTCATCGCCTCACCCAATGCACGTTTCGCGTTGCTTTCTCAAGGTTTCTTTCTCTGTTATTGGATTTTTCTTTCAATTGTAACAAGTCGAGTCTAATGCTGGGTTTACACGGAACGATTATCGCGCGAATTTGCACGATAACGATCGAATTCGAACGATAATCGTACGTGTAAACGCAGCGAACGATCGAACGACGAGCGAGAAATCGTTCATTTTGATCTTTTAACTTGTTCTTAAATCGTCATTCGTCGTTCGCAAAAAATTCGCCAATCGTTCCATGTAAACAGTTGTCGCGAAAGTCCGGCTGCCCGCAGCCCGGCCCCCCGCTCACCCGCAGCTCGTCCCCCCCCCCCTAATCTGCAGCCCCCTGCGCCGGCTCGATCGCCGCCGTCGCCGATCCGATCGAACCCTGCCAGGCCGGGCTGCGGGCGCACGATCTTAAAACGATCGCAAAACGATCTTTTCAAATCCATTTCTGGCTTTGGCTTCAAATCTTTGGCAGATAATCTGTCGGATAATCTTTCTGTGTAAATGGACCCTTAGGGGCCGCTGGTCATCGCCAGAGCTCACCGCAAAGCAGGATCGCAACCCCTGGTTTAACTTGCTAGCGGTGAAGGGCTAGAAGTAATGTAAACAGGTCAGCTGGCAGGAACACAGCAGGTACATTGGACAGGACTCACAGGTAGGAACCACAGGGCAGGAGTCACAGGCAGAAATCATGGGCAACAAAGCTGGGACCACAATGCTTAGGGTAGACTTGCAAGGGCTCCAACAAGGGAGCCAAGTGATAGCCAGTTTATATAGGGAAAGGCTGCAGCCAATTAAGGGGGAACTGACCCTTAAAACCTAGAGAACGCTAAGCCCCAATAAATGGAACTTGGAGTCTGGGGAGAAAGTGCAGCTGCAGCCTGGAGCATGGGTCGTCACCACAGCTGTGACAGTAACCCCCCCCACCCACCGCCCACCCCCCATTTCTTGTCTTTAGGAATCTTCTAAGCAGATTACGGTTCAGGAAATTATTTTCAGGCTCCCAGGATCTTTCCTTAGGACCAAAGCCCTTCCAGTCCACCAAAAAGACGCGTTTCCCCTTAACTGACTTCATAGCCAGGGTGTCTTTAACAGTGTAGATGTCAGAGGTTGCTGAGCAGGAGAGATGGAGTTACTTGAGAAGCGGTTATGAATCACTGGCTTTAGGAGGGAGACATGGAAAGAATTCAGGATACGCATGGTGGGAGGCAGATAGAGTTTGTAGGCAACAAGGTTGATGCATTTCAGCCTAGTAAATAACGAAGATATTTTCCCAGGACCTGACTGACTATCTCGATTTGCCCGTTGGTCTGAGGCTGGTAGGCTGAAGAAATATCTAGCTTCACCTGGAGTTGGGAACAGAGTGCATGCCAAAACATGGAAATGAACTGAGGTCTCCGATCAGAAACAATATGCCGTGGTAGTCCATGCAGCTGGAAGATGTGCTGGAGGAAGAGACTGACAAGGCCAGAAGCAGAAGGCAAACCAGGAAGGGGTACAAAATGGGACATTTTAGAAAAATGGTATGTGACCACCCAAATGATGGTGTTGCCTGCTAAAGGAGGAAGGTTGGTGACAAAGTCCATAACTATATGCGCCCAAGAGTGATCTGGAATGGGCAGAGGCTGGAGTAGACTCGCTATTTTAAACAGAAAGCCTTGTTTTGGGCACAGGTGGTGCAGGAGGCCACGTAGTCCTTGGTATCCCTGCAAGGACTAGGCCACCAGTAATCCTGGGAGATCAACTACTTCATTTTATGAATTCCAGGATGCCAGACCACCAAAGAAGCATGACCCCATTTCAGAATTCTCCTGAGCTCTGGGCGCACATAAGTCTTGCCAGGGGGAACATTCTGTAGAAACAAGGTGGCCACGGGAATTACGGTAAGCATTCAAGGGGAATGATATGGCGAGGGGTGTCCTCTTGACCAAGAACATCAGAGGCCCGTGAGAGAGAGTGAGCCTTCAAGTTCTTCTCCACTGGTGAAAAGCGTATGATGAAGTTTAGCCTGGAGAAGAAGACAGACAAACTGTACTCTTTAGTAATTAGGAACAGCACCGTCAAGCCCTCCCCTGAAACACGCTCTCCATTCCAACTTCCAAGAAGCAGATCTTTTCAGGCAGATGAAATAGGTATTAATCTATGTGGGGTGCTCAGCTACTAGTATACAGTCTCTCACATTCATAATATCGTAAAAAGAAAGTTAGCGGCACTCACTACTTTGTAGCAGTTCTATCGTTCCGTTATTGAAAAAACAACAACAAGATATAAAGACATACAAAAAACAACAAGACATAAAATCGCAGGTGAGCCAGTGTTAGCCAAAATGTGTTACCGGTTACAGCTGTTTCACACCCTTTCCGGCGCTTCTTCAGACCTGAGGTCCGTAGAAGCGCCGGAAGAAGTGTGTAACAGAAATCAACTTTTACCATATCCACAGGAACAGGCACGATGATCACAGACTATGCAGACAGGCACCTTTATTGTTTTATCTATAGTAAGTTATGACAGGTGTAGATAATACAGTTCCACACAAGCACTGTCACTGCTTGTCTCTATAGAAGACTTAAAAACAAACACATCCACATCTCCCTATCCACTTGTACAATCTGTGCGGTTACCAGTGTCGGACTGGGATACCTGGGGCCCACCAGAGGAAATGATCCTTGGGGCCCACCAAAGAAGAATCGGTAAAAAGCGACATACTGACCCGGCCCTATCGTGGATTCATCTGGATCTGCGACAACTACCTTGTGAATGACATGTTTTCAGTCAAACTATAACTCTCAGAATACCCTACACTTATGAAGTTTTAATAAAGGGTATGTTGGGAGTTGTAGCTTCAGACAGAACAAACCTTTAACAATTGATTGTTGTGCAGAAGCTTCTGGTGGTGTAATCTGTTACAACCATCAGCCCTCAAGGTCCAGCACTATATGTCTCTAGAGTGGCAGTTCATATGTACTACAACTCCCAGCATATCCTGAGGGATGCAGACTATCAGTAAATGCTGGGAGTTGTAAACCTTTCAGCTGTTGTACCTGGAGGATTCTTGGTGTATTGTACACTGAATGCTTTGTGGGAGATCAGAATACATAGTAATGTGGGGGCTCAGTGTGTGGAAGTGATCCCAGAACTGCACTTATATATATTATCACCATACTGTACCTCTCAACATACCATCACACTGTTACTGACCATATCATCCATCATCATACTACTACTCCTTCATCCTCCTGCACCTCCATCATCATACTACTACTCCTTCATCCTCCTGCACCTCCATCATCATACTACTACTCCTTCATCCTCCTGCACCTCCATCATCATACTACTACTACCTCCTTCATCCTACTGCACCTCCATCATCATACTACTACCCCTCTCATCCTCCTGCTCCTCCATCATCATACTACTACCCCTCTCATCCTCCTGCTCCTCCATCATCATACTACTACCTCCTTCATCATCCTCCTGCCCTTCCATCATCATACTACTACCCCTTCATCCTCCTGCTCCTCCATCATCATACTACTACCCCTCTCGTCGTCCTGCTCCTCCATCATCATACTACTACCTCCTTCTTCATCCTCCTGCACCTCCAAGATCATACTACTACCCCTTCATCATCATCATACTACTACCCATTCATCTTTCTGCCCCTCCATCATCATACTACGCCCTTTATCATCATACTACTACCCCCTTCAACCTCCTGCCCCTCCATCATATTACTACCCATCCATCATCCTCCTACCCCATCATACTACTACCCCCTTCATCCCCCTGCCCCTCCATCATATTACTACCCCTCCATCATCCTCCTTCCCCCTTCATCCTCCTGCTCTTCCATCATCATAGTAGTACCCCCTCATCCTTTTGCCCCTCATCAGCATACCAGTACCTCCCTTATCATTCTCCTGCCCCTCCATCTGTATTTAAAACAAAAAACAGCTATACTTACCTCACCTGTATGGTTCCCATAGTGCCCCAGCGACTCCTCTCCCTACTCTGCTTGAGTGAGATCGCAAATACCGGAAGGGGGTGGGGCTTCCCGCAGCGGGGGGCGGAGCTTCCCAGGACATGGTTCTGCCTGACTCTGAGTAGACAGCCCCGGCAAATCCATGTATTGCTGCAGCTGGGGGCCAACTGAGGACAGGCAGCATCATCCTATGGCTGTCTGGGGGCCCCAGCTGCTGGACTGGGAGTAGGAGTGGGGGAGGGGCCCACCAGAGGATCCTCCGGTCCTCCGGTGGCCCAGTCCGACACTGACGGTTACCTTAGGAAGAGACTGGAGACTCCAGCTTTGGTAGCTTTTTTCATTATCCGTTTATCATCTGGGGTTGTCTGTGTGAACCTGAACATTGCCTCAGCCACCATCTCTGGTAGTTCTACGTCTTTGAATGTCTTTCTTATTGGTTTGCCCAGGAACCCAACAAAATCGCTAATTTGCCAATTAGTCCTAAATTGTGGTGCGATCCGAAAGTGTGCTTGGAATTCATATAGACATCTGCAAAAAGTTACCTTCAACCATCTTATATGTCTCAGTGAGTGTCTACACCTCCACCTTCTGGCAGGAGTGATTGCTGCAGTAACACCTCATTCTGCATGGAGGTCACCGTATATCCAGTCTTGTATAATTCATCTTTGTAAAACCTGGGATTATCTACAATAAAACCTTTTATTAATATTTGTTTGTTTTTGTTTTTTTTCATCTATCAGAATTTTAATTTCTGACCAGTTTTACCAAATAAATATCTTTAGGGTACGTTCACACATACCGGATCCGCAGCTGATTTTCTGCTGTGGATCTGCAGCAGATTTCATTTAATTAACTGAACACAGCATCAAATCTGCATAATCAAATCTGCTGCGGATCCTGTAGGTGTGAACGCACCCTAAGTCAACAAAAATAAAAGTTTGTGCAGTATTTTAAAATCATCCACTTAATTCTTTCTCCCCCTTTTTAAACTTGGCCTTTAGGTACAGTATATAATAACACAGCCAAGTATAAAATTATATACCGTATTTTCCGGCATATAAGGCGACTGGGCGTATAAGACAACCCCTGACTTTTAAGAAGATTGTCAGGGGTTCGCCTTATATGCCGGAAATGTTAACCCCTGCCTGACTGCAGCCCTGCAGCCCTTAACTGCAGCTAAATAAAAAAAAATAATAATTAAAAAAAAAAAAACATTTAACTCACATAGTTCACGGCCTCAATTCCTAACATTTAAATTGAATCCTTTTAAGTAATAACTTAGTTTACCAGTGTTGATTATTTCTCAAATGGATTAGTGTTTTATTCTGTTTTACTATTATCATTGCAGGACTCAAAATAAATGTTACACACGGCTAGTCTCATATTTACTTTCTTTTGCCAGAACTCAATTAAAAGACACTTTAAAAGAATATATATATATATATATATATATATATATATATATATATATATATATATATATACAATCTTTTATAATTGTAAGCAGCTTCATAAAGAACAGAAAACATATACATATTCTTCCAGATATAAAACCTAACTGCGGTATATCAACTAAAACCAATAAATTCTTTCATATTTTGCTGAGAGATAACAGGAATTCTTCTTTTTAAAGGGCAACTTCAGCAATATATCCCCCTGGCAATAAAATACATTACAAAGTTATAAAACCTTGTAATGTGTTTTAATTACTGGTCTGGATCCTCT
The DNA here is from genome assembly GCF_027789765.1 of Dendropsophus ebraccatus. NCBI lineage: Eukaryota > Metazoa > Chordata > Amphibia > Anura > Hylidae > Dendropsophus > Dendropsophus ebraccatus. Next base: position 24,139,110 of record NC_091465.1, read on the forward strand.
TCCTATGTCTCCCCTTCCTGGAAGTATCAAAAAGTATACTTACCTGCTCACTGTCGACCACATTCTTCAGCCGCCGCCATTTTGTGTCAACATCATCCTCTGTAGAGGGAGGCTGGCCTAACTAGCATCGCCAGGTGACTGACAGTAGGCTCGGCTCCGATTGGCTGAGCAAGCTGCAAGCCATCCGAACTGATGAACGGAGGGTTGGGAGTTTTGAATCATCGAACAAGGGAGTAAAGAAGAACAGAAGACGGTAATCACAGCACAGCGGGGTCTCGGGAGGGAGGAATTTCGAGTAGTGACAGACACTACAGTCAGGGGAAGTATAAAGATTAGCTTTGGGGGCTTTTTTCTTCCCCGCCAGAGTTGTCCTTTAATCAAAAATCTGCTTGTTATGAATATACATTCCCTCAAATTTCCTCTGTGCAGTATCCTTGTAAAAGACATAGTCAAAAATAACAGAAGGATCAATAACATTTACAATAATTAACTAGATGTGCATTTCCAGGGAAATACACCGTACTTGAAAAGAGCTCCCCTTTAACAGTGACATCCCTTTAAGAGAAACTTTAACCCTTGATACCTTCCCTTTAAGAGCAACTTTGGCACTGTCTCTTTAAGAGCAACGTACCGTCCCTTTAAGAACAATTTTGGTAAGTTTCTTTTAGAGCAACTTTGGTGCCAACCTTTTAAGAGCAACATATTGACTGTCCCTTTAAGAGCAGCTTATGTATTGTCCCTTTAAGAGCAGCTTATCTACTGTCCCTTTAAAACCAACTTAAGTAACACCTCTTGAAGAGCAACTTTAGTGCCGTCCCTTTAAGAATGACTTTGGTACCATTCCTTTTAAGAATAACTTTGGTACTGTCCCTTTAAGTGCAACTTTGGTACAGTCCTATAAGAGTGACTTTGGTACATCCCTTTAAGAGCGACTTTGGTACCGCCCCTTTAAGAGTGACTTTGGTACCATCATTTTAAGAGCTAAATCGAAAGTATGGTACAAAGGGATAAAAGTTGTTCTTAAAGGGACAGGGCCAAATTAGCTCTCAAAGGGGCGGTAACAAAGTCGCTCTAAAAGGAATGATACCAAAGTCACTCTTAAAGGGACTGTATGAAAGTTGCTCTTAAACGGGTGGTACAAAAGTCGCTCTTAAAGGAGCGGTACCAAAGTCGCTCTTAAAAGGGCGTACCAAAGTCACTCTTAAAGGGACAGGGCCAAATTAGCTCTTAAAGGGCCAGAGCCAAATGAGCTCTTAAAGTGATGGTGCCAAAGTCACTCTTAAAGGGGTGGTACCGAAGTCGCTCTTAAATGCATGATACCAAAGCACCCCTTACCCCCGCACTCACCCGCTCCTAACAGTCAGCCCATTGAATAGGGCCTTAACCTGTAGCCCTTTGTTCATTCTCTATCTCAGCAAATAAGGTGGTGTCACTGACAGTGATTCAGTAATTCTACTTTCATCTCCCTGAACTTAGGGAGAGTTGTATCTTATAGTTTTCTCTTTTGGGGAACAGGATGGACAAAACCTTTTTTAGGTACAGCTAGCCTTACAGTTTTGGCACATCCCTTGTTAGCAATATCAACACCCTTACAACGATATAGCAACACGTTTTGTTTTTTCCTTCTTTCCTCTTCAGCCTCATCGTCCCATTTAAGTTGGAAAGAGGGTCAACCTTTGTTAGGTAGTGATTCTGTGTAAAATCAACTGTTCGTTTGCTCATGGCCACCAATGTATTACGTTGGCCATCTAAGGCCAGGAACAATGTAACAGTGCGCAGCTTTCACACCATATCCTGAAGTTTAAAGTCCCTTATAGTAACAATAGGTCACAAAAGTGACCAGATTCTTGGGACAAGGGCTTTTATTATGTGGTCAGGTGTCTGGCCGGAAAGCCATGTAACACACAGCACAGGGGTGTTTATAGGTAAGATAATTAATTTTCTGACCTCCTTATCTTGCAGTCTCTTCCCTCGTATGTGTCAGACCGGTGTGAATGCTTTCAATGCAGCTGCTTCTCCGGACTATCTCGCTCCTTGCCCCGCGTTGGGCGCTAAATCAAATGGGTGCACCTTAAAGAGGACCTGTCACCCCCCGTGCCGGGGTGACAGGCTCCCAACCCCCCGTTACAGCCCCCTATACTCATCTGGTCCCGCCGGGTCCCGCTTCCTGATCCGGTCGGGTCACGGAGATATGAGCGCCCGAAGCCCGGTGCTCGCGCTCACTGGAGAGTCCGACGCTCATAGAGAATGACGGAGCATCGGACTCCCCATTCATTCTCTATGAGCGTCGGACTCTCCTGTGAGCGTGCGCGCTGGGCTTCAGACGCTCATATCTGCGTGACCCGACCGGATCAGGAAGCGGGACCCGGATCAGGTGAGTATAGGGGGCTGTAACGGGGGTCGGGAGCCTGTCACCCCGGCACGGGGGGTGACAGGTCTCCTTTAAGAGTACTGTCATATTGAATGTCTGTTGCAAATTAACAGTTAAAAGTATTAACTCGAGTGAATGAAGAAGAATCAAACACTCTGACATGGTTTCTGGTCAAAGTGGATCTCGTTTATTTAAAGATGGCGGAATATATATCCATGGGTGTTCCTCTACAAAGGCTTGTGTGAGTACTTCATTGGCCAAGGTACAAAAAGAGTTACTTGCAAAGTACTAGTGTCTACTTTATAGCAATGAAAGTTTTATATAAAGGAAAGGGTTTTTTTTGTTTTTTTTTAATGTAACATTAAACATTTACACGAACATCCCTAGACTTAGTGGTATGTCCATAGTGGCAATAGTAGTGGTTTGAATGACTGGGACCCTAAAATTATAGGTGCCTCTTAACAGGGTCATCTACAAATTTGTGGTCGGTTGTGGAAACCCCCACTGATCATTAAAATGAGTAGGGAGAGGTGCATGCTGACAGTGTTCCCTCCATATTTTGTGCGAGTGACAGTAAGTCTATGGAGTCAGTCTACTCACATGAACACCAAGCAGGAAGTGAATGCGCCTAGTGAGTGACTTTCTCCGCTCATTCTAGGGGTCTCAACTCTCAGATTGAAAGTCCTTAGGACATGGCAAACATTATTTTGAAATGACAGTAACACTTTACTAATATGAAGCCTTTGCTGCAGGGGTGTCCTCAGTAGTCTGTGTCAGGATAAATTACTGTAGCTGGAATAGGAGACGGACTTACCATCATAATGGTTTGTTCAGTTTTCATCAAAGTTAATTAAAACAAACCTAAAATTGGTTGACGGACATAGGACATCTATTTAAAGGGAATCTGTTAGCTGCAAATCATGTTCAAAACTGCTGACACTGTAAGGCAGCATTCACACGATCTGTCAAGTTGGACAAATTTACAGCCCATTGCTTTGTATAGGGCTATTCACATGTTCAAGGTTTTGAAGGATCTCCAATCCGTTCCGTTTAAAAATAGGACCTGTCATTACTTGGAACGGAGGCACGGAACGAATTCCCCATAGAAATCAATGAGATCCGTATTTTTCATCTGGGAAAAATACGGATGTGATGTAATCAATGTAATTTAAAATGCTTTAAACAGATCCGTGAAAAACACGGATACGGAAGCAAAAAGGATGACAACATGGATGGTTTTGCACAGATCACGGAGATAGCTAGCAGACCACAATCACGGACCAGGAAAAACACTGAACATGTGAATGCAGCGGTTGAGGAGACCTTGTCCCCCCTCCCTGCAAACAGTTGCAGCAGTTTAAACATGATGGTTTGATGCAATTAGAGATGAGCAAACCGGGTTCGGGTTCGAGTCGATCCGAACCCGAACGTTCAGTATTTGATTAGCTGGGGCTGCAGAATTTGGATAAAGCTCTAAGGTTGTCTGGAAAACATGGATACAGCCAATGACTATATCCATGATTTCCACAAAGCCTTAGGGCTTTATCCAACTTCAGCAGCCACCGCTAATCAAATGCCGAAAGTTCGGGTTCGGATGGACTCGAGCATGCTCCAGGTTCGCTCATCTCTAGATGCAATGCATTGTCCTAAGGCTATAATTAACAAGAATGCCTATGAAAAACGAGAGGCACTAAAGAAATTTTAAAAAATTTGGGCCAGTTGGCTTGACACCCTGGGCTTGGCACCTTTGTTACTTACGTGAAAAAGGACCACCCCCTATTGGTAACTTAGTGTTTGTTGTGGGAAGGACGTTGGGGGTTGAGGCTAATATTGTTGGCTTTTTGGGTCATGCTGTTTATGTAATTGTGGTAGACACCAAGAAGACATTAAGACATTTCTTAGGATGAACGGTTTATTGAAATTTCTTATCACTAAAGAACCTGTGGTGGTCTAAGCTCCATTCATTTGGACCATGTGGGTCTGGGTCTCATTGATGTAAAACAAATGCCAATATGTGACCATACTGCCATCATTGGAGTGAAGCCCAAAACTGTGACTTTCCATCACCCAATCCATATGTATTTATTATATGATAACTGAATATATGCATCTTCTTATATCATAGGATAAACAAGTGACTAAATATTATTTACTGATCTTGAAAACATAGAATTTATATCATTTCTTCATGTTTGGGGGACACATTCTATAAACTCGCTCTTCTATGAACGCTCTTTGCTGCCTTCAGACCAGTCTTTATAGCCGTGTCGATCCAGCCATGAGGAAGTGACGTGTGCTCCCCAGCAAAGTAAATTCTACCTTCTGGTTTGTTCAATGCTTCATTTATATCGCCATACTGATAGGGTGTAAAAAAGGCAAATGCTCCCATGGTATATGGATCCAGACTCCACTTCTTCACCACATATTTGGGGCAGAGTTTTTTCAGCTCTTCCTTTGGTCTCTTATGGATGATGGACAAGTCTTCTAGCAAAATATCAACACAATCCTCATCACTTAGCGATAGGAAGAACACTGAGCTGTCTTCGTAAGTGTATGAGGCCAGGAGGACACCTCTTCCATTGGTGAAGTTATGACTCGGATAGTAGATGTTACGGGATGGTCGATCGGTAGAGCTCCTTCCTCCGACTATCCCATCCTTCTCCCAGAATCTCTCATTACAGCTCAGATGAATCTTTGTGGAACTTGCATAATGAATGACACTGAGAGCATTGTACTTGTCATTACTCAATGGAGGACTGAAGTCTATACGTCTGGTGGTCCCAGCGCTGGAGGTGACGATGACGTAGTCTGCAGATATGTTGGTGAGAGCAGAGGACTTGTTTTGCCGGTACTGGACAACCACAGATTTCTCCTTCCTTGTGATTTTAACTACAGTAGAATTTAATTTGATGACATTTCCAAGGGAGCGTGAGAAAGCTAAAGGCAACTGGTCAAAGCCTCCTGTGATCTCATCCATCCTTGTGAGACAAAAGGACAATATTAGTAAAATACGCCAAATAAATTTAGCATAGCTAAACAATATATATACTGCATTAATAGAATAAAATTCAAGTTTCCCCCATCATTCTACACTAAGTACCCCATAATAAAAATGTGATAATAGAACTTTTAACATTTTTGCGAATTTTTTGGAAAGAAAAAATTTAAAAGTTGCATGGACATAAGTATTCAGGCCCTTTGCTGTGACATTCTGCTCCGGGGCTTCCATTTCTTGTGATCATCTCTGAGACGTTTCTGCACCTTGATTGGAGTCACTTGTGATAAATTCAGGTGATTGGAGAGGATTGGGAAAGTCACACCCTCTCTATATAAGGTCTCACAGCTCACAATGCAGATCAGAGAAAAAAAAACATGAGAAGGAAAGAGCTGCCTGTAGAGCTCAGAGACAGGATTGTGTGGAGGCACAAATCCAAAAATACTAAAAAATATTCTGCTGCAGTACAGTGGCCTCCATCGGCAAAAGGCGGATCGGCAGCCTTTTCACTGGCTGGAATGCTCTGATTGGCTGAGCAAGCTGGAAGCATGTGATGTGATCCAGCGAATGAAAAGACATGTGCAACATTAGCCTTTTCGCTCCCATTCATGCTGGAGGAACTTGGAAGTACAGAAAATTCAAAGATGCGGATTGGGCTGACGGGGACCGGGGACAGCGAGAATTTCGAATGGAGATCAACTCAGGAGGGATGGTGAGTATACGATCTGTGTCTGTTAGTGTTTTTTTTTTCTGCCGCCGGAGTTGTCCTTTAAGGATTCTTAGACTGGGAGAAACCAGATTCTCTGGTCTGATGAAACCAAGGTTAAACATTTTGGCCTCAGTCCATGCCCCCATTAACCAGAGCATACCCCGAACAGATACAATGTTTGCAAAGGACTGTATCTAGTCTACCAATAGACAGTGGTACCTTGGTTCTCAAACTTAATTGGTTCTGGAAGGTTGAGAACAGAGCAGTTTGATAACCGAGCAGTGTCTTCCAATAGGAAATAATGTAAATGTGTTTAATTGGTTCCAGCACCGACCAATAATATCATTTTTTCCAGGACTTCTTCAGCCACTGGTAACCAAACGCACTGAATTTTTTTTGTGACTGTCCCAATGCAATAAGCCACCATTCCCTAACATAATGTGCATTGCACAAGCAGAGTCACCATGTAGCTATAACCTTGGACTGGTTTCACACAAAATAAAGGCCCTATTACACGGAGCGATAATCTGCCGAATCAGCCTTTTTGGGCAGCGTATCGCTCTGGGTAATAAAGACACTATTGGGTGATTCCTGTCTTTCAACATGTTAAAAAATCATCAGCTGCTGACCGCACGTCGGTACGTGTAATAGTGATGCGTGGCGGAAAAAAAGAGATGCGGTAAAGTGGTGCTGTGCTCAGAATAACACACCTCTTTCTCCCATCTGGCCGCCCTTGTATCCTACCAGTATTACTGTACCTCCTTCTCTGTTTCTCAGATCTGACTGCTGTCTGATGTATTTTATTAATTTTTATTTGCTGTGCGTTTTAAGAGGGGTAGTCTCATATCCCAAACTCTATATATAATAACTGGAAAAGTTGGGGGTCGTCTTATACACCCAGTCGTCTTATATGCCGGAAAATACGATAGTTGAGCTGTGTAATAGGTTCTGTAAGCGAGTGCTGATCTAGCAGATCGGTGCTCGCTTATCCAGAATATCGGGCCAAGTAATACGACCCTAAGTATCATGTCTGACGGAAACCAGGCACTGATCATCACCTGCCCTATACCATCCCTCCAGTGAAGCATGATGGAGGCAGCCTCATGTTGTGGGAGAACAAAGAGACTGGTCCGGGATGATGAAAAGCTAAATGTAAAGTACAAAGCTAAAATACAGAAATATTCTTAATCAAAACCTGATCTAGAGTGCTCTGGACCTTAGACTGAGCTAAAGATTCACTTTCCAGCAATGACTCTAAGCACACGAAAACAGTGGTGACTCCTTGAATGCTCTTGAGTAGCCCAGTGTGAGCCCTGACTTGGACCAAAGATTGAATCAAAGATTTCTAGTGAGACCTTACAGTGACGTCCACCAACAATCCCCATCCAAACCGACAGAGCTAGAGAGGATCTACAGAGGAGATAATTCCCAAATCCATGTGGTAAACCTTGCTACCGCACACCCAAGAAGACTGGAGGCTGAAATTGCTGCCAGAGTACTCAGTTAGGGGGCATTCACACTAATGAAGAAGTTCCCGCAGATTCCTCTGCTTGCCCCTACGCTCTCTCGCATCTCCGTCCGTCCCATAGACTCCATTCTATGGTCAGGCGGATTCCACCATCTGCCCAAAGAATAGACATGTCAATTCTTTAGGTGGACGTCGGAATCCACCTGACCGCAGGATGTTCTTCGCATGGATTCCGTAATCTGACCACACATCCTAAAGGCTTTGAATTCTTACCGCAATGCAAGATTTTAGTTTTTCTTTAATAATTTTGCATTCTTAGATTTCTACCATTCTGTTGTCTTTTGATATTATGGGGTATTGAGTGCAGAATGATGGGGAAAACTTGATTTCTTTTGATTTCAGCCTAACAGAATGTAATAGTTCACTATGTTCACTCTGTGACTTTAATATCATTATGAAAACATGATAAATGATACAATTTAATGGCGATCATGTGTAAAGCTGGTGGTTATACCAGGGTCATTCTGGTAATTACTAGTGTATGGTCGTACTGTAGCCATTATTTTATTTTATTTATTTTCTGGCTCTACAATATGGTAGGTACTAATATATGAACATTGTAGTGATCTCTATTATGTGGTCTCTATGTGGATTGATACTACAACATGGAATAGTATTGTTGCTATTGACTGTACCTGGTGGTGTTAAAGATTGAATCGTCCACTATTGACTCCAAAAAGGAAATGTGAAATTCACCATTTAATCCCATGTAGTGTCCAATCATTTGAAGAGCTCCTGCGCTTAAGCTTCCTTCCTCCACCAAGAAAGACTGTGTATACAAAGGAGAAGATACAGAATAATGTAAAATGTTTGAGAGAACTCTCCATGTTTTCCAAGAATGCCTCTATGGTGTAAGAGCTGATTAAACAGTCCGACACTTTTTATATCCTTTCTAAGACATGTGTTCTATGAGTGATGGCATGCTCAGTCCACCATACTCCATATGCAAAGTCTACCCTTGGGTGGGTTCACATGTACCAGATCGCAGTGAATTTAACGCTGCGAGTTCTGCAGCAAAATCTGCTGGGATCCTGTTTCCTGTCATCCTGTATGGGCTTACATACTAGCAGCGGATGTGAGTATGAAAAGCCCTGTCCCCCTTAACCCACCGCTACCCAGTTAATAAATTGCCCGTCCTCGGTCCGCCCTGCTCCTGTGGCTCACGGCTACCTGGCATCCCGCTTAGCCAATCAGTGTGCTGCCTTATACTAGGAGTTAAAGGGTTTTTTCAGGATTACAAAAAACATAGCTGCTTTCTTGCAAAAATAGCGCCACCCCTGTCCTGAGGTTGTATGTAGTATTGCAATTCAGCTCCTTTGACTTTAATGGAACTAAGCTACAAAACAGCACCCAAGAAGTGGCCAGGCATGGTGCTGGTTCTGAAAGAAAGCGGCTATGTTTTTCTAAGCCTGGACAACCCCTTTAAAATCAGGTTCCTAGAAAAAGTAAGGTACAAGACAAAGAGCAGCGCCACCTCTACATTAGGTTCATAAAACATAGTCTATAATTGTTCTAATTGTTCTCTCAAATATTCCTTGAACACACTAGACATACGGCACACCTCATCCTCATCTTACCTTACGTTTCTATTCCCAGACATCATTCTGGGGAAGTAAGGGGTGTGTCTAACTGGTTAAGTACATAGGTGCAAATCATATCAGAATAATTATAATGCACACGCACGTACACACGCACGCATGTTCATCATGTGCCTTGATACACTTATGTCATATGATTATAAAATATAAAAAAATACACAGTATAGTCTCATAAGGGGAAAGCAGTGATGATTTTCTCATTTTGAAACCACTCATACTAAAATGCATTAAAGGGGTACTCCAGAATTAGAAAAAACACAGCTACTTTCTTGGAAAAATGGCGCCACCCGTGGCCCCCTGACCGTGATGTAGCAGGAAGCAGTGCAAAAGTCTTACAAGGTCTGGGAGCCTTTGACTCGATACTGCTGGTGCATGGAGACAGGTAAGTATACATTTTTTATTATTTTCCCCCTACCCCCTGCCTGTATTTTTTTGTTTTTGCTCCTTTAGGATAACAGGCAAAGAGTTTAAAGTGTACCTGTCATGATGGCCCACTACTGGCCCCGAAGAGACTTCCTCTGTTAATTCAGAAGTCTGGGCCTCCTTGGCTGCGAACAAACCAAGAGACCATGAATTCGATCCAATTACGGTCGCATCATGACGTGTTCGTAGTCATGAAGACCCAAAATTCCAGATTAACAGAGGTAATTTCCACTGATCCGGCAGCCGGCCATCGTGACAGGCATACTTTAATTGGGTTTAAAGAATGAATACCTCCTCCCTGCTTCCTTATCTCTGGATATTTTTGGATTATCATATTACACATTGTACATGTTTTTAAGATGTCACACATAATTTATGTGGTATTTATTAGATTATTTGAAAACTAACGGCTATAAATAGTTACGTTAATCAGCACCCCCGAGGCCGGGGAGGTTATACCCAGGGCCAGGTGTGTCACGTTACATACCCAGGGCCAGGTGTGTCACCTCTTCTTTGTTGTCTATTGTGCTCAAGGAGGTTTTATAGACTATATATATATACACTCACCGGCCACTTTATTAGGTACACCTGTCCAACTGCACGTTACCACGTTAATTTCTAATCAGCCAATCACATGGCGGCAACTCAGTGCATTTAGGCATGTAGACATGGTCAAGACAATCTCCTGCAGTTCAAACCGAGCATCAGTATGGGGAAGAAAGGTGATTTGAGTGCCTTTGAACGTGGCATGGTTGTTGGTGCCAGAAGGGCTGGTCTGAGTATTTCAGAAACTGCTGATCTACAGGGATTTTCACGCACAACCATCTCTAGGGTTTACAGAGAATGGTCCGAAAAAGAAAAAACATCCAGTGAGCGGCAGTTCTGTGGGCGGAAATGCCTTGTTGATGCCAGATGTCAGAGGAGAATGGGCAGACTGGTTCGAGCTGATAGAAAGGCAACAGTGACTCAAATAGCCAACTGTTACAACCAAGGTAGGCAGAAGAGCATCTCTGAACGCACAGTACGGCCAACTTTGAGGCAGATGGGCTACAGCAGCAGAAGACCACACCGGGTGCCACTCCTTTCAGCTAAGAACAGGAAACTGAGGCTACAATTTGCACAAGCTCAAGAAATTGGACAGTAGAAGATTGGAAAAACGTTGCCTGGTCTGATGAGTCTCGATTTCTGCTGCGACATTCGGATGGTAGGGTCAGAATTTGGCGTCAACAACATGAAAGCATGGATCCATCCTGCCTTGTATCAACGGTTCAGGCTGGTGGTGGTGGTGTCATGGTGTGGGGAATATTTTCTTGGCACTTTTTGGGCCCCTTGGTACCAATTGAGCATCGTTGCAACGCCACAGCCTACCTGAGTATTGTTGCTGACCATGTCCATCCCTTTATGACCACAATGTACCCAACATCTGATGGCTACTTTCAGCAGGATAATGCGCCATGTCATAAAGCTAGAATCATCTCAGACTGGTTTCTTGAACATGACAATGAGTTCACTGTACTCAAATGGCCTCCACAGTCACCAGATCTCAATCCAATAGAGCATCTTTGGGATGTGGTGGAACGGGAGATTCGCATCATGGATGTGCAGCCGACAAATCTGCGGCAACTATGTGATGCCATCATGTCAATATGGACCAAAATCTCTGAGGAAGCTTCCAGCACCTTGTTGAATCTATGCCACGAAGAATTGAGGCAGTTCTGAAGGCAAAAGGGGGTCCAACCCGTTACTAGCATGGTGTACCTAATAAAGTGGCCGGTGAGTGTATATATATATATATATATATATATATATAATAAAGCTAAAGTACAGGCAGTGCTGCTCTGTGTCTTGTGCCCTAGGACCTCAGTGGAAGAGCGTGATCTTTGTGTTCAATGAAATTCGCTGAGTGCAAGGAGTCAAATCAAAATTTAGAAAGAGAAATGTGTATATATATATATATATATATATATATATATATATATATATATATATATATATTGAATGTGGACCCTTTACACTTGAGATGTCGAATGGCAGTTGCCTTCTGAGGCTATGTATTACACACATCTATGCACTGGTTGGCTATCTAGTGGTGATTCTCTGAGTAAAGTGTGATTCTACATGTCCTGTGCTGCTCTGTACTGTACCTAGAATTTTGGTCTCAACATACAATATTTTCTACATACAATAGTTGTCCTGGAACCAATATATATATATATATATATATATATATATATATATATATAGGAACACTGTATCCTGTGGATATGCTAGTAATAGTCAAGTTGGGAGCTATTTAAAATTAGAATATAATATAATTTACTATAAATACAATCACAACTTTACCATCTCAGAAGCTTTGTCAAATCCGTCTAATATTGTCGAGCATTTTCTGCTGTTTGTTTCTTTCAAGTACTGAGGAAAAAGAAAAAAAATCTAAATACTGTATATATCTTAATATAAAAAGAAGAAAAAGAGTGACATATACAGCCTAGTTTATTTCTTCACATTGTCACAAATCCCTTTCAGCCATTTCATGTAAAATCAATGGTAATGTCCTTTAGACACCAATAGTTTTTTGTGACCAACAAATCTTATTTGTGTGATTAAACATCTCTCCCCAGCACTGCTGCTCATAGCCCTTTGGATAATAGATATGTAGTGAGATAATATTACACACACCTCTATATACGCTATATACCTTGTACACGGCTTTATAATACAGATCAGTAATAGATTTCCCCTTCTCTTCAGCCTTTAGATTATATCCGAACAGATTTGGGGTCTCTTTGGCCTCTCCGTGTCCACGTCTGATATTATTGAAGAAATAGAAGGCGTTGTTGTCAAATGTAATAAAAGGGTTTAATTTCAGCCCAAACTGCCTGATGTATTCCCGTACGATCCTGCAAAGAGCAATGGAAATGTTATCCATATGTCATCTATACATTTTACATGCATTATACATTCACCATATGGAAGCACTGAACCTCAGACAGTGTATATCCAGTACTGGACCAAGGTTAGGGTGGTGGTGTATTCGTTCCAGTCTGACACAGTGCTCTCTGCTGCCACCTCTGTCCATGTCAGGAACTGCCCAGAGCAAGAGAAGTTTTCTATAGGGATTTGCTGCTGATCTGGTCAGTTCCTGACATGGACAGAGGTGGCGGCAGAAAGCACTGTGTCAGACTGGAAAGAATACACCACTTTCTGCAGGACATACAGCAGCTGATAAGTACTGGAAGCCTTGTGAATTTTTTTTTTTTTTTTTAAAGCGATTTACTAATTTGTAAAAATTTCTGACAGCAGCTGATTTGAAAACACATTTTTTTATTTTAAGCCAAATGGCAGCAGTGCCTGTCAAGCTGATTTTCAGAGTGCACAGCTTAGAGGGAATGGTGGTCAGTATACCAGTGACAGGAATAAATCTAGAAGTATTACATTGTATTATAAAAGATATCAATGGATTGAATGGTCAAGCCCAATTGTAGGACTAGAATTTGTAAAAAGAAAATAAAGCTGTAAATCTGTCAAAATGGAGGCATTCGGAAAAAAATTGTCATGTGACTTTTAATACATCAACAAAACCGAAAAAACCTAAAAAAAAAATTGAAGATTTGGTAGCAGTATCACTTTAAGTTGTTAATCAACCAGAGGTACAAGGAATAAACACAGAAGAAAACTAAAGCTGCCCCCAAAAATAGTGACACTATTATAATAATAGTCACATGAAGCAGGTGACCGGTGACAGTCCATACACCAAAGATATCAAACATATTCAGGTAAGTAATATATTGGACTCGTAATATAATATAATGTAGTCAGCGATGTGTGATCACGGCTAAGGTGCTCTCAACAAAGCATTCACTTTAAGTTTTGCACATGGATAGAATAGCGCCAGCGCAGGGAAGCCAGAGCCACTGTCCTTTTTTTGAACCACAGCCCGGTTCCCGCATACGGCACCATTCTATTCCGGCACCGGCTTGGGGTAAAGCACTGTAAGCAGGCCGGCTCACCCCCAGTAGGAGGAAACCCCCGCTCTACTATGACACGGTTCAATTTGAATGCAGGGAGCCACATAATAGGGGGGGGGGGGGGGGGGTTCCTGCCACTGGGGATGGACCAGCCCCCCACCAGTGCTTCACCCCCACACAGTACCCGGTAATAGAACGGTGCCATATGCTTCTCCTCGCCGGCGCCGTTCTATCCATGTGCAGAACTTAAAGCGAATATACTGATGGTACTTTCACTTAAAGGCATCCAATATGATAAATAGAAGACATATTGGAAGATCCGGCCAGGATCCCATAGCAGTAAAGGCAGTGCTCCACACTGTACAAAGTACGGCCGTTGTTGCCGATGGCAACAACGGCCGTACTTTTACGTAGTGTGAATATAGCCTAATAAAAAATAATGTTCTGATCATTGTTACCTGTGAGATGGTGGCAGACGCATTGGTCCTAAATCTGCGTACCAGCCTTCTGGATCTCGGTAGGTGAGAACACGACCTCCAACTCTTTTATTGGCTTCTAGTATAGTTACCTAAGATGGAGGAAGCTTAGATTATCCATAAACACCTTGCTATTTCTGTATAGGGGTAAGACAGTTCAGTATGATCATGATGGCTGTCGGATGGACTGTGGGTTTCCTCAAGCAGTCTGACCTATGAATCCAGAATTTTATGTGCCTAGACAGTCTCCAAATGGCAGGGCTGCTTGTCTGCTCTCCTGCTCATTCACCCCCCTCAGTCACTCCCATTATAGGTTATCAATGGACTCAGCAAACCCATCTTCATGTTCCTACTCTGCAATATAGATGGCTTTGCCTGATAATGCACAGATAAGAAGTGAGGGGGGGAGGCTTTTTTGCCTAATGAAACCCATTACAGAGTTTCTTAAAGGGGTTGTCCAGCAAAAATCTTAACTGGTGTAAGAATAAAAGACGATGTGTGAACCTAGCCTTACACTTTAACCCCTTAGCGACCCATGACGTATCTGACGGGGTGTTCAGAGAGATCAGTGCTTTGTATATACAAGTCCCCCAGGGGGACTTCTAGTTACAGTAAAAATAAAAGTAAAAAATGTTTTTTTATCAATAAAAAATCCCCTCCCCTCTTAAAAGTCCAAATCACCCCCCTTTTCCCATTTTATAAATATAAATAAATAAACAAATAAATAAACATATTTAGTATCGCCGCGCGCGTAATCGCCCGAACTATTAATTTATCACATTCCTGATCTCGCACGGTAAACGGCGTAAGCGCAAAAAAATTCCAAAGTGCAAAATTGCGCATTTTTGGTCGCATCAAATCCAGAAAAAATTTAATAAAAAGTGATCAAAAAGTCGTATATGCGCAATCAAGGTACCGATAGAAAGAACGCATGATGGCGCAAAAAATGACACCTGACACAGCCCCATAGACCAAAGGATAAAAGCGTTATAAGCCTGGGAATGGAGCGATTTTAAGGAACATATATTTGTTAACAATAGTTTGAATTTTTTACAGGCCATCAGATAATATAAAAGTTATACATGTTATATATCGTTGTAATCGTAACGATTCGAGGAACATGCATAACAAGTCAGTATTACCATAGGGTGAACGGCGTAAATGCAAAACTCCCCGAAATCAAAACAAATTCCTTTTTTTAAAACATAAAGTGGAAAAAGCAAAAGTGCAAAAACGAAAATTGGCTTTGACTTTAAGGGGTTAAGGATATTAATCTGTATAGTCTGAAGGAAAGAAGAGAAAGGGAGGACATGATCGGAACCTTTAAATATGTTAAAGGACGAAATAACGTTCAGGAGGGAGGTGTTTTAAATAAGAAACTGAACACAAGAACAAGAGGACACAGTGAGAGGTTAGTTGGGTGAAATGTCAGAAACACCACAAGAAAATATTACTTTCCTGAAAGAGTAGTAGATGCTTGGAACAAAATTCCAGTAGATGTGGTTGGTAAATCTACAATAACTGAATGTAAACCTGCCTGGTATATACATATATCTATCCTAAGATAATAATAAAGGAAATCTTCTATGTTTCTATAAATGTAGACAACTTCATAAGATATACGCCATTTGTCTCCCATAATAATCTCAGTCCCCTGACTCTCTGAAAATACAGAACCCCAGATCCTCTTAGAAGCTATGGACCACCAGACTGTCTAAATAAATATAGATTCCAGGAAAGACCTATAAATATGGAGTAGACCACCCCTTAATACATACCCCAGACTGGATGTCCAGCCAATACCTTATATCCTATTGTTCATGCAGTGGTGTCCAGAAAGGAACAGAAGTGTGGGAATAGGAAGAGGTGAGTGTATTTGCCTTCTACTTCAGCAGAGATAATAATAATAATAATAATAATAATAATAATAATAATAATAATGATAATGATAATAATAATAATAATAGAAACCCAAGACTTACTTGGTGCCCGGCATCCTGCAAAGTTTTGGCCGCAGAGAGTCCTGCCATCCCAGCACCAACAACCACTATGTGTTTACCATTACGTGTCTTGGAAGATGGCAACCCATTTTTGGCAATGTTCAATAAGTCTTCATAGTCGGGATCTTTCAGGCACTCCTGGAGCAGATCACTCCGGCTACTACCGAATACTGCCCAGAAGAGTAAGGAGACGAGAACTGTGTGTGCAGATCAGAAGAGACAGATACATGTCATGATAACCTATAGTAACTATACAAACATCAGCAAACACACCTTCAAGTAAATGGAAATACTACGAAAAATTCCTCATAGAGAGGTACAAACCAACTAATTTAAATTATTCTACTTACTAAGGTTATCCATGTCCAACCTCTGTAGCCCGAAGATTCTACTTTCTTGCTGTACCAGTTTCTTATATAGAGTCCACAACACGGCTACCTAGAGGGAGTGACGTCTGGCAGGTGCCACCTACCAGGGCAATAAAAGTGAGAACATATTTAAGGATAATATACATCATGTCAACAGAATTTTAATAACAGGTTTTATTCAATTCTAATCTGGATTCAAGAACCACCCGGCCAAAGTGACACGGCAGGGAGGATCCATCTCTCCGTAACTGTAGGAGCACTAAAGTGGTGTTCAACGTGCTGGATATATAATGGTATATTTCCATAGTTATAACATCTCTGAAGAACAATACCATATATATTTACACTCATCAACAATGGAACTGCAACACCAAGGAGGGATCTGTTGCTACCAGCTCTCATTGCAATTGCCAACCAAAGTCCCCCAGATGTCCTTGTGGTACACAAGTTCGATGACTCTATAGGCCATGGTAGCACGTTTTAGCCACATAAGCCGCTCACAGTAATACAACAACATGTGGCTTGGCATTGTCATGTTGAAAAAACGGCTCCCGAGACACTTTAGAGAAATGGCCGCACCACTGGTTTCATAGTAAAATAGTAAATAAAGTTGAAAGAAGACAAGAGTCCATCTGGTTCAACCTAGAGAAACCCTACTGTGTTGATCCAGAGGAAGGCAAAAGGCCACATAAGGCAGATGACAATTGCCCCATCACAGTGAGAAAATTCCTTCCCGACTCCAAAATGGCAATGAGAATAATCCCCGGATCAACATATCACCGGAAATCTAATGCCCATAACTTGTAATATTATATTTTTCAAGAAAAGCATCCAGACCTTTTTTAATGAATTAGCCATGACAACATCATGTGCCAGAGAGTTCCACAGTCTTACCGCTCTTAGACTAAAGAATCGGCATCTGTGCTGATGGTGAAATCTTGTAGAGGATGCCCCCTTGTAGTGGTTATAAGCCTAGGAGTAAAAAGATCACTACAAAGACCTCTGTACTGTCCATTCATATATTTGTACATTGTAATCAGATTGCCCCTAAAATGTCTTTTTTTCTAAATTTAATTACCCCAAGCTTGATAACCTGTCTTGGTAATGTAACCCACCCATTCCCTTTATGACCTTTGTCGCTCCCTCCTCTGCACCTGGTCCAATTCAGCTGTATCCTTCTTATATACTGGTGCCAAAAATTGTACACAATATTCAATGTGTGGTCTGGCCAGTGCAGTGTGACAGACTGGGGTATCTGGGGCCCACTAGAGGAAATGATCCTTGGGGACCACCAATGAAGAACCAGTGAGAAACAACACGTTAGTAAGTGCCTGTGCAGGTTGCAAAGCTGGGGTCCCACTGAAGGATCCTCCGCTCCTCTGGTGGGCCAGTCCTACACTGGACCAGTGATTTATAAAGAGGCAAAACTATGTTCTCATCTTTAGCATCTATGCCTCTTTTGCTGCATCCCCTTATTTATTAGCCTTGGCAGCTGCTGCCTGGCACTGATCACTAAAGTTGAGTTTACTGTCCACCGTTTCCGCCAGGTCCCTTTTGGAAGCAGTTTTACCCAGTTTTATTTGTGTGTTATTTAGCACATAACTTTACTTATTATTTTTTTGCAGCCCAAATACATAACCTTACATTTATTCACATGAAACCTCATTTGCCATGTATCTGCCCAAGCATCCAGCTTCTCCAAATCCCTCTGTAATATGATATTATCCTCCTCCGTGGTGATTACTTTACCCCGTTTAGTATCATCTGCAAGAATGGAGATTCTACTCTGTAGCCAGTCTACAAGGTTATTAATAAACATATGTAACACCAAACTGTTATTGTACTTGGAATGATGATAGGAAGTGTCTGGGTACTGTACTTTATTCCAGGAAACACCATAATCCCAAGATTAAGACCAATGTAATGTCCGCTTGTAGGCCTCTTCTTGGCACAGTCCACCTGGTCTCCCATCCAAGACAAAGACATTGCATCAAAGACAAAAGCGGGACTCATTAGTGAAGAGAACAGAGCTCCATTCTAGCCTCCATCGCTGTCTTGCTCTGCACTATGAAAGACTTTGAGGGTTGTAGTGTAAGGTCAGTGGAACACCTGTAACTAGACCTGAGTGACACCTGCTACTTCCTCAATGGCTTGCTCTGTATTTTTTATGTGGAAAGGTGTATCTTTTTTGGTAGTTTACAAAAAAAATTTTGTAAAATAGAAAAAGTAGATGATTTCAAGGGGTATTTCAGACAGGAATGCCCGGGGAGTGGGTGGGTGAAAAAAATTACATCAATTTACCACCCTGGCTCCAGCGCTGCTGCCCACATTTTGCTGCTCCTGCCCCCTGGGAGGTCAGTCGCTTCCTGGTCTTGAGATGTGACGTTGCAGGCCCACTCAGCCAATTAAAGGCAGAGGAGGGATACCGCTATAGCCTCTGAATGGCTGAGTGGGCCTGCTACCTTGCCCTACACTCTCTCATAGACCCAAAGGCGTAGCTAGAAATGGGCGAGGCCCTTAGTAAACTTTTGATTGGGACCCTCAAGTGACTACTAAGTTGTCAAGTGTACTCTTAAGTGCATAACAGCAAGTGCTCCTCAGGAGTGCCTGCAGTTAAAGGGACATTTTTAGAACCTGGAAGACTCATTCAGCCACTGAATGTTGCAAATGATAAAAGCTCAGGGGGCCCAGTGTATTGCAGGAGTGGGCCACTGGGCCCCCTGAGGCAGTGGGCCCCGTAGCAGCTGCTATGGCTGCTACAGTGGCAGTTACGCCCCTGCATTGACCTTCTGATAGCTTATCCCTCAACGGGGCCATCTCCTCCTGCCAACAGTGTGGCAGCCACTCCGCTCTCATTTTGCAAATGGCTTTGTATAGTGTTGCGCTTGATCAGAGCAGGGTCCGGAAACTGCAGGGCTATCTAACGTTGGTGGCAGCAGAGGGGCCCCTGTAATCCATTACTGCTGCATCTCAATGGATCAGATTGGACCGACTTATGACTGTTGAGTAAGAAGTTTTACGTCGACCTTCTAGAATAAGAGAGTAATCATTTCTCTTTATTTTTTTTTTCCAATTGTGAATTTTTTAGCACTTGATCTTCAGAAAAATTGTAGCTTTGTCTGTATATTTGACGTTGGATCGGACTTCAGGGCTTGGAGTTCGTGTTTTACATAAAAATCTCAGGACATCATGACCATCACGATACTTCCTTTGTCTTCTTTTTATATGATTAGATCTCTCCTGGATTTCAGCCATGTCAAAGTCTTTTGTTCTTCTGTCAGGTTTGGTGGAGCCATTGGATATATTAGAGTCTTTACATCCTGGAGAACCCGGCAAAAAATAAATGCCCAAGCTGCCACGACACTGACAGAAGAACAAAAGACATGGCAGAAATCCAGGAAAGCTCTAACCATATAAAAAGCAGACAAAGGAAGTAACGTACACAAAACAAAATAAGTAACGTGATGGTAATGATGGCCTAAGATTTTTATGTAAAAAAAGTGCAGTGTCCCAGTATCCACAGCTGCTAAGTGTCTAATGTTGTCAGGAGGCTGACGAGTATTGCTTTGTACTATACTAGATTTTTGGAACTGTTTCAATTGTTATCCTGTTTAACAGCAAACAGTGAAGTGTTTAGTGAAAGGGTTAAACATTTTCTGCTGTACCACTATACCACACCCTGTCACATGTATGGGAGTAAGACAATCTGGTCACCACCCCTCTCTCTACCAATGAGAGCAAGCCCTAGTCTGATCACCTAATGTCTCTCCACCAATGAGAGCAATACATGCTAGGCTATAAAAGGGTTGACTAGTCAGAGAGGTAGGAGTCTAGCCTTATTTAACTACTGCAAGTCAGTTCCTGTCAGCCATGTGGCCTACCTCAAGTCAAGAATTCCCAGAATTTGTCTGTGAGAAAAACACACTGTATGTAGATTCCAGCATTCTGCCTCTGAGAGCCTCTAAGTCAACTCCAGCACTTTCCAAAGTTATGTTAAGCATGTTCCAGCCCATGATGCGAGGATTCATCTGCATTCTTCATCTAGAACCAGGGTTGGAGAAATTGCTAAAGTGTCCCCTGGCACTGATGTCTTCTATTAGGACTCCAGTCGGACACGGTACTGATCGGCTTCCACATTGGTAATCATGCTCCTGCATACGTCCCTCAAGGTATCACTTGACAGATCTGTAGAGTTTTTCTGTGAGAATGAATATTTTCTCTAAACCACAATCAAGTGAACTGTGAAGATTCTCTTCAGCAGAGTCTATTCTAATTGTACTCTTTAAGTAGATCTGTAGGTACCTGCCCACACTACAGTGAGAAAAGAGACAGAAGCATTTGGCTCTGTTCCCTGTGTAGCGGAGGAACTAGGGTACAGAAGCCTCAGCCCCAACAGAAGCCTAAGCCCAAGTGTACAGGAGCAGAGATTTCTGTCTATCACCATCTCTCTGTTCCTGTACTGTAGTGAGTAGCTATATATATTATACGTTCATGGCTGCTCACTATGCAGGGTGGCCAGCGCTGCCTTTTCAAGGGCCGTCAAACCGGAGGTGAGATGTTTGTGACAGTGAATGTTTTGTATGATGTATATTCTTCTGGGTGTAATTCTCAGTATCTTCCATTGTCCTTTAAAGGGAAACTATCAGCAGGATAGAAGCATCTAACCTGCCGATTTGTACCTACAGCTCACGGGGCGCTGAGAATGAAGGCAATTTTCTTACCTTCATCCTCTGCATCATTTTTGTGTACTTTGCAGTTTAATCTTTTAGCTAATGAGGCAGTTTGGTGCACTGGGGGCGGGACTACATTCAACTACCTATGATTGCCCGGCCCCCCCCCCTTAATGATTTTAAATTTGGCGCTATGCAGTCATGAGCGCCGGAGTGACTTCACTGCGGAGTGCTGCCCCAATATTCATTAGAAGGGTGGCCAGGGCGAATTGGTGCACTAAGGCTGGGTTCACACTATGTTTTTGCAATCCGATTTTTCAAAAAAAAGGATGAAAAACAGATGGAAAAAAATGCATGTATGTGTGTGCATCCGTTTTTCTATTGAATTCCATTATAAAAAAAAAAAAGGATCCTTTTTTTTAATGTACACAAAAACGTAGTCGACCTCATTTTTGTGTCCATAAAAAACCCGGATCCGTTATGATGCCTTTTTTTTTTATAATGGAATTCAATGGAAAAACGGATCAAAAGGGATGCACACACATGCATCTGTTTTTCATCCGTTCTTTTTTTTTGCAAAAAAATGGATTACAAAAACGTAGTGTGAACCCAGCCTTAGGGTGGTAGTCCCGCCCCCCCCCAGTGCACCAAACTGTCTCATTAACATATGGAACTGCAAAGTACATAAAAACTGTGTTGAGGATGAAGGTAAGAAACTTATCTTCATCCTCAGCAAACCATGAGCTATAGCAGACTGACGCGCACAGTATTACTATCTGCTTGTGTAGACAGTACCACATCTCTTGTCCTGTATGCTGGGTGTAGTTCTCAGTATATTTGCTCTTCTGTGTGTATGGACAATGGACAGTACCACTTCCCTAGACTTGTATGTAGACACTGCACAATTCCTCTTTTTCTGTATGCTGGGTTCAATTCTCAGTACCCACCCTTCTGTATGTATGAACAGTACCATAACATACGTAATAGAATTATATTATCATAACAGACCTAATAGAATAGGAAACAGTTTAATATTTTATTTCAGGTCCACTATGCATTACTAAAAATTTTATTATTAAGAATATGAAAATATCTTCCAAGATTTTACTAGAACTATGTACAAAAAGATACAAAAATAAACCCCATCTTATAAAAAAAATATGCAAAAATCAGGGTGAAGCCTAAAAACATAAAACCAACCTCAAGCAAAAATTTATAAATACAGTCTGGTTAAATCTCTGGAAATTCATTATAACGATGAAGAGAGATTCTCAGCAGACAGTCTACGTACAGCTCCCGCTATGTCACAGTCCCATTACTGAACTGGGTAATAGAAAATAAGCCACTGGATACCAGTGAGTAATACGCAGCTCATAAAGCTGCACTCTGCTCCAAGATGCTCCTCATGCTGGACACTCCTTGGGATGACTGGAGTCAGAACTTGTGCTCTCCTCCTGGATGGGGACTCTGAACCTCTCACCTCCTGGCAATACAGAAATGAAGGGAATATTAATAAAATTTCTTATGACAATTTTGTTTAGGCAAGGCATGAGATGATCAGAGCGTCCGGCCCAATGAATGTGTGGCGATGCACAGCTTACCTTATTTTTCACCAGACAGTAAGCAGCAATGCATGGCGAATGACTGCTTACTGCAGAGGGTCAGAGACACCTGTCTTTAAAAGGAGCCCCTGCTTGTCAACCTATTTTGTGTGGAACTCTACACTAGAGTGGAAAACTATGTATGGACCCTATCTACAGTTTAGTGAGTATACAGCATCACTGTAGAGGATGGGGGACTGTCTTTAACAAGAGTCCTTGCACCTAGTCTGCATGGAGCTCTAGACTCCTAGGGGGAGATTTATCAAACATGGTGTAAAGTGAAACTGGCCCAGTTGCCCCTAGCAACCAATCAGATTCCACCTTTCATTCCTCACAGGCTCTTTGGAAAATAAAAGGTGGAATCTGATTGGTTGCTAGGGGCAACTGAGCCAGTTTCACTGTACACCATGTTTGATAAATCTTCCTCCTAGAGTTTTTGCCTATGAGGAAACCATAAAGGGATTATCCAGGATAAGAAAAAGCACAGCTACTTTCTTGACAGAACAGCATCACCCCTGTCCTCAGGTTGTGTGTGGTATTACAATTCAGCTCTATTCAGTAGAATGGAACTGAGCTTCAAAACCGCACACCCAAACTAAGGGCAAGAGAGGTGCTGTTTCTCGAAGAATGCAGCACACATGAAGAAGGGATCTAGGTGTTCTAACATTGAAGATCATGCCACCCTAACACCACCATTAGGGTACAAAGCATTATATGATGCCTTCTGAAACCAATGTATGTGAAATGCACTGGCGTTGTCTTTGTGTGAAGAATGGGCAAAAGGATGTATTGCCATGTAATCCGATTTCTTATACAAGTTTCATGTCGCAGATATTGACAACACTTTGTGTCGCTGAGGCCTACTAAACACTAATACTTACTTATGAACCCCTTGTTCATCTTCTTACGGTTTATCTGCATTATCATTATTAGGATTATTCCGGCAGATACTATAAGCAGGACGGCTCCAATCAGAATCAAGGAAAAAGTCGCTAGAATGATAAAGAGCATAATAAATGACATCATAATCCACAACCGTCTGTATATACTCAACAGGCTCATGCATAGTCCTATTACAGCTCTGTTATGTATGTAGTCGTAATAGGGATCCCAGGGGTGTATGAGGCCTCTACTGAATTGTTTTCCATACAGACAGATAAAAACATGCAGCATGCTGTATGTACAGAGGTATAAGAAAGAATTGTTTTTAGGTGAGAATATTGCTGAGTTGAGGATACTAGTACATAGTTGCCAACATTTGAATTTACAGTCAGAACACCACAAAAGGAGCATTACACACCCCAGTATTAGGTCCCCAGTATATTACACCCCCTAGTTTCAGGTCCCCAGTATATTACACCCCCCAGTTTCAGGTCCCCAGTATATTACACAACCCACTCAGAGCAGGCTGAGACTCAGATAGCATTCTACTGACTGACTGTACATACTGGTAGTTTTTACCCATATGATTCAGCTGAACCCCATATCAGCATACTCTTACCCCTTCATCCTACTGCTCCTCCATCATCATACTACTACCCCCTTTCTTTTCCTGCCCCTCCATCATCATACTACTACCCCTTCATCATCCTCCTGCCCCTCCATCATCATCATACTACTACCCCCTTCATCCTCCTGCCCTTCCATCATCAAAGTACTACCCCTCTCATCCTCCTCCTGTCCCTTCATCATCATACCAGTACCCCCTTCAACATCCTCTTGTCCCTTCATCTGTATATAAAACAAAAAAAAGCTATACTTACTTCACCAGTAAGGTTCCTCTAGTCCCCCAGGGACTCCTCTCCCTGCTCTGCATGAGTGCATCACTTGCGCTGGAAGGGAGAGGGACTTCCTGAGACATGGGGCGGAGCTTCCCAGGACATACCCGGGACATGGTTTTGTCGGGGCTGTCTCCTCAGAATCAGGACAGTCCTGGCAGAACTGGGACTGTTGGCAACTATGCTAGTAGCAAGCTAAGGCCCTATAGCCTCATACTAAGGAACCATATGGCCCATGTCCACTGACGGAAAGTATCTGGCCAAATATACATGTTATTTTAATAGAAGAAAAGAAGCTTTACATATTTCTTGGTTGAAAACCATATTTGATATATTTGTTTCCCCAACAAAAAACTTTGGAGTTATCAGCAGTTCTTATACCAAGGGTGTACATACCATAGAGGCAGAGCATGTGGCCGCTATGGTGCCCAGGGAGAGATGGAGTCCATCACTGGTTGGTCCCATTTCTATTGCCTACTCCAAGACTCCTCTCCCCAGGGAACTGCATTGTCAGGAAATAAGGGGATGGGAGGGGGTCCAAAAAAGCACTAGGCCCTTAGGATAAGCCCAAATACAGAGGTTTTGTGTTCATATAGTATACATAGACAATCATACACCAAGAACAGATCCTATGGGTTCACTACAAATGTCAGTGGTGGAAAAACCCTAAAAAGCAGGGGCACAGCCGAGGGAAGGAAGAAAATGGGAACAAGGCATGAAAGCTGTGGGGAAGTTCAGTATGAGATGGAATTGTATTTCCTTTTCAGCCACTTCCCCTTACATCTAGTCTGTTCTTATGCTTCTAACAAGCAGGACAATTTGAATATTGCGAAAATACTGGTGTTTTCAATAGGGAAAAAAATAAGCCTTTAAAAAATAGGCAAGAATTTCCCAATGTGCAGAAACCGCCACAATAAAGAACAAGTCGTCTACTCTTTATCAGGACACATCTGAAAATACATGTGGTCTGTTCTATAGTGGTTTTCTTAAAATTCCCTGTCTGGAAACCAATGTCTGCCGAATACAGAAGGAAAGAACTTGACTTCTGCTATGGTAGGAACTTACCCCATTCATGAGAGTTGCTAGTAGTGGGCTTGGTGCTGATGAAGATGGGGTTGGTAGTAGTGCTATTCTGAAGACTGGTTACTTTTCTTCTATGACTGGTGGAAGATGGTGTCGGAGAAGTGGTGGGACTGGGAGTCACAGGACTTGGGGTGGGTTTGAGTTTGGTGCATTTCACATCTTCTATGGCAGATCCTTGCTTCTGAACGGTTTCACCCAATGTACTACAGCTAAAAGGGAAAAAAAGCCAAATAAAATTTATGAATATAAATGGAAGAAAATAGTCAGACACCAGAGAAGGGTAATATAATGACATGACAATGTGACAGCCCCTCTGCTCACTACACAGGGCCATGGGTGCCGTTGGCACCAACTTAGCGGTGCAGAGACCCAAAGGGCTTTGGGGGCTTAATATAACATTGATAAACATTTGTCAACTCAAGAAGAAAGGGCTTAGTGTTCCAAATACCAGGGTAAAACTGCAGCCATCACTGACCATAGGGGCAACTAAAAGCTTCCAAATAACTTCTCTGCAATAATTTTGGCTTGAAAAGTGTAAAGTTGGCCGTACACATAAAACTAATGTCAGATGAACCTGTAAGTCTCATCAGGAATGGCCAATCATCCAACCTCTATAGGGGGCATCCAAACCCTTTCCTGATGGCTGATGTGAAGGATCAGTTCGATCTGACTATGCCCAATCCTTCTTTTCTGAAGGGTGATATGGCCAGAGGTGCATGGAAGCAGCTTACACCCCTCTTTATATTCAGAACAGAATATATCATAGGAGCCCTATGAGATGGCCCAAGCAAATCATAAATCATCACTCTTTTTGGGTAAGGAGGGCTGTCACAAAAGTAAAAAAAAAAAAAAAAAAAAAAACTTTCTACTTACTTTGTCCATTGGCGACAGACACTGTTTTCTTTGGTTGAGAAGTATCCTGGCTTGCAAGGTTGGCATTCTACAAAAAAAAAAAAAAAAAAGAACATTAACAGTGAACAGCGGTCTGATGGACAAAGAGCTGACACTAAACTTCATATATTTATTAAAGCAAATGTACCATCACTACATTCACTCTAAGTTTTACACATGAGTCGAGCACTGGCCAGGGCTGAAGCACTGGAGGTGGGCCGGCCCGCCCCCAGTGTGATTAAACCCCTCCCCTCTGTGATGCGGTTCCAGTAGAATTAATGGAGCCGTGTCATAGAGGGGGGCAGGGTTCCTCTCACTGGGGGCCGGCCGACCTGTCTCCAGTGCTTCAGCCCAGGCTAGTGCTCCGCAATAGACCGATGCCGTGCGCAGGAACAGGGCCTTAGTTCAAACAAAGGATAGTGGCAGGGGCGTAACTAGAAATGGCTGGGCCCCATAGCAAACATTTGATTGGGCCCCCGACTGACCACTAAACGGTCAAGTGAAGTCATAACTACATAACTGCTAGCTCTCGTCAGGAGTGCTTGCAGTTAAAGGGACATTTGCAAAACCCAGGAGACCAGCAGGGCCACCCGATGCTGCAAATGATGACGGCTCAGGGGGCCCA
Organism: Dendropsophus ebraccatus; assembly: GCF_027789765.1. Taxonomy (NCBI): domain Eukaryota; kingdom Metazoa; phylum Chordata; class Amphibia; order Anura; family Hylidae; genus Dendropsophus; species Dendropsophus ebraccatus. The sequence goes on from NC_091465.1 coordinate 24,166,194, forward strand.
GTGTATTGCAGGAGCAGGCCATGGGGCCCCCTGATGCGGCGGGCCCCATAGCAGCCGCTATGGCTGCTATAGTGGTAGTTACGCCCCTGGATAGTGGCATCAGCTTTCCCACCGCCAGTCAACTCATGTGCAACACTTAAAGCGAATGTACTGATGATACATTCACTTTAAAGGGGTTGTCCGGCGATAAAAAATTATTCACAGAATAACACACATTACAAAGTTATACAACTTTGTAATGTATGTTATGTCTGTGAATGGCCCCCTTCCCCGTGTCCCACCACCCCCACCCGTGTACCCGGAAGTGTGGTGCGCTATACATTACCTGTCGCGTGCCGACCACGGTCTCCGATCGTCAGCAGTGACGTCTTCTTCGGGAGCTTGGCGGATCTTCCCGAGTGCCGGCCGCCCTCTGCAGCGTCATCCGAAGCTCAGCCGCGATTGGCTGAGCATAACTGTGCTCAGCCAATCGCGGCTGAGCAGCTGATGACGTGGCCGCGTCATCAGCCGCTCAGCCGCGATTGGCTGAGCACAGTTATGCTCAGCCAATCGCGGCTGAGCTTCGGATGACGCTGCAGAGGGTGGCCGGCACTCGGGAAGATCCGCCAAGCTCCCGAAGAAGACGTCACTGCTGACGATCGGAGACCGTGGACGACACGATATGCGGTGAGTATAATGCACCACACTTCCGGGTCTAGCGTGGGTGGGGGGAAACACGGGGAAGGGGGCCATTCACAGACATAACATACATTACAAAGTTATACAACTTTGTAATGTATGTTATGTCTGTGAATAATTTTTTATCGCCGGACAACCCCTTTAAGTTAATTATTATAATTATATATAATTATTCATATATATTATTTCATCCCTTTCAGGCAGTAGTGATTACTTTTTGTAATGGGTATCACTACTACCTGAATGGGATGAAATAATATATATAAATATATTATATATTATATTATAATTATAATAGAGAATATCCCATATATGAATACAGGGTCTAACATTCATAGTTTGATGGGATTTGAAGAACTAGATATTGGCTGAACTACTTGTAATAAGACTGAGCTGTCCTACATTTGCCCTGCTCTACCTAAGAGGCCCATACATCTTTAATAGCGGTTGGCCAAATTCTTCCCTACTCCCCCATACATTTATGGCTCAGCAGTTGTCTTGGATGTAAAGAGGATTATGCCACTGTCTTCTTCTCTCTATTAGATAATCCAACCTCATTCCTTCTTTCCTCCAAGATCTTCCATCATGGAACAGTTGGGATACCCCCACATACTTTACACAGTTGTCCAATATAACCTAATCTATATAAAACACTGTGCACATGACATACTGTTATTGACGATCTCTTTTCCTCTGTCACACCGGCAGGCAGTTTTGCGGTCATTCTTTGGTGTACTTCCTTCAGGGCATTCACAAATGGCGTCGGCACCTTTGGTACAGGGGCTTTTCTCAATGCTTCCTTCAGCTGTCGAATCAGAGGACAAGAAGCAAATGAGAAGTGATCTCACAATATTCTTTATATTTCCCATTTTCCGAATGTAGACTCATCCATGATCTGCTGTCATTGTGCCAGTAAGTGCTCAGGAAATGCCCTCTCCTACTGATCCCACCAGAGCCGGGCATTACTTTTAGGCTAATCGGGAATACTCTGAGCAGGTGGCATCCTCAGGCTTTAATAGGGCATATAGGAAGGGGTTGTTACTAGTGATAAGCGGGTTCATCCAAACCAGGATCCTTGGAATTTGACTGGAAAAGTTGGATGCCTATGGCTGTATCCATGTTTTCCAGGATTCCCTAGAGTTACAACCAACGTCTCCACGCAGCATGAGTCAAATGCCGAACGGTTAGGTTCAGACGAACCCAAACCATCAGCACGTTCATTCATCACTAGTTGTCACCTCCTGGTCCTCCATTGTTGGCTTACCTTTGTTGCAGACAGTACACAGCTGACAGCGATCTCTGGCATTCTTTGGGTTGTATCGGTTCGCCCCACAATCGGTACATTTAGATGCCGTACTCCACCGTGTGCACCGCCCAGTTATCTCCTGTCCTATAAAAGGAACAGTAAATAGTATAAAATGTAACCTAATTCCAAAACAGTCAACTACATGATATTCACCTGCCCACACTGCCAATAATACCGCCATAGCAGCACATGACTGAGGCAGCCAATCACTACTCTCACCTGTCACTGTAATCAAGTCTATGATGATAAGAAGGACACTGCTGGAAAGTGATTTGTACAGAACAGGAAGTGTCGGCTTAGTTTTTTGCCTAGTGGCCAAAATTAAAACTGCAATTTTTCAGGAGTATTTAACCCCTTAGCGACCCATGACGTATCTGATACGTCATGGTGCCGCTCGGGGTGTTCAGAGCGGGGTCCCGCCGGGACCCCGCTCTGAACGGCGCTGTTCCCGGCTGACACGTGCAGCCGGGCAGTGCCTCTATTAGCCGGCGCGGGTCCCGTTGCCGCGCCGGCTAATTAAGCCTCTAAGTGCAGCTGTCAAACCTGACAGCTGCACTTAGAGGCTTTGTACACACTATCCCTGGTGTCTAGTGGGACGGATCTCCCCCCCCCCGCGATGCGATCGCGGGGGGGAGATCCGTTCTTCTGCCCGTGCCAGGCCTCAGCGTCGGAATGACGCTGATCCCGGCTCGGCAATAGATTGCTATGGCCTGCAGCAGGCCATAGTAATCTATGACCGATCTAATCGATCTTTGCTGTGTATATACACAGCATTGATCTCTATGAGAGATCAGTGCTGTCTATATACAAGTCCCCCAGGGGGGCTTCTAGTTACAGTAAAAAAAAAAGTAAAAAAGTGTTTTTATTAATAAAAAATCCCCTCCCCTAATAAAAGTCCAAATCACCCCCCTTTTCCCATTTTATAAATATAAATTAATAAATAAATAAATAAATAAACATATTTAGTTTCGCCGCGCGCGTAATCGCCCGAACTATTAATTAATCACATTCCTGATCTTGCACGGTAAACGGCGTCAGCGCAAAAAAATTCCAAAGTGCAAAATTGCGCATTTTTGGTCGCATCAAATCCAGAAAAAATTTAATAAAAAACGATCAAAAAGTCGTATATGCGCAATCAAGGTACCAATAGAAAGAACGCATCATGGCGCAAAAAATGACACCTGACACAGCCCCATAGACCAAAGGATAAAAGCGCTATAAGCCTGGGAATGGAGCGATTTTAAGGAACATATATTTGTTAACAATGGTTTGAATTTTTTAAAAGCCATCAGATACAATATAAGTTATACATGTTATATATCATAGTAATCGTAACGACTTGAGGAACATGCATAACAAGTCAGTTTTACCATAGGACGGACGGCGTAAATGCAAAACTCCCCGAAATCAAAACAAATTCGTTTTTTTTTCAATTTGACAGCGCAAATGATTTTTTTCCGGTTTCGCAGCATATGTTATGGAAAAACAATGCCTGTCATTGCAAAGTACAATTGGTTTCGTAAAAAATAAGCGCTCATATACGTCTCTAGGTGAAAAAATGCAAGCGCTATGGACTTTTAAACTTAAAATGGAATAAGCAAAAGCGCAAAAACGAAAATAGGCTTTGACCTTAAGGGGTTAAAGGATAACTCCGACCAAAATCTATTTTTTTATATGTTATTACATAAGGAAAGTTAGACAAATTCCTAATATACACTAACTTTGGGAAAGGCAAATATAGTGCTATTTCCCTCAATTTACTAGATCAGGGCAGGCTTTAATTTTCCCCCCAAAAAACGTGACGTCTCGACCCCAGTGTATATACCTGCAGGGTCCAGCAGGGGGTGCAGTATATGAAGACATTACATGTAAAAAATAACAAGGCCATTCCTGTGCTTTCTGCACAAAATTCAGCTGGAGCAAGCTGGAGGGGCCAGGTAGCTGAATTTTGTGCAGAAAGCACAGGAATGGCCTTGTTATTTTTTACATGTAATGTCTACATATACTGCACCCTATGCTGGTCACTGCAGGTATATACACTGGGGTCGAGACGTCACAATTTTTAGGAGAAATTGAACCCTGCCTGATCTACTAAATTGAGGGAAATATCACTATGTATGTATACACTATCAGTGTATATTAGGAATGTGTCTAACTTTGCTTATGTAATAACATATTAAAAATAGATTTTGTCCTTTAATCAATATTTAAAGAATATGTTAAAATAAAAATTTGATTTATACAATAAGTCAATATATAATGACACATTCAGTTCAAGTCCACAGATGCAGAAATCTAAGGAATATATATATATATATATATATATATATATATATATATATATATATATATATATTTATTTATTTATAAGGTAACTGGCCAAGTGGGTCCCTGAATGTATACTGCATGTATTCTGCAGGTGTAGGAGAACATGACTAATATATATAGTAAACTGAGACATAGTGAAATCACCCATGTGCTTGTGTCCGCAGATACATAGTGTTACATATTAACAGGTAAGCAATCTTGTAGCTACTACTTCCTTCCTTTCAGAAAGTCTTCAAGGCTCTCAGGATATTACTGTAGATGCTACTAGTTCTTACACAATAGAATAACACCTAATCACAGTGAAAGTGAGAACAGACAACGTTCCATGAGAGGGTTTATTCACACATATGCCGCCATACTGAAACCTCTCTCTACCGATCATCTGGTTTTCAATAGTGTGTTTCCTTGCATGATATTAGAAACCGAATGCAGAATTAATGGGGGTGTCGTCTATGGATAGTCTCTGTTTGCTGGAAAGATCATCCACAAGGTGTACTGGGACCTTCAGTGATCAGCTATAGAGATGAGTGGATCTTCCAAAATTTCTCTCAAAGCAGGAAGCGGAGTCAATTTAGAGTCCAAATCTGATTCTAAAGTAGTAGTGGAGGAGCAGGGACACCTGTCAAAAGGAGGAGTTCTTGCTTCTGTATACTGCACCACAAAACATACACTGTATGCAAGCTGCTCAGTTAACATTCACTGAATAAGCAGTGATGCATCTCTGGAGTCAGCCCAGTGAACGCTGCCATGGTCCTGGGACATACAATGTGTGCTATTCAGCTTTCCAGTCTGACACAGTGCTCTCTGCTGCCACATCTGTCCATGTTCCATGTTAGGAACTGTCCAGGGCAGCAGCAAATCCCCATAGAAAACCACTCCTGCTCTCGACAGTTCCTGACATGGACAGAGGTGGCAGCAGAGAGCACTGAAAAGACTGGTAATAATACACCACTTCGTTCAGGACATAGAGCGGCTGATAAGTACTTGAACACTGGAGATTTTTGAATAGTAAAGTAAATTACAAATCTCTATTACTATCTGAAACAAGCTGATATGAAAAGGAAGATATTCTTCATAGTAGAGAAGCCCTATACGATGAGTTTCACGATCACCACCAGTTGGCGTACAGCGGTATAGTTACCACACAGCGATGCGATGCACACCGGCAGTGGTGGCTGTGTGTATGAGTAACGTACAAGTCACTTTTTTTTGGGACTTCCCCTTTGACTTCTTTCCACCCATGATGTATGAAAAGTGCAGAGTCTGCAGATCTCAGTATAGTAGTGTGAGCTATATTTATCCCCGGAAACTGATAGACTTGTCGGGTTCAAATTCATCAAAAGAAAAATAAATTTCCCCCGGCACATGGGAGGATCACAAGGGGGGGGGGGTTGTGGGGTGGTGATATATACAACGCTGAGCGCCAATGTTACCCAGACCCCCATGGACTTACAGGATGAGCCTAGATTACATTATGTTCTATGCTCCTGCGGGGCCCTCTTAGTGACTGTATACTATGCCTGGCCGTGGCTGGTTCTCCTCTCTCCTCCTGCACGCTGCTGCTGCTGCTAGCCCCTCCCCCTCCTGTACTCCACTGTCTGGCATACCTTGTGTGAGGAGGAGAGGAGAGAGAGCGTGTGGTGACTGGGGCTGGAGGGATCCTGCAGGGTATGGCTGCCAGGGACAGGACTGTGAAGAAGAGCAGCAGCAGCTCTGACAGTGAGTGACTATTGTCAGTGTGTCTGTCAGGTTGCTGGAAGTTTAAGACAGAAGGTGGACTGTGTAAGAGACATACAGTACATGTCTCCCACCTGTGCAGCCACATAGAGTACATGTATCCCCATTGTGCCCCAACAGTGATTAAGGGCCCATGTGTTCTATCCCCTATTAGTGCTGTTCTGGGGTCACTTCCACACTATGACCTATATATTCTCACCCCCCACTAAGCCTCCAAAGTATAATGCACCCAAGACCACCCTCCAAGAACAACAGCTGCAAACAATACAACTCCCAGCATTTACTGCAGTCTGCAGCCCTCAGGAAGTGCTGGGATTTGAAGAATAGACAACTCAAGGGGTTGTCCTCTCGGAAACTAGAACTCCCAGCAATCTCTGAGAGCTTCATAAGAGTAAGGCATTCTGAGAGTTGTAGTTATTGTTATTCAGGCAGCTGTGGTCACAGATACATCAGTCCAAGATGGGACCAGGTCAGCATGTCGCTTCTGATGGGTTCTTTATTTGGGTTCCCCCTATGATCAGTTCTATTGGTGGCCACAGATACCACAATCCCACACTGGGGCCTGGACAGACTGCAGTACAGTCCTATAGTGGGCCCTGGCCTCTGTGCTATAGAGCCCTCCTGAGAAACCAGGACACATGTACCGGATACCCGGGCGTATATATGTGTGTGCCTTTAAGGCGGAAATGTAGAGAAACTAATAGGTTATGGGGGCCCAAATACATTTTTTTGCACAGGGGCCCTCTGCATTCTGTGCCCGCCCCTGGATCTATGGTCATTTAGTTAAGATGAACCTCGGGGCAGACTAAAATGTAACCATATATAGGATTATTGTAAGGGATGAAAGGTGGAATCTGATTGGTTGTTAGGGGCAACTAAAACAATTCTACTTTACACCATGTTTGATAAATCTCCTCCTATGTCTTTTCAGCTTCGTTTAAAATGACGTCCGTTATTTTGAGTCTAAAATAACGGACGTCATTTAGCTGTCTAGCCTCTCCTTGCAGTGCAATGACTGGTGTTTGTACATCATTCTAGTTTGGGTGGACTACTTGCCCTTTGAATGCCACGGCAATAACATCGGTTCTTTGATACATTGACTTTAATGCATTGCCATTGTAGTCAGTTTAAATTGCAAAATCGGTCGCCTTTTCTGTATTTTTGACGTTGTGTGAACATAGCCTATAATTATTCAAAGGAATATAACAGAAGCGATAGATATTGCAGAGATAGATAGATATTTCGGAGATAGATAGATAGATAGATAGATAGATAGATAGATAGATAGATAGATATGCAAGGGAAAATCCACAGCAATCCCGGATTTGTGAAAAAACTTCAAACTGGTGTTTATTTCAAAAGTGTTTCATCATATACAGTAATCGTGAGATGCAATGTTTCGGTGGCCGTTTGCCACCATGCTTGAAAATGGTGGCAGACGGCCGCCGAAAAGTCACGTCTCACGATTACTGTATATGATGAAACACTTTTGAAATAAACACCAGTTTGAAGTTTTTTCACAAATCCAGGATTGCTGTGGATTTTCCTTTGCATATGTGAATACGGTCCTAGAATCAGACTTGGATAGACAGAGAGATAGTAAGATAGATAGATAGATAGTGAGAAGGTATTAATAATATAGAACAAAGGATATATATATATATATATATATATATATATATATGCTTATATACATTAATAATATAGAACAAAGGATATATATATATATATATATATATTTATATACACACAAATGCTTATATACATTAATAATATAGAACAAAGGAGATATATATATATATATATATATATATATATATATATATATATATATATATATATATGCTTATATACATTTGTATCAATACTCCATTATACATGTATTACTATAAGCTATGCAGATCCCACACGTATCATACAGACTCGCTATATCTATTATCTATCTCCCCGCGCACCTTCCGCACAGAAGTCGCAGCAGATCTCTTGTCCTCCGTCCTCCTCTGTGTACTGGTCCCGGGGACACGTGATGGCCTCCGCCGGCTCCGGGGGCAGCAGGACACCGAGGACGAGCAGCGGCAGCAGCCCGGTCACCTGGAGACTCCCGCCCGCCATGAGACTCTGCCCCATCCCCGGCTCCTCAGCGCTTCTTATAGCCGGGGGCGGCGGGCGGGGACATCCCAGCCCCTATATACACAGCCACTGCCTGCGGCTCTATACACTGCTGGGGAGTAGTAGTACTGCTGTGCTCCCTGTGACTATACACTGCTGGGAGTAGTACTGCTGTGCTCTGTGTGACTATATACTGCTGGGGGTAGTAGTACTGCTGTGCTCTGTGTGACTATACACTGCTGGGAGTAGTACTGCTGTGCTCCCTGTGACTATACACTGCTGGGAGTAGTACTGCTGTGCTCTGTGTGACTATACACTGCTGGGGGGAGTAGTACTGCTGTGCTCTGTGTGACTATACACTGCTGGGGGGAGTAGTACTGCTGTGCTCTGTGTGACTATACACTGCTGGGGGGAGTAGTACTGCTGTGCTCTGTGTGACTATACACTGCTGGGGGTAGTAGTACTGCTGTGCTCTGTGTGACTATACACTGCTGGGGGGAGTAGTACTGCTGTGCTCCCTGTGACTATACACTGCTGGGAGTAGTACTGCTGTGCTCTGTGTGACTATACTGCTGGGGGTAGTAGTACTGCTGTGCTCTGTGTGACTATACACTGCTGGGGGGAGTAGTACTGCTGTGCTCTGTGTGACTATACACTGCTGGGGGGAGTAGTACTGCTGTGCTCTGTGTGACTATACACTGCTGGGGGTAGTAGTACTGCTGTGCTCCCTGTGACTATACACTGCTGGGAGTAGTACTGCTGTGCTCTGTGTGACTATACACTGCTGGGGGGAGTAGTACTGCTGTGCTCTGTGTGACTATACACTGCTGGGGGGAGTAGTACTGCTGTGCTCTGTGTGACTATACACTGCTGGGGGGAGTAGTACTGCTGTGCTCTGTGTGACTATACACTGCTGGGGGGAGTAGTACTGCTGTGCTCTGTGTGACTATACACTGCTGGGGGTAGTAGTACTGCTGTGCTCTGTGTGACTATACACTGCTGGGGGGAGTAGTACTGCTGTGCTCTGTGTGACTATACACTGCTGGGGGGAGTAGTACTGCTGTGCTCTGTGTGACTATACACTGCTGGGGGGAGTAGTACTGCTGTGCTCTGTGTGACTATACACTGCTGGGGGGAGTAGTACTGCTGTGCTCTGTGTGACTATACACTGCTGGGGGGAGTAGTACTGCTGTGCTCTGTGTGACTATACACTGCTGGGGGGAGTAGTACTGCTGTGCTCTGTGTGACTATACACTGCTGGGGGGAGTAGTACTGCTGTGCTCTGTGTGACTATACACTGCTGGGGGGAGTAGTACTGCTGTGCTCTGTGTGACTATACACTGCTGGGGGGAGTAGTACTGCTGTGCTCTGTGTGACTATACACTGCTGGGGGGAGTAGTACTGCTGTGCTCTGTGTGACTATACACTGCTGGGGGGAGTAGTACTGCTGTGCTCCCTGTGACTATACACTGCTGGGGGGAGTAGTAGTACTGCTGTGCTCTGTGTGACTATACACTGCTGGGGGGAGTAGTAGTACTGCTGTGCTCTGTGTGACTATACACTGCTGGGGGGAGTAGTACTGCTGTGCTCTGTGTGACTATACACTGCTGGGGGGAGTAGTACTGCTGTGCTCTGTGTGACTATACACTGCTGGGGGGAGTAGTAGTACTGCTGTGCTCTGTGTGACTATACACTGCTGGGGGGAGTAGTACTGCTGTGCTCTGTGTGACTATACACTGCTGGGGGGAGTAGTACTGCTGTGCTCTGTGTGACTATACACTGCTGGGGGTAGTAGTACTGCTGTGCTCTGTGTGACTATACACTGCTGGGGGTAGTAGTACTGCTGTGCTCTGTGTGACTATACACTGCTGGGGGTAGTAGTACTGCTGTGCTCCCTGTGACTATACACTGCTGGGAGTAGTACTGCTGTGCTCTGTGTGACTATACACTGCTGGGGGGAGTAGTACTGCTGTGCTCTGTGTGACTATACACTGCTGGGGGTAGTAGTACTGCTGTGCTCTGTGTGACTATACACTGCTGGGGGGAGTAGTAGTTTATGTGACTATACACTGCTGGGGGTAGTAGTACTGCTGTGCTCTGTGTGACTATACACTGCTGGGGGTAGTAGTACTGCTGTGCTCTGTGTGACTATACACTGCTGGGGGTAGTAGTACTGCTGTGCTCCCTGTGACTATACACTGCTGGGAGTAGTACTGCTGTGCTCTGTGTGACTATACACTGCTGGGGGGAGTAGTACTGCTGTGCTCTGTGTGACTATACACTGCTGGGGGTAGTAGTACTGCTGTGCTCTGTGTGACTATACACTGCTGGGGGGAGTAGTAGTTTATGTGACTATATACTGCTGGGGGTAGTAGCAGTTTATGTAACTATACACTGCTGGGGGTAGTAGTAGTTTATGTGACTATACACTGCTGGGGGTAGTAGTAGTTTATGTGACTATACACTGCTGGGGGTAGTAGTAGTTTATGTGACTATACACTGCTGGGGGTAGTAGTAGTTTATATGACTATACACTGCTGGGGGTAGTAGTTTATGTGACTATATACTGCTGGGGGTAGTAGTAGTTTATGTGACTATATACTGCTGGGGGTAGTAGTAGTTTATGTGACTATATACTGCTGGGGGTAGTAGTAGTTTATGTGACTACACTGCTGGGGGTAGTAGTAGTTTATGTGACTATACACTGCTGGGGGTAGTAGTAGTTTATGTGACTATACAATGCTGGGGTAGTAGTAGTTTATGTGACTATATACTGCTGGGGGTAGTAGTAGTTTATATGACTATACACTGCTGGGGGTAGTAGTAGTTTATGTGACTACACTGCTGGGGGTAGTAGTAGTTTATGTGACTATACACTGCTGGGGGTAGTAGTAGTTTATATGACTATACACTGCTGGGGGTAGTAGTAGTTTATGTGACTATATACTGCTGGGGGTAGTAGTAGTTTATGTGACTATACACTGCTGGGGGTAGTAGTTGCACTGCTATTGACCAAGATAGTGCGGTCAAATGGAGTGGTAGTGCAGCTGCTTAGACTCATTCTGTGTGGAGGTGTCATCCCCACTACCACTCCTCTCACCCAGGAGACATTTGATCCCCCTTCTCTTGATCTATGGGGGTCCCAGTGGTCAGACCAAGACTGATCAACTAGTTATCTACTAATCCTGTGGACAGCAGAAAACTTTTACTTTTGTGACAAGCCCTTTAAATTACGTCCCTGCCTCTCGGGGAGCCGCTCTTTATGTCGTCCTGTGATGTTATAGCTATGATATGTATACATGTATGACTTTTATTTGCTGTCGTCTCTTTGATGCTTGTGACGCTGGTGGGCTCACGTCTGCCGGGGACGTATTGATGTGGTTTATCTGTGCGAACATATCAGGAAAGGGGAGGGGGTGCTTGTGGTGGTACCTGCACATCAGTGAATGAACGCTCTATATTTATCCCAGCTCTAGATCACACTATATAGTATTTTTAGATTTTCTCATTCCGACCCAGAAATCATTGATTGTAAATTACCAGAAATCTCCAGTCTTCCAGTACTTATCAGCTGCTGTATGTCTTGCAGGAAGTGGTGTATTCTTTCCAGTCTGGAGAGTGGAGAAGTTTTCTATGGGGATTTGCTACTGCTCTCTACAGTTCCTGACATGGACAGAGGAGGCAGCAGAGAGCACTGTGTCAGACTGGAAAGAATACACCACTTCCTGCAGGACAAACGGCAGCTGATAAGTACTGGAAGACTTGAGATTTTTTAATAGAAGGAACTTACAAATCACAGGCACCAGCTGATTTGAAAGAAAATAGTTTTTTTTTGTGAACAACCCCTTTAAAGGGATTGTCTGTGGCTCTAAATGTGGCTATACACCTTCAATAAATGTCAGCTGAACGATTCATTTTATTTTTCCTATCCTTCCATTACACATGAACATTTGCAACGGCCAAGCATCCCTTTTCTCTATTAGGAGGGATAAGCCGCAGCCAGAAAACTCTGGCGGCGGATTATCTCTCTGAGAGAAAAGGTGTCGGGCAGTGAAATTCCATCACGAGTCTTTAGAGGCCCCCATATACTTTATTCTGACAGATAGACCTGCACCCACACAGCCACTGCTGTGTTCCTGTGTCATCACAATACCAAAGGAACTACCCGCTCAGCCAGTCAGTGACTGCGGAGGTGTCCCTCATCAGCCCCTGATTGGCTGAGCGGGCCTGTGACATCACAAAAAAGCGGGAAATACAGCAGACCAGTGGATGACTGAGCGGCAGTGAAACCAGACGGGTAACTATAACTTTATACCCCCTCCCTGACGTTGTACATTTACCCGGGTGTCAATTGGCCGTGTGCCAGCACAAACATGGAGACAATTTAGATCCCACAGACAATCCATTTTTTTGGCCAGCAGCCCAGTGGCATATTCTTTCCAGTCTGACACAGTGCTCTCTGCTGCCACCTCTGTCAATGTCAGGAACTGTCCAGAGCAGGAGAAAATCCCTTTAGAAAACCTCTCCTGCTCTCCAGACTGGAAAGAATACACCACATCCTGCAAGACATAAAGCAGCTGATAAGTACTGGAAAACTGGAGATTTTTTATATAGAAGTGTATTATAAATTTCTGGCAGCAGCTGATTTGAAAGATTTTTTTTTCACTGGAGTACCCCTTTAAAGGGCTTATCCAGTGAAAATCTTTTTCTTTCAAATCAACTGGTTTCAGAAAGTTATACAGATTTGTAATTTGTACTTTTATTTAAAAATCTTAAGTCTTCCCATACTTATCAGCTGCTGTATGTTCTACAGGAAGTGGTGGATTGTCTCCAGTCTGACCCAGTGCTCTCTGCTGCCACCTCTGTCCATGTCAGGAACTGTCCAGAGCAGTAGCAAATCCCCATAGAAAACCTCTCCTGCTCTGGACATGGACAGAGGTGGCAGCAGAGAGCACTGTGTCAGACTGGAAAGAATACACCACTTCTTGCAGGACATACAGCAGTTGATAAGTATGGGAAGACTTGGGAATTTTAAATACAAGTAGATTACAAATCTGTATAACTTTCTGAAACCAGTTGAGTTGAAAGAAAAAGATTTTCATTGGACAACCCCTTTAACCCTTCACAGTGGTAAAAATGTGATTCTATGATGTTATTGAATCCAAAAGTCCAAAAGTGTCCCCTCCAGCTATTTCTCATGCTCTACGTTTTAGGGGGCACAACCAGAGTATACTAGGGGTTTGAATATGGAACAGGAGCTCATTGAGGCTGCACAGCAGAGAGCAGAGCTCTATAGGAAAATGTGCAGAAGAAGCTCGTCGCTTCCGCTGCTGAATACCGACCACAAGATCTGCCAGATAGACTGCACCGCTACATCTGTCGTCTATGATTGAGATCAGCATTATTCACGCTGTGAGGTCATAACAGGTAGAGTTACACCTCCTTCCATGTAGTAATGGAACATAGAGTAAGGTTAGAGACGAAAGCGGAAGCTATACCGATACTACACAGAAGAGTTATGGTAATGCGCCAACCAACAGTTACTATCACCAGCTCACAGACCATATATAGTATAGTCACATCGTCACCAGTCATTTATTGTTATTATGTTTAGTATCTTATAACGGAAACTGGTATTATACCTACAGCAGCAATAATTTTACTGAGAAATCCGCTCAGTGTATAATGTAGAGCCTCACTTTGGTAACTTGCAATATTACATTGCCCCTTTAAGTAGGCGCTGTCACTAAAAATCTATTGACACGTTCTAGAGACATGTTAAAAATTTGGGGCAGTTGGGGTCCTCATCTTATCATTAGATCGAGTCAGGAGAAGCGCTAGGCTAAGCACTTCACTCCCTGCCTAATGCTGCATTTACACTGAACGATTATTGTTCGAATTTTCGCAATAACGATCGCATTTGAGCGATAATCGTTCTGTGTAAACACAGCAAACGATCAAGCGAAATCGTTCATTTTGATCTTTCAACGTGTTCTCAAATTGTCGTTCGTTGTTCGCAAAAAATTCGCAGATCGCTTTGTGTAAACAGTCTTTCACAGATTCAAAAAGATGGGCTTAAGTGATCCTAAAAACGATCGCAATAAAGATTTTTTTCTTACGAATTTTCTAACAATTTATTCGTCTAAACGTGATCGTTATCAAAACCAAATCATTGCTTCAAAATCTGTAAACAATCGATTAAGTGAATTATCGCTTCGTGTAAACGCAGCATTAGGGTCCTATTACACTGAGCGATTTTTGACGAGTAACGATAAACGAACGAAATCAAGATTGTTTATCGTTAACCTGAAATCGTTCACCATATTTCACAGAACGATAATCGTTAGAGACAATCGTTACTATGATCGTTTATTCCTTCTGATCCCAGAAAAACAATGATCAATGTGCAATTACACTAAACGATTAGTGAACAAACGCGGAACTTGAGCGAACGAACGTGAAATTACAGCAAACGATTAACGATAATGTTAGGTTCAGATCTAAATAAACGATCAATGACATACGAACGATTTTTCGATCGTTGCCTGCAATTACACAGAACGATTATTGTTTAAATTTGAACAATTTAACGATTTTTCGCACGATAATCGTCCTGTGTAATAGGGCCCTTACTGCCTTTTCCATCTCACTGGAAGAAACAGTAAATTTATGGGAACCATCAACTGCATAGAGTCATGCTGCGTTTACACGTAACGATTATCGTGTGAATTTGCGCGATAACGATCGAATTCGAACGATAATTGTGCGTGTAAACGCAGCGAACGATCAAACGACGAGCGAGAAATCGTTCATTTTGATCTTTGAACATGTTCTCAAATCGTCGTTGATCGTTCTGTGTGAACAGTCGTTTGCCGATTTAACTAATGTGTGAGATAGGCTTAAGCGCAAAACGAATTTTCCGTACGATATATCGTACCGTCTAAACGCTGATCGTTATGAAAAAAAAACAAAACGTTACTCCGACATCGTTAATCGTACAATCGGGCCAATTATCGTTTCGTGTAAACGCAGCATCAGAGAGTGAAGCACTTAACCAAGAACTTCTCCTAACTCTGTATAAGGGCCCGTTCACACTACGGAATTGCCGTTGAAATAACGTGCAGAACCTCCCCCACGTGGACTCAGCGCCGAATCCTGCCTTCTGTCAGTTTAAATGGGAGGGTTCACGCACCATCACTCTCCATGCTGCTCTACTTAAAGAATTGACATTTCAATTTTTTGAGAGGAGAGGGGTGGAGAGCGGAGGCACCCAGGCCCTCCCACGCAAACTGACAGAAGGCATGGACAGGCTCCATTTATTGTCTATGAAACCCATCCAATGCCGCTTAACAGATATCAAAGCCAACTGGAAAGTGAAGCACGCTAGTGTGCGCTTCTCCCAGAGATAGCTAAAGATTGTTCGATGCTTCTCCACTCCTGATCACTCCTTTGGTTCAGGATTATTAGATATAGGGGAGGGGGGCCTATACATTAAAAACTATCGCAGATACTGTATGTATGAAGACAATGGGGGTGGATTTATCAAACTGGTGTAAAGTGAGACTGGCTCAGTTGCCCCTAGCAACCAATCAGATTCCACCTTTCATTCCTCTCAGACTCTTTGGAAAATGAAAGGTGGAATCTGATTGGTTGCTAGGGGCAACTGAGCCAGTTTCACTTTACACCATGTTTGATAAATCTCCCCCAATGTCCATATTACATGTGCAAATCCCAGTCGTCAGCTGTCAGTCCAGGTCATCAGCTCTCCATCCGTCATGCACATACAGCCAGCCTTTATCCTCCCCTCACGGCTCAGGGAAGTCCTCCATATTTAGCAAAACAGGAAATTCGGTATTGATCTTGTGTTCCTGTTTGAATAATAGCGGTACTTTCCAGAAAGGCGGGTGCCGTATAGGTGCTTTATACTGTATCTCACTTTAAGATGTCATTCAGGAAAAAAAAAAAAGACAACAACAAAAACAACTTGGATGAAAGCTGTAATTTTTGCTGATGTCTATGTGATGACACAATCCGAGTCCCTTCAGTGTTGTCATAGTCAGGCGTGCTTGCAATAATCCCTAAACTACCAGATAGAAACCACAAAGGGAAAAAAAAAAACATTGTCAGTGATGGTTTTAAACGTCATAGCGCAATGGCGTCTATTAGGAACTAAATCCGTGATGGTAGTATAACAAAAAGCCTTGGGCTGGTGTCACATGAGTCACATTGTATTATGGAAGCTGTCAGATCGGGTCACTAAACCTGCCTCTTAGGCCAGGACTCACATCTGTATAACGGATGCAAAAATATACCTGTAATACTCTCGTCTAGTGTAAAACCAACCTAGGAGTCATAGCTATCAGCACGATTTATCTTATGGTGCGTTTACACAGAGAGATTTATCTGACAGATTTTTGAAGCCAAAGCCAGGAATAGATTTGAGAAGAGTCGAAATCTCAGTCGTTCCTTCATGACCTGTTTCATGTTTATAGGCTGCTCCTGGCCTTGTCTTCAAAAATCTGTCAGATAAATCTGTCTGTGTAAATACACCATTATGGTATAATATGCACACTGAGTAAATGTCGCGGATAAATCTGGACAAAATCTGACGCTTGTCCCTTGGCTCTCCGCCCGTCCAATAGACTTCATTCTATGATCAGGCAGATTGCGCTGTCCGCCCAAAGAATTGACATTTCAATTCATTGGCGGATAAAGGAGAATTGAGCCTATGTGACGGGCTGAACTTCAAGGGGGAGCCCTTATACCCTCAAAGGGGATATACAAATTCAACCTGCTGATAGCCGGGCTATGGACCCCGAGCACCAATCCAATCCATCCCTAGCCGCCCCCCTCCATTGATAGTCATTAGAAGGGGCGGGTTGGATCTGTGCTTGGGGCAGTAGCTCTGCCCCCAGTGCTCCTAACAGCTTACGGGGCACAGGATTTCACAGCTAACAACATGGAGAGGGCAGAGAGGATGATGGTAAGAGACATGCCCCCCCCCCCCCCCCCCCCCCCCAGGGAGCTATTAGCAGGTTATATTCATTTAACCTGCTTAAAGTTCCCCTTAAAAGGGGTTATCCAGCACTACAAAAACATGGCCACTTTTCCCCCTCTCTTGTCTCCAGATTGGGTGGGGTTTCAAAGTCAGTTCCATTGAAGTAAATGGAGCTTAATTGCGAACCACACCTGATCTGGAGACAAGAGAGGGGGAAAAGTGGCCATGTTTTTGTAGCGCTGATTAACCCCTTTAAGATTCTTTTACCAATCAGAAGATGATAATGGTCTTTGTTCATGAGGGTTGTATAGCATTAGGAAAACATGGCTGCTTTCATCCAACCACTCGGCCAATCTGTGAAAAATAGCAATGTAACCAGCTCCCCTGGTTGGCACACCAGTTAAAAAAAACTGGAGGAGGTCAGCACTTCCAAGGTGAAAGTCAGAATCCATAAAAATAATGTCCATTCCCAAAGTAAGGGGACGTTAGGTGGAAAATTGACATCCACCCTGGTATAATACTGGTATATATTAGTGAAAATGTTGCCTCATGCTTAGTCATAACACATGGTGCCAAAGTTCCCCATCACAAAAAAAAAAATCCCTAACTCCCCATGACCACAGCAGCGTACGTCCAGCCAGGTCACCCGTCATTCACTAAAAGGTCAGCGGATCCAGACATTTTCTAATCTAGAAATAGTCTTCACCACAAAAAGTTGGATTAGTGCCACCTCTCCAAATAATAATAATCATAAAATAATATATTTTTTTTAATAATAAACAACACAATAACACAAGAAGGGGACACAGTCTGAGGTTATTGGGGGAAAGATCAGTAGCAACATGAGAAAATATCACTTTAAGAGTAGTAGATACTTGTACACTGCTACAGTGATGGAATGTTAACCTGCCTATTATAAACATATATCTATCCTAATGTAATAACTGAAATTGTAATACCACACACAACCTGAAGACAGGTGTGGTGCCAATTTTGGAAGAAAGTAATGCTGCGTTTACATCGCTCGAATTTTCGCAATACCGATCGCATTTGAGCGATAATTGTTCTGTGTAAACACATCAAGCGATGAGCGAAAAATCGTTCATTTTGATCTTTCAACATGTTCTCAAATAGTCGTTCGCTAAAAATTCGCAGATCGCTTCGTGTAAACAGTCATTCAAAGATTCACCCTATGTAAAAGATGGGCTTAAGCAACCTTAAAAACTACCGCAATAACGATTTTTCTCCATCTAACCGCTGATCGTTATAAAAACCAAATAGTTGCTTTAAAATCGTTAATCGTATGATCGGGGGAATTATCGTTCCGTGTAAACCCAGCATTAGTTTTTCTAATGCTACGTTTACACGGAGCAATAATTCGCCAGATCGTACGATTAACGATTTCGAAGTAACGATTTTTTTTATAACGATCACCGTTTAGATGGAACGATACATTGTACAGAAAATTTGTTTTACAATCGCTTAAGCCTATCTCGCACAATAGGTAAAATCGGTAAACGACTGTTTACACGGAACGATGTGCGAATTTCTGGCGAACGACGATTTAAGAACATGTTGAAAGATCAAAATGAATGATTTCTCCCTTGTCGTTTGCTGCGTTTACACGTACGACTATCGTTCAAATTCGATCGCTATCATGCAAATTCGCACAATAATCGTTCCGTGTAAACGCAGCATAATCTTGGATAATCCCTTTAATTAATCGCTTATTTGCCACAGATGTATATGCCATATGGACTAGTAAAATGCCCTTTTTTTTTTTTACACAGTGTATGTGTTCATCAGTAGTACACACACAGGCATTTCCTTTTCCTTACATCTCCGAACAAACACAGCACTACAAATACTCCTCTCTGCTCTGCCATAACAGTGCAGGTAAGAGTGTATTGGACTGAACAGGCTGCACTATGAGGGGGATGATATACACAGATGTACTGGCTTCTTCTACCCCATGGATGATATCACTATCGGGTTTTCTCTTTGAACTGAGACCCTGCTGTTGCCATACTTTCCCATAATCCTCTGCCCGGTAAGCCGTTAGGAGCACTGAGGACAGGGCTACCACCCCCAAGCAGCGATCCGGCCTGCCTGATCCATTTATATTTGAAGGCCGCCCCCTACTGGGCAGCCCTCCCAATAATCAGGGGCTGGTTGGCGGACTGGTGCTCGGGTTCCTGTCCCCAGTGCTCCTGACAGCTTACCCAGCAGAGGATTTCAGAATAAACAGCACGGGAATGGTGCCAAAGATGAAGGTTACAGACATACCTTCATCTTCAATGCCTACTAGGGAGCTATCAGTAATATTATATTCGTTGATGATGATGGTCTTTGTTCATGAGGGTTGTATAGCATTAGGACAACATGGCTGCTTTCATCCAACCACTGAGTCACTGTGAAAAATAGTAATGCAACCAGCTCCCCAGCAGAACCCGGGGAGGTGCGTCACAGACTTCAAACACTTCACTTCATTCCTACTGTAAATTCGCTCATCTCTAAAGGTGTGTGAACACTGAACTTCTGCTACTAACGCTGAGAAGCTGAATAGGAGGGATTACACTGCAGTAATAGAGGACACAGCAGTAGGGACACTAGTATTTACACAATTGACAGCTGTCTTGAGCAAGAAGCCTTGATTTACCTTTCAGGAACAGTGTAGATCATTATCAGCTAGCAGACTGACTCACAATGCAGGTACACAGCCCAGACTCTCAGCTACTCTCACCCTCTCTCCTGCATATAGCAGTAAGGAGTCATTTCAATAAATTAAGTAATATACAGCTACATTAGGAACCCCATCGGCTATCAAATAGAGGGAAGTGGTTTGAGGCGAAAGGGGCTATTTTAAGATTTCCTCCTTTGACTAATGTCCACCCTGGGCGGCAACATGGTGCATAATGGCAGCCAAGTACATGAGGCCGCTGTGACTAACCAAGTTCCCTGGTACCTGGTACAGATGACGCTAACACAGCCACGAGATACAGATTCCTTTATTTCTTCAGAAGCAGAAAAAAAAGATGACTTTGGTGCACAATGTTCTCTATAGAAAATAGGTTGCTATTAAACTGATGTATAAAAATAAATTACATGTATCTAAGTGATGATCTCTCTCATGGCCACATTTCCCTTCAATGATCCAAGGACCTATGTAGCAGAGTTGTGCGTGTCATTGTACTCTTTGCATTGTGATTTACATACAGTGCTCTATGCAGCACCTTATTATGAAGTAGATGAGTAATCTCACGTAATACAACGTCCAATGGACCAGGCCAGAACTGTTGGACAGAAAATAGTTATGTCTCCATAAGTAATAGAAGGCAATGCACAGGCCGCAGCAATGTACAACAGGAATCCATAGATGTCTATGGGCGCTATATTACAGCTCGGTAACGGAGGTTGCACAGGATCGTAATGTGCACTGGGCCCTATTGTCAATGCAATGTCATAATCAGCTCTGCTACATCTATACAGCAAACATCACTGAATAATGAAGATGCGGACCCATCTACAATATTACATGAGATCATATTCACAATACAAGACATGAAGCTAATATTAAAAACAAGTCATCTATCATCTCTAAGTCTGTCTCCATAAAGGTTTAAAAAAAAAAAAAAACAGACAAGAACATGAAATCACTGTGGTCATGACATCATACTTTCTGTAGTTTACAATATTTATGGGATTCTCCTTTCACCGATGGCGCCGCGGCCATGTATGCTCTCTATGTGAGACTCTGGGGTAAAGAAGTCAGGACTAGGAAGTTGCAGAGTCCCCATGAATACATGTTATCCCTGCAGGCGTCAGCTGGGTCACATAGATATTAAAAAAAAGGAAGTGAAAGGAACAAACAAGAAACCAACATTATTATATCAATAAAAATAAATACAGTTTCTGGTTTTCTCGCCACGACGTACATTGCAGCTATTCTGAATTTCATCTATGTATCTAAACAAATTGGTTGCCAATGGGTCTTATATATTTGACAGTTTCTACTCTTGTCCAGAGCTCATAAAGCATCAAGCAAAGTTAGTAACAAAAAAAGTGCGTTTTTTTCAATGTACAATGACCCACATGACTGTACTGTTCTTCTCCCCCATAGATCATGAGACTATTGGGTTTCCTCTCTGAATTATCCCACAATTCCCCTTGCTTATGCACACAGTAGAGTATAACTGAGCATGTTTGACCGTCTAAGGTGGTCATAACCAAGGGACATAAAGAGAAACAAGGAAGACACATGGGGGATTAGTAAGTGCGTATATTTCTCAAATAGGACGTGCTTGTATGTTCCATATTATGGATTTATCTTCATGGTAAAACAATGCATAAGATAGCTGTCAGGCAAAACTGTTTTTTGGTTGACAGCTATACCGGATACCCTATACATGTGTATACTTAGGTTCTGCCTGGCGCTCAGGTCAGAATGGTGAGATGGAGGATAAGCTGCTGTCAGACACCTGTGATGGCGGCTTCTCTCTCCGAGGAGACAAGGGTATAATGGATGCAACTTATACACCCAAACTTAGTGACAGAAACAACAATGTAAAACATGTAAAATAATCAACACTGGCTGCTTGGCAGAGACTTCATTATAAAGCACCCATCTCTATGACGTACATTCAGAAGGTGATGAAGTAGGACAGAAAGAATCCTTGAATGCAGGATCAGACTACACAGCTGTAGCCTGCACCCAGGGAGACACAAGCACCTGCAGAATAGCTACATACACAAAACAGATGTTTTAATGGTTTAAAAAAAAAAAAAAAAAAAGTTGCGCCACTTATTCATTGTTGGATACACTAAAGCTGGGGTGTCAAATTACCACCCCTCCAGCTGTTGCAGAACTATAATTCCCATCATGCCCTGAGCAGCTTAAGCTTTGGCTGTCCAGGCATGCTGGGAATTGTAGTTTTGTAACAGCTGGAGGGGGGGTAGTTTGACGCCTGTGTACTAGAACAATATAAAAATGATTGAAGATGGACAAAATCAATGGATTCATTAGAACACATAGAAGCAAATTTAAGAAAACGGCAATACCAAGATCATGATATAAGCGGCATTGCTTCTAACCAACATTCGTAGTACATCTGTATTCAAGCCCACAAAGCACTCATCCTGACACACAGCCGGAGCTGTCATACTGTGTGCTTAAATTTTTTTTTTTTTTTTTTTTGAAGAAATCAATAGTACAGGTGATTTTAAGAAACTTTGTAATTGGGTTTATTAGCCAAATCTGCCATTATCTGCATGTAAAAAGCCTTTTCCCAGGTCCCCCCCTCCTCTCTCTCATCCACTCCTCAGAATCAGAAAATCTCGACTGTTTTTTCATCAGTCGGATCTGTCTGGTCTATGAAGAGGGGAGGGGGGAGGGGGAAGGAGCGAGATTAGTGGGCAGCTGAGAGGGAGAACAAAGGATTGCTCAGTGGGGGAGCTATTCAGAGCCCTAATTAGAGGTCAGAGAGGCCAGTGGTGACTGTCAGAGAAGAGAGCCTGTGATGTGAATGTAAATGAACTCTTTGTTGTCCTGTTTTGCTGCTTTTACTTTCTCTCTCCATAGGAAAACCATGACAGGGGGAGAGCTTCAAACTGCTTTTTCATGATAAAAATTCATTTTTTCAGCTAATAAACCCAATTACAAAGTTTCTTAAAATCGCCTGGACTATTGATTTCTGCAATAAAAATTTTAACGACAGTGACACTTAAAAAAGTGACATGTTGTAGAGACCCTGAAGTGTGTGCTAAGCACGTTCTCTACTGCTCTAAGCCATGTGACGGAGGTGGATTCATAATATAAGTCTATAGGGCCATCTTAGGGTGTGTTTACACAGAGATTTATCTGACAGATTTTGGAAGCCAAAGCCAGGAACAGACTATAAACAGAGAACAGGTCATAAAGGAAAGACCTGAGATTTCTCCTCTTTTCAAATCCATTCCTGGCTTTGGCTTAAAAAAATCTGTCAGATAAATCTGTCTGTGTAAACGCACCATTAGTCAGAAATTAAAGACAGAAGCACTCAGCCATGCACTTCTCCCCCGATTTCTTTTAGCAATTAGTCAGTGTCCAAACATTGAACGCTCAAAACTCTCTACAATCACAGCTCTCCAGCTGTTGTAAAACTACAAGTCCCATCATGCCTGAAACTAAAACTTTGGTTGTCCAGACATGGATATAGAAATAGTAGATTTGCAATTGCTGGAGAACATTATATATGGAGTCCCTGTATCTTTCTAGGCCGTTCTCTCATAATTTAGGATTATGCTTGAAATGCAACTTCTGGTAAAGCAGTGATCTTCAACATGTGGTTCTCCAGTTGTGGCAAAACTACAGCTCGGGGCATGCTGGGAGTTGTAGTTGCAAAACAGCTGAAAACTACTACAGTGAAATAAGAGGCATACTAGTGTACAATATGGCGCCATAGCAGTCTATTAGTGTCCTATTACGGCTCTCTACAACTTAGTTGTGTGGTGCTGTAATACAGTTGCACCCATGATTATATCATATCCTGAGGAAGATTACTCATACAGTAATTATATATATATATATATATATATATATATATATATATATATATATATATATACATACACACACACACACACACATATATTTTTTATTTTTTTTTTTATTCTTTGCACACTTCATTATATCACATCCTGAGGAAGATTATTCATTTTATATATTGTATTGAATACACATACATAGTTAATGAATATTCTTCCTCAGGATATGGAAAAAAAAATATTTTATACAGATAGATAGCTGGCACATTTGATTTTTGATTCTACATTCTGAATGTAATTTTTTTTAACTATTACCAATCACCAAGACTAGACATGAATTAACCGATATGGATGAAAACAAGAAAAAGACAGGATATATAAATAGTTCAATCTTCATATAAACAATGATCTATATAATACACTTTACACGGACGGTTCACCATATACCATTGCAAAGTCCTTTTTTTTTGTTAAATTTTGCGTCGCCGGATATCACTGGCCGTAGAGAAGCTGTAGAGAGCGCGCCCCGCAGGTGATTTTAAGTCATTGTATGAACAGGATGAGAGAATCACCTAAGCAAATAAAAGCCATTATTTATGTGCAAATTCTGCCATGAAGGTCGCAAATGGTGGGGGGAAGGCGACGGCCCCCACTCAATACTGCACACTAAGAATACACAGGAAGAGTAGCAGCAAAACTGGTGTGGATCCTCCCCATCAGGCTAAGAGGAAAGCTCTTCATCCACAGAGAGAATGTCTCCAGCCGGGGGGCAGGAAGGATGAATGGTGGAAACCTAAAACTCCTCGTGAACGTTGCGGGCGTAGTCCATCAGTTTGCTGCCTGTGAAGTATTCGCTGTACTTCAGGATCTCTTCTAGGCCCAAGTGATGATCTTGGTTTTCGTCTGCTACGGCAATCATCTGTTTTGCTTCATTCAGAGCATTGTACTCATTCATGGGGTCCATGTACTCCTGCCAAAACACAAGTCGGGTTACCGATGTGGAAGTACAACTTCTAGCACACAGGTGTCAAACTTGGGGCCCTCCAGTTGTTGCAAAACTACAATTCCCATCATGCCTGGACAGTCAAGGCCTAAGTAAGCACATGGCTAGATAGAGATTAAAGCAGAGATGGGGAACAGTCGACCCTCCAGCTGTTGCAAAACTACAATTCCCATCATGCCTGGCTTTGGCTGTCCAGGCATGATGGGAATTGTAGTTTTGCAACAGCTGGAGGGCCGAAGGCTCCCCATGCCCAGTACACCAATCAGGCCCACTCTGCTAATATTCATTAGAAGGGGCAGGGTGGCCAGGGCAGAAGGGAGATTCTAGTACTCAAGGTTAGCTCTAGACAGCCACCTTTACAGATACTGCCAGTAAGTAGAAGTAGTATTATGTGGCACTAATGTGAATGAATGGGTGTTGAAGGTTGCATGGCTGAACCAATAATCCTATTATTGTGCTGCCATGGTCTATTTCAGTGGATTCCAGAAAGATCTCCGCAACTACACAGCATAGGGAATAAGTGTATAATCAGGTTTGGGGTTAACCCCTGGGACCGTGTGCAAACTCGGGAATCTGTCACTAGGTTTGTTCCACCTTAAATGAGAGTAGCATAAACTAGTGACAGAAATGCTGAACAGATTGGTGTATTACTTCCATCATTTTCTTAGCCGTTCTCCAAATATGCAGAAGAGTCGGATTCTTACCACACCCCTCCCCGCCCTCCAACTGTTGATTGACAGTTGCCACCTATACACAGCATGGATAGATAACTGCCAATCAGCAGCTGGTGGGTGGAGTTTTCTGCTTCTCATGAATATCCAGGACTACTGGGCTCATGCACATAATGGAGAGGACTACTTATTTTCCATGTTATACAGGAGGATATCTCTGGATCAGCTGCACAGAACAATGTAAGTGATACATCATTCTGTTCAGCTTCTCTGTAACTAATTTATGCTACATAAAGCGGTGTTCACACTACGTATATTTCAGTCAGTATTGTGGTCCTCATATTGCAACCAAAACCAGGAGTGGATTAAAAACACAGAAAGGATCTGTTCACACAATGTTGAAATTGAGTGGATGGCCGCCATATAACAGTAAATAACGGCCATTATTTCAATATAACAGCCGTTGTTTTAAAATAACAGCAAATATTTGCCATTAAATGGCGGCCATCCACTCAATTTTAACATTGTGTGAACAGATCCTTTCTGTGTTTTCAATCCACTCCTGGTTTTGGTTGCAATATGAGGACCACAATACTGACTGAAATATACGTAGTGTGAACCCAGCCTAAACCTGATGACAGAGTCAGAGCCAGTCACACATTGCAAGGCTGTGCCCTTCATTGTCTAGGAGTGCTGTACTTTCATGGGCAGCCCTATAAATTGTAAATAGAGTGGCATGTGTGCAGTAGCGGATCATAATAGGCCCATTTCAGGCGGTAGCCCAGGGCCCTGAGCTCCTGGGGGGCCCATGGCCACCCAAAAAAGACTGATACTTTTAGTGGTGAAATGTCTCCTGGCTACAGTTCTGCCATGATTTGCAAAAAAAATTGTGGCTTTTCTACAGCAGTTTAGCACAATTCAGGGCATCATGACATTATCTATCTTGTACTATGAACACCACACTAGTGCTGCCATAGTTACAGTAGGTTAGGGGGTCTCAGGCTTTGTCAACAGCCCGGGGCCTATGGTAAAGTTAATCCGCCCCTGCATGTGTGAATGCTGCTCTATTCCAGCAGGAGACTTAGGGGCCAATGTTCTCCAGGTCATGGGGCTCTCAGCTGCTTGACCTTCACGTTAAAAGTTTTGATCAGGGTCTTGGTGTTCACAACAACCACTGTGATTAGACATAGCCAGGAGAAGCGCCAATCTAAAAGCTTCACTTCCCTACTTACTGTCTTACTGCAGGAGCATAGTCTCCATTATAAGAGTATGTTCACATGCTGCAGATCAGTAGCAGGAAACGTGCAATGCTTCTGTACCAAAAAAAGATCAGTGTAATCAAATGGGAAAACCATCACTATATTAGAAAGAACAGGAATAAAGACTGAAAGCCATTTAGATTGAATGACACAGCACAGAAAGAGATTAAGAAGGAAACCTATAATATGTCACGTAGCATCCCTGGAAGAGAGCCCAGATGATGTCAAAACTGAATAAGTCCCCATATAAAAACCCAATATCCTCAAAGACATATGATGGGTGTAAACAAACACCTGACACTGCACTGGATGTGACAGGCTGAAATACCCGGGACCCGAGACCAAATAAAATAAAAATCAGGTGGGGTGGGGTTGTTTTTCTAGTTTAAACAAAGCTCCAAAGAGGTGCTTTTCGAAGACACAATCTATAAAGTTGTCAGTGTTGAATTTCCAGTAAGCGCCCAGTCACTGTCCCTCTAGGAAACAAAACTACTAATAACAGCAGCGACATGCAGCGGTACCAGCCGCCATACAGTCTCAGGGGTTACGCTTCAAGGGGTTCTCCAGGATTTTATACATAGTGTAAACTAAGAAGCCACATGAATTATGTATAAGTGCACTAGACAGGATACATGGGGTGCACACGCAGGAATAAAGCAGTCATGTATTTACAATCCCTGGATAATCTCTAAACCCTTAAGGTGCCTAAAAACTAGCGGTTCTCTCCCGTCCTCCCCATAGACATGAATGGTCGACAGGCCAAAGGTTTCTGTGTTCTTTATGGGAAGTGGTGGGAAAAGCCACAGCCAGACAGCTCTGGTGGCGGCTTACCTGTATGGGCAGGTTCACACTACGGAATTCTCGCGGAATGTCCGCGGAATTCCGTCGGCTGTCCGCCCGCACGGGCACGCGCTTTTCCGCCGGCTCCATAGACACCATTCTATGGGCCGGCATATTCCGCGATCAGCTGAAATAAGTGACATGACACTTCTTTCAGCGTATAGCGGAATACGCCGGCCCATAGAATGGTGTCTATGGGGCCGGCGGAAATTCGCCCAGATGTGCGGGCGGACAGCTGACGGAATTCTGAGAATTCCGTAGTGTGAACCTGCCCTTATGAGAGCAAAATGGTCCAGCAGTAAACATCAATCACGCTTTATCTCCACTGGTATAATTTGTCAGAGACTTGGGAGGCCCCAATAACCTTACACTGATGGTAGATCCTGCCACTAGTGGTCAACGTTTGAATAAAGCGCATGAGGAACAGCAAGCTGGAAAGTGAATTAAGCGACTGTGCATCTCCTGGCTATGATGAGAGATCAGTGGGGGGGGGTCAAACTGTTTAAAACGTTAGGGGGTAGTGCGGCGGCCTCACGAAAATACTTATCATCCCACTGGTGACGATCACCGTTCGAATTTGCCACCGGCTGCGTCCCCGTCATCTTCGACCGCCGTCCTAGGTTCCGGGTGCAGTGAAGGGCAGAGAAAAGGCTGCTGGCTGAGCAAGCTGGAAGCCATGTGATGCACTCCAGCCAATGAATAGGCTGCTGGTGGGCATGTGCACCGGCAGCCTTTTCTTCTCCCATTCACTGCTGTGGAAGACAGCGAAGAGAAAGAAGACAAGGACCGCCCCCTGCTGTGACGACATCGACCCAAGATGGCGCCTGGGAGAAGAGGACGGGGTAATTTGTAATGTATATTTTATTTAACTTCCGGGGTGGAGGGGGGCAAGGGGGGGGAACGGGGCCAGACCGCTTAATAACACACATTACAAAGTTATATAACTTTGTAATACATGTTAATTAAGCGGAAAAACGAAAAAGCCGCACTACCCCTAAAAGAGTATTTCGTTAACAGTGATGTGTTAACTTGTTATCCCGGTTCAACAAACAGGATTCCTTTATATAACACACTGTGACTTCTTACTTACCTCCAGCTCACTCATGGTGACTATACCATCACGGTTGGCATCAATAACCTCTTCAAACTCTTTCTTTCGGTCACGGACCCATTCGTCGTCAATATCCTGCGCCTGCTTGTTTTCTACAGTACCCATGGGAAGCGAAATGAACTCCGACAAAGTCAACTTCTTATCCCCGTCTTGGTCTGTGTAAAAGACACAACATCAATAGCCAGAGAGATTACAATATAATTTTCACTAGGATCAATAAAAGACCAAATAACAACAAGAGGACACAATCCGAGGTTATTGAGCCAAAGATCAGAACATGAGAAGATTATTTTACTGAAAAAGTAGTAGATACCTGGAACAAACTTCCAGCAGATGTGGTAGGTAAACCTACAGTAAATGGATGTAAACCTACCCGGGATAAACATATACTAAGATAGAATAAAAAAAGAAAATATAAGGGAGGATTTGGGGGCAGGTTTGGCATTAAACTAGCGCCCTCCTCAGGCCATAGACTTGGCAGGGTCACTGCTGCATCCAGTCGGCACTCTCCTCTCAGCAGGACCCACCATCCAGCTTTTTGTGCTACTGTGAATAGACTATGAATTGCTATTTCTCCATCATCACCATTGCCAATTGATCTATGGTGGGAAAACACCTTCAGCAAAAGATGCTTCGTAGAGAAAAGTAACATCCTCAGATGTGGATAGTTCAGTGTAGACAATGTTACATGGGTTATTCCCCAACAACAAGATGAAAGGGATTCTGCTAGTAGAGGTTGTTAGGGGAATTATACTTAGTCTTTAAAGCGTATGAACCATCTGGTACATTTGATAGAACTGCGCCATTGCTGGGTTCTTTTTTTGAACTGTAGCCCGGTTCCCGCGCACGCCGCTGGTCTATTACCAAGCACCGACCTGCCCCCAGTGGGAGGAAACCCCCATCACTCTATGATGCGGCTCCATTGATTCTCCAGTGCTTCAGCAGCCAGGGCGGTGCTTGGTAACAGACCGGTGCCGTGTGGGTAAACCAAGCCGATGCGGTTCTTAAAAAAACAAACAAAAAAAAAACACGGCACCGGCTTCCCTACGCCAGCACCGTTCTATTCACGAGCAAAGCTTAAAGCTAATGTACCTAATGGTACATTCCCTCCTGTATGTTCTGCAGGAAGTGGTGTATTCTTTCCAGTCTCACACAGTGCTCTCTGCTGCCACCTCTGTCCATGTCAGGAACTGTCCAGAGCAGGAGAGGTTTTCTATGGGGATTTGCTACTGATCTGGACAGTTCCTGATATGGACAGAGGTGGCAGCAGAGAGCACTGTGTCAGATTGGAAAGAAAACACTTATTTCTGCAGGACATACGCAGCTGATAAGTACAGGAAAACTTTAGATTTTTTAAATTACAAATCTATATACCTTTCTTATACCAGTTAATAAAAAAACTAGCCCTTTAAGGTGGCACACGTTTGTACAATTCTACCTCTCTAATACCATAAACTCTCAAATATGGTTGTAGTATAAAGACCAGAAATACAGGAGTCTCAGGCTTTTTGCACATTAAAGCACCTGCAATCCTGTCCCCCTGGGGAACCATTTCCACCTGTACGAAATGTAGTAATCTGCACTTCTGACCACACCACCGTGAGTAGTAACCGTGTGGTAAGACTAGTCTGACTAAGCTGTACCTGTCTCAGAGAAGGTAGGCCCATTGTGGTCAGCCACACTTTCCAGTCCTTACTGCCTGCACAGACACATACTAGATACATTCAAAGACTCAGTAAACATTATAAGATATCTTAAAAGGGGTTTTCCATTTAAATTGGAAATCAATAGTAGCGAATATAAGAAACATCTCTTCCTCCACCGACTTGCCTCTTTACTTCAAATTTTATAGTAAAATACATTATTGTGGTGCAATATATTTCATCTGTTCACTGATGGATCAAGTACATGCTGCCTACAGACGTCTATGGAGTGTGAGAGAGAGAGAGAGAGAGCGCTGCAGACTTACACTGGGCACGAAGCAACACTACTCAGTATTGCTCTATAATGTCAGGAAACTCATGATCAGCTGAATGGAGTGTGAGTGCTGCAGACACTTACACTAGGCACGAAGCAACACTACTCAGTATTGCTCTATAATGTCAGGAAGCTCATGATCAGCTGGATGGAGTGAGTGCAGCAGAGACCTACACTGGACTCAAAGAAACACTACTCAGTACTGCTCTATAATGTCAGGAAGCTGGGTGTATGCCGATCACACACTGTACTGTTATGTTATTAGTGGGCAAATGTATTGTAAATACCCTAATTGTCCTCACCTAGGTCTCGAATGATCTCTTTCACCATGAATTTGAGCATCCCGCGGCTGTGTTCTGGGTGCAGGAAAGAAAGGAACTCCTCCTCATTGAGGAGCTGGTCGGCTGGTGGGTTGTCGGCTTGAAACCAGCGGTCTTTAAGGTTATCTAGGACTTCCTGAGCTGTGAGAGAAGACAAACACTGATAAGCGTCAGCACTATATTAATGTATCAAGAATGGGTTACGTGTGACCTCTGTCCATTCTGTGAAACAATACAATAATTTCTGCAGATACATATGTCATTCCACCCACTGAGCTCACAGACCTGCTGCATCAACATCAATGGTTACTATTTTGCATGAGTGGGAGCGATAGCAATTGTTCTTACAGATAACAGGATGTGCAAGCCTAGAGCCAAGAGTAGTCAGCTACTAAAGCCGGCCTATGTAAGTCATTAGCTCCTACTTCACCCTACACACACTGTTGTCAGTGGGGAAAATGGCAGTAAGCCGCTGCCAGACACTTTGAAAGGATCAGGTATATTAAAATTTAACACATCTGAAAAAAAAAAAAAAAAAAAAACATCTCATATACATCAAATGGTCAGCGGCAAAGCTAGGTATATGGCTAGCTTAAAGGGTATTTAGGTTCCAGCAAGTAAAAAGTCTTCATTGTTGTATATAGTTTTCTATAGTTTTCTAAGATACTTTCTGTATCAATTCTTCACAGCTTTCGAGATCGCTACTGGTTCTCAGTAAATAGAAAGTACACATAACATGAGACTATGTCCTGATCATGGGATTAGCACACATGCATGACAAGGCTAGTCACAAGAACTGTATTAAGGGGTAGTCCAGGATTAAATTTAAAGGGGTTATCCAGATATGAGAAAAAACTATGGTATAGCTATAAATATAGCTGGTAACGGCATGACAAACCAAAAATATGTTTATTTTATCTACTTGGCTTCCCCAGGACGTCTTCTAGCTCCCCAATCTGACTGAGGCTGTGTCGCAGTGTCTCAGATGTTGGAAAAAGAGCGGCAAGCAGGGAGCCAGAAGGCGTCACATGGGGAACCCAGGTAGACTTCAAAGTTTTTTGTTTTTTTAGGAACAAACTTTTTTAAAAAAGGAAAAATATCATCACACTAGTTAATGGGCTGTGGCTGGTGCTGCAGCTAAAGCAACACCTGTGGACTGATGTGACGCTGGTTTTGGAAGAAAGCAGCCAAGTTTTTCTAAGCTGGAAAGCAGCATTAAAGAGGTTATCCAGCATTAGAAAAACATAGCCGCTTTCTTCTAGAGACAGCACCACTCTTTTCTCCAGTTTAGGTGCGGTTCGCAATTATGTTCCATTCACGTCAATGGAACTAAGTTGAAAAAACCTACACCCAGACTGGAGACACATTTGGACACGCTTCCTAAGGGTCCTATTCCACTGGACGATTATAGTTTGCATATTTGTTAACGATTAACGATCTCAAGCGACCGCTATTGCGAAAGACCTGAAACCGTTCACTCATTTCCATGGAACGATAATCGTTACTTATGATCGTAATTGCGATCGTTTCTTCTTCGCTATTTATTCGCTATTGCGTTCGTATCTATTGCGAACGACCGAACGATGTCTTATTCAATGCGAACGATTTGTGAACGTTTTGCGAACGAGCAACGATAAAAATAGGTCCAGGTCTTATAAAGCGATCAACGATTTCTCGTTCGGTCGTTAACCGTTAACTGCATTTTAACAGAATGATTATCGTTTAGATTCGAATGATTTAACGATAATCTGAACGATAATTGTCCGGTGGAATAGGGCCCTAATGCCCCTATTCCACAGGTCGTTTAGAGGAGCAAACGAGCGCTCTCGTTCCCCGCTCGCTGCCGCCGCTATTCAACGCAGCTGCAGCGAGCGGATGAGTGCGGGAGGGGGCGGCGGGGAGCTGCCCGGGTGATCGCTGATCGTCCGGACAGCCCATAAAATATAGCAGCGTCTGCTGCCGATGCTCCTATTCAACGGAGCGACGGCAGCAGATCACTGCATATCATGAACGATGTCGGCTGATCGTTGCACTCTATTCCACCGGACGATTATCGTCCGTAGCGGCCGATATCGGCCGAATACGAACGATAATCGTTCCGTGGAATAGGGCCTTAAGATTCCACGTCTCGGAAGTAATGCCCCTATTCCACAGGTCGTTTAGAGGAGCAAACGAGCGCTCTCAGCGCTCGTTTGCTCCTCGTTCCCCGCTCGCTGCCGCCACTATTCAACGCGGCGGCAGCGAGCGGGTGAGTGCGGGAGGGGGCAGGGGGGAGCTGCGGGGGGGCTGCCCAGGGGATCGCTGATCGTCCGGGCAGCCCATAGGATATAGCAGCGTCTGCTGCCGATGCTCCTATTCAACGGAGCGACGGCAGCAGATCGCTGCTATATCAGAACAATGTCGCCTGATCGTTGCACTCTATTCCACCGGACGATTATCGTCCGTAGCGGCCGATATCGGCCGAATACGAACGATAATCGTTCCGTGGAATAGGGCCTTAAGCCTTCCGAAACGTACAGACCTAAAACTGCACACAGTCTCTGCAGTATCGGAGACACTATGAAGCTATTGGACATCGCATGCAGATCACAACTTAGCCTCCTCACCAATGAAAGGGATAGAGCAGAATATCAGAAGGAGACAAGTTTGCTAAATGAATGTATTTGCAAACATATACTTAAGTATACCTATGTAAGTTGAATATCCCTTTAAGATGTATTGCAAAGTTACTTGATGTTTAGAGGCACAAGAATAAAGCTTATTGAGAAGATGGACATGGCGCACTTGTTTTGGGTATTAGTCAGCTTTCAAGAAGCGCAGAGCGCTCACTAAGGACACCTGTTATTCCAGAAGTGACTGATTTGACAGTAAGTAGTGTAGTCTGAGTAAAAGCTGAAATTATCAAAGCAGATCACATAGAAAAGACAAAAAACTGAAAAACAGAAATGAGCCATCTATGAGTTCAGAGAGTGCGGCAAGTATCATTGTCTTCCCGCTCGTGCGTGGAAGACGCGAGTCTTGACAATTTAAAGTGGAAAAATATTCCTATGTGACCCCTGATTATGCCACTGTATATTGGGTGAAACATGTTGGGGAGGCTTGGAGTCTATTTTATAAAATGGGTATATCCAAGTGCTCATCCAACAGAACCAAATAAAATTAAAACTATGTTGCAAATCAGTTTTTTTTTTTCTTAAGTACTGAAAAGTACACAGCAATGCCTGATAAAGACGCATGATACATGATGAAACATGTTGCTGTTTTTTTTTTATTTTATTTTTTTTATTTTTTTTTAATAAACTTCACTATGACAAATTCTGAGGTGTCATTTCATAGTTTTGTTGGATGAGCAGCGCCCAGATAAACCCAACTGTTATGATATTGTGGTTGCAGTTTTAAAGGGGTAGTGCACAAAAAAATTTTTTTTCAAATCACCTGATGCCATAAAGTGCCAGAGATTTGTAATTTACTTCTATTAAAAAATCTCAAGCCTTCCAGTACTTATCAGCTGCTGTGTGTCCAGCAGGAAGTGGTGTTTTCTTTTCTGTCTCTCTGTTGCCTCCTCTGTCCATGTCAGGAACTGTCCAGAGAAGGAGCAAATCCTCATAGAAAACCTCTCCTGCTCTCCAGACTGGAAAGAATCCCACTTCTTGCTGGGCATACAGCAGCTGATAAGTACTGGAAGGCTTGAGATTTTTTAATAGAAGTAAATTACAAATCTCTGGCACCTCATGGCAGCAGTTGATTTGAAAGAAAAAATTTTTGGTGCACTACCCCTTTAATACTACTTTATTTTGGGTTGGCGCAGCAGTTTGCAGATCTGGTTTACAACATTACAGCTATATAAACAGATGTGCTTGGACATACGCACTACTATAGAAGGTGATTTAATAGATTTTACAACTTTTTTTTTTTTTTTTTTTTTAAGGTGTTACCACACTTGGAGTGCTCCTTCGTGTGTTTGTTCTTTTTTTGCATGTGCATACTTTTCTTCATGTGTCCCTACTTTGTGCTAATGTACATTTAATAGCCAAAAGTAGAGGATAGGTAAAAAGGAACATGACTGTACAGTCAGACTACACAGGGATTGTTTGTTGTCTGTTACCATGGAGACGCATAACCTGAATAGGGGCTGTAGACAAGAAACAAGTGGAAATTTTCAATGGTGATCTACATACACTTTTCTTGGGCAATTACATGATTTGTGGTAAACCTGTAGAACCATTTACAGACTCCCAGGGCCCTCTCTTTGGCCCTCAGCTCCTCAACTGAAGAGTCTAAACCCACAAATTAATTCCTTTTCCTTTCAACGTGCGGCTGTACAGATTTAGCTTGATACCTTTTTGTTGTTACCATCATGACTCAAAGATCGAGAAAGAAACTGAACCGACGGCAACTCATTTTTTATAAGACTGTTCCTACACTGTACAGGGGAAAGGAAGTGTCTGGTGACTGCTAGTTTCCAAAAATTTAAAAAACTTAAAATAAAAAAAAAATTCCCTTCACCCCCGATCGATCTTTGGTCAATGGACTTTAAAAACAAGCAACAGCTTGAAAAACAAGAGGATTTCCACCTAAAATGCAAAATCAGCCTTATAAATAGGGTGTTTCAGCAGAAGTAGTACAACAGAAAGTGCAACCGTTGGTTGTCACCTCTGAATTAGTTCAGTCCCTAGCTAGATGCCTCATGTGATGGAACAAGGTCAGGGTACCCCTGACGTTTCGATACATGGAGGTTGCAGATATGCCACTCAAAAAGATTGATATTTTAGGTAAATTAGGCATTTTTAAGTCTGCAAATTAAAGGGGTAGTTATATCCCACCCACAAGGCGAGGGATAACTAGGTGATTACTGGGGATCCAATGCAAATCATGAGAATGGAGGTCAACTGTCGCCTGAGTGATGGTAGAGGTAAAAAGAATGCTCGACCACCGCCCCATTCATTCTATACAAGACATCCAAATACTGTCTACCGACATTAAGAGGATGGAGCCCTTGTGTAGTAATTCATAGTGGCCTGTAGGTGTCATCATACTTGGTGAGAAACTTACTTTCTTCATCGATCTTTAGCTCCTCATTGTTCTTAACTTTTTCAGCAATCTCCTTTTCGTTAAAGCCCTTGCTGGCCAGGAACTTGATCTTGTACTCGTCCCATGACACGTGACCTGCATAACCAAAGCAAATGAATGCAACATTATCAGGTGTTATAAAGAAAGTATCCTAAAGTTTACTGAATGACTAAAGTTTTTAGGCTATGTTCACACTACGTAAAAGTACGGTCGTTGTTGCGGCCGTACTTTTGTGCGGTGTGGAACACTGCCTCTACTTCTATAGGATCCTGGCCGGAGTGTATACACATAAGTTTACACTCCAGCCGGGATCCCATGCGGCGCCGCAAAGAAGTGACATGTCAGTTTTCTGCAGCCGCAATTCAGTGAATAGCGTCTGCAGAAAGACCTGTCAGTTCACACAATGAAGCGGGCGGCTCCGGCCGCTTGCTTCATTGTGTGCTATGGGAAGTTCTGATGCGGGCGCGCGCTGATGCGCCCTCATCATAACACCACAGCCGGTACTTAAGTACCGGCCAGGATGATCTTTGCAGAGACCGGCCGTTCCGTGATCCGGCTTAGTCACGGAATGGCCGGTCTCTCACGACGTGTGAACATAGCCTTATATTTAAAGGGTAGCTTCACACATACCATATCGCAGCTGATTATCTGCTGCAGATCCACAGCAGATTTGATCTAAATACCTAAACACAGCATCAAATCTGCTGCGGATCTGCTGTAGATCCGATGTGTGTGAAGGCACCCTAAAGGGTTTATTGAGCCTCATAAAGCTGGTGGCCTACCCTTGGCATCTCTGTAACAGCCTTTCAAGTTTACCAGCACTGGTACATGCATGGCCATACATTTAGTAGTGCCAGTGCAAGATCTCATTCCGTGTCTACTGTCTCATTCACTTGAATAGGACACAGCTGCAGTATTGTGCACCACCCTACTAAAAGTACAGCAGTGCCACAGACCCCACTTACCCAATACTGAATGCCAGAAAGCCCTTTTAAAGGAGAAGCCCGGTGGTATTGTAAAATCTGGCAGCCAGCGGGGCAGGGGGAATTTGATCAGGAGTAGGCACTTCCCTTTCCCTGTGCCTGCAGTGAGTGGTGGGACCCCCGCCAGAAGTCTAATTTCCCCCGAGTTGTGATGACACTACGACTTGGAGGAAAATGCCTGTCCTGGCTGATTGGCTGATCCACTCAGCAATGAGTGACTGTAGCCATGTCCCGTCCTAGTCACTGACTGGCTGAGCAGACAGTCCATCAGCTGGGTTGTGTCCTGTCAGTGTGGGCACATGGAGAGGCAAGTGCCTACTCCTGAACAAAGTCCTCCCTGCCCTTGCTGGGTTTTAAAAATGGCCGGTCTTCTCCTTTATGATTTTGCTATGCACATAAGTAGCTATAGGCTGCAGGATTACAAGATGGACTGCAGGATTACACTATAGAGAATATGTTTGTGAAGGTAGAGATTGGCTCCTGTGCCAGTAAACCTACAACTCCCAGCACGCCATGGCAGCCACAGGACGAGGATCATTGATCTAAGATCTAGAAGCATTTATAGGCAAGTTGGTTGTAGGCTATAAATCAAAATGTAGAGGAAGCATGTGGGTGGAAGTCAGACTGCAATATGGAAAATCCCATCCGAATGGAGGAGTGGTAAACTGAAAGCATGATGAATATGTAGTGCACACAGCACCTTATAAAGTCACAGTTATTGTAGGAGAGGCCTACTCCTCTGCCTCACCGGGCACGGATGCAGAAATGATGGAGGCGCCCTCCAGTGGGCACAATACTGGTGAGTCAGTGTCACTCCTCCATGCATCATCTGCCAGTACCTATTTCTGCATATATTATATATTAGGTCAGCGATGACAAATCAGGGCAACAGAGCTAGGAAATCACTGGAAATCTCACAACATCACAAGATGAGTAGAAGACTGATCCATCATGAGATTTTCCAGATGACCGATCATCACACGTTGCTCTTAAGGAACTTAAATAGGCGCTGACATTACAAAAAAAATACTTTGATATCAATAGTTTTCCTTAGTTGAGGTCTGGAGAAGCGCACACTTAAAGGGGTATTCTTGGCAGGAGGGCTTTTTTTTTTAATCTATGGCCGGAGAGGGGGTGGATGAAGACAACATCATCCACTTACCTTGCTGGTTCCAGCGCCAGGTCCCACACTGCGCGTCCGCTTCCAGGTCTGTGACGCAGCTTGAGATGTGCAGTTTCCAGCCCGCTCAGCCAGCCATCCCATGGGATCCCACCTCTGCGACTGAATGGCTGAGCAGGCTGGAAACGTCACATCTGAAGCTGCATCACAGACCAGGAAGCACCCGAGCACTGCAGACCGGT
Source organism: Dendropsophus ebraccatus (assembly GCF_027789765.1). Taxonomy (NCBI): domain Eukaryota; kingdom Metazoa; phylum Chordata; class Amphibia; order Anura; family Hylidae; genus Dendropsophus; species Dendropsophus ebraccatus. Next base: position 24,204,468 of record NC_091465.1, read on the forward strand.
GCAGTACGATGTGGGACCTGGCGCTGGAACCAGGAAGGTAAGTAGATTTTGTTGCCTTCATATACCCCCTTCCCAGCCATAGCTAGAAAAGCCCTTCCGACTGGAGTACCCCTTTTAACACATTCTCCATGGGGTCTGTCACATGACTGAGATTGTCTCACAATGTAAATCTATGGGGCCATCTCACTCACAGACACAAAGGAGAGAAGCGCCAGGCCCTGAGCTTCTCCCGGAGCTCAGTCTAGTGATCGGTTGGGGTCTGAACACTTAGGACATACACAAGGTCATTACTTACCATCACCATCAGGATCTACAGCTCGGAAATGAAGCTTATTCTCCTTCACAGCCTCCTGGAAATGCTCTTCTGTCTTCTCCATGATCCAGCGCTGCATCTCTTGTGCGCTGATCTGTTTGTCATTATTTATGTCCACCCTTGAAGAAAGTGAAGAAAACATAAGGAATGTCACCTATGAGTTGTATTACAAGTCACTGAGAGAATAAATTCCACTGTCCATGCTAGGCCAGTGGTCTATTCACTCTCTATGGGACTCAAATGCAGAGTTCTAGGGCCTAATGTGTTCTCAGGATCAGACGTCTATGAGCATGCTGACACATAACGTATATTACAAGCCGCAGCATCTGTACCTGGGTCGGGGGTGGGGGGGTAAATTAAGTATGAATAGTTTATGTGAAAATATTTACAGAGTTAAAAAGACAGAGTCATCAATGTGCCCTAACCAGAGAACAATACACCCATGGTTCCCACCAAGCTTCCTCCACACATTTTATTGTTGAGGTTACAGCAGAACACTTCACAGCAGCTGAATATGTAAATGCGATCAGATCAGGCTCTGTATGAGCGGCGCTCCTGCCGACGGAAGCTTCAGTCTCTCTACGGCAGGTGATAGTTGGTGGAAGCTTCTGCCTCCCAGAATAGACAGCCAGGGTTGTGTGGGCACACTGTACGCACGCTGCTCTTTCCCCAAATCAGATAGCTGCCGGGCAGGATGCCAGAGCGGCACAAGCTCAAGTGTGGTTTTCTTTACAGCTTAGGGTGCGTTCACATGTACGGGATCTGCAGCAGATTTGGAGTCGCAGATTTGCTTTGAATCTAATTTGGGCCATCAAATCTGTTGCTGATCTGCTGCAGTTTCAAACCAGCACCATCAAATCTGCTGCTGATCCTGTAGGGTGCGTTCACACGTACAGGATCTGCAGCAGATTAATCGATTTGATTTCTTTTTCATTTAAGTGTAAAGTGTCTATCTTTTTAATCAGTTCAAATTTAGTGCGAGTGAGTGAGACAAGTATAGCCCTACCTTTCAAATAGGGCTAGGTATGTATGAATGGGCAACATGTAACCTAATCCCTTTGTGAGCTGAATTTGAGCAGTTTTTTTCTGATAGAATAATAGGTTTTGAAGTTGGGGAGGGGGTAAGAAAGTAAGGAGAAAGCAGTATTATGGCATGTAGAATGCATAGGTCGCCCACCATCTCATATCCTACTTGCCGGTGATACGACTCACTTCATGAAGGTGACATTTCCCAGGATACCTCTGGTTTTGCAGAGACAGAGGGCGCATTTTATTGCCTCAGCTCCGCATTATTAGAATTGCCCTGTGTCCGATGCAAACTCAGCAAGTGTATGCCCTAGCATGCAAAGTGCCTAGGGCAGCATGAACTCTAAATACAGGCCTGGTCACACATAGTGACATAGAGGGGCCGCACATAGTGACATAGAGTTGGGTCACACATAGCGACATAGAGTTGGGTCACACATAGCGACATAGAGGGGTCACACATAGCGACATAGAGGGGTCACACATAGCGACATAGAGGGGACAGCTATAGGCCCAGATTTATCAGCTCTCTGTTGGTTTCCACGCTAATCAATGGTCACGGCCCCACAGGAACTACTCGTTCATAATAACATTTTGAAAGATTTTTTTTAAGCTGGATTTGGTACATTTTTTCCAAATCAGACTCTTGCCAAAACTAGCTCTGACTCCACAGCCACACAGGAGAGGAAATATCAGGCTGCAGTAATCATTGTATGGAATCTACTACATCACTGCTCTTCAGGGGCAGCCGACTGAGGCCCTATTCCACCAACAGATCTGACGACAGATTATCTGCCAAAGATTTGAAGCCAAACCCAGGAACAGACTATAAACAGAGAACAGGTCATAAAGGAAAGACTGGATTTCTCCTCTTTTCAAATCCACTCCTGGGTTTGGCTTCGAATCTTTGGCAGATAATCTGTCGTCAGATCTATTGGTGGAATAAGGCCTTTAAGTAAATTTGGCCGGGGAAAAGACGGGGCTTTATTTAAGACTAGTGTATTAGTACACCAGTCTTGATAAATGTCCCAAAAGAGTAATAATCTCTGTATGGAGTTTTTAGAATTATAGTAAAGCGAAAGGCTGTTTGCAGCATTTCTTTATGTAAACAAAAACAAACAAAGGAAAGATAAAATGCATTTAGTGAAAACCACTTCCCCTGAAAGTTCACGTGTGATAGTAAATATCTGCCCTCCCCAGGAAACCACACCTGACAGGAAGACCCCTCTTCAAGGAAAAATCAGATGTCGCCCCCGACACGCACTAGACAGCTCTGTGAAAGTGAAAAGGATGTCTGTATCACCCACCTAAGTGGCGGGGTTACTAATGTGTGACACATTTATGGTATATAAGATATTCATTAGACCTAATGAGAACATTTCTTTTTGCCTCATGTCAACCTGCAATCGTCAATACGTGACTATAATAAGCAGTCCGTGGACTATTCCCAATTGTAGATAGTATAGGACTTATTCTATTCTCTACAGTCCAGGTTTGTGATCTGGCCATCTATTGTGTGCATGGTGCGTGACTGTGACCCATTCACGGATAACACTCTGTGGGCCACGTGTACCAATAGGATCAGTCCTTAAAAATGCTATGGTCGAGTGTAGGGGGGCTATGCTGTTCAGCTCAGACCTTCACACGACTTCTAGGCCATGTTCACACATCACTTGGGCGTGCAGGAGCGCCCCATTGTTTTTAAAGGGGTTGCCTAGGATAAGAAAACAGCACAGGTACTTTCTTGCAAATCATCATCACCCCTTTCCTCAGGTTGTGTGGGGTATTACAATTCAGCTCTATTAACTTCAACTAATACAATGGCTCTGCCCTTGATAGAACTTAGGAATAAGAAGCAAAATGATAAAACGACTACAAGACGCGATAGAGTATATGTCTGCCTTCTCTTGATGACAATACGCAGGTTTGCACAAGTTCAGCAAGTTTAATCTACACACATACTGTAACACAGATGTGCGCCCTGAGTGGGAGAGCTTCTGCAACCGCACTAAGGCTTTGAGAACCACAAAACCCAGTCACGTTCACGATGGTGAAGGTATGATTTCTTGTAAAGGTGCCACAAGAAACTGCGCTTCCAACAGGAAGATTGAATTAAAGCTCCATTACCGACTATGTAGGTTTGGATTTCTCAGAATGATGACACGTACAGCAAGAGAGAGGTTAACGTCCAAAGCACGTCAATGGCTGGGGTTTTACCTGATAGCGATAAATCTAAAAGAAGATATGGGAGTGATTTATGATAAATCACAACCGGGGCATCGCTCACTCCAGATCAGGGTAGTCAAATGCACAGCCATAGGCTAAGTTCACACAATGTATATTTCTGTAAAACTATGGCCGTTGTACAACACCCGTAATTATTACAAAAATATACGCTACCTTGCCATGTATGGGATCTCGGCCGGCCAGGATCCCTAGTGGCGCCGCAAACAACTGACATGTCAGTTTTCTGCGGCCACTATTCATTTAATAGCGAAAGCAAAAAATCCTGTCAGTGCACACTATGGAGTGAGCGGCTCTGGCCGTACGCTCCGTAGTGTGCAGTGGGGAGTTCTGATGCGGGCAGGCACAGATGCGCCCGCATCAGAACTCTGCGGGGCTAAAGATCATCCGGCCGGTACTGCAGTACCAGCTGAGATTATCTTTTCAGGGATCGGCTGTTCCATGACCCGGCCGGTCTCTTATGTTGTGTGAACATACCCATAGGCTGTATCCATGTTCTCCCGGACTTCATAGGGTTGCATCTAACTTCTTCAGACACCAATATTTAAATACCTGACAATAGGACTCAAGAGTGCTCATCTTTAAAAGTGACCAAAGCACCTAGGTGGCTAGACAGCTGGTTGCAGCCTCCTCCGTCACCCAGTCTCCCTAACAATTCAACTAACAATTAATTCCATCCGTAAGATTACACTATTGGTCTCCTTCCCCCAAGTTCTTAGCAGCTGCTTTCTGCTGAAGAAACAGAAAACTGTGTGAGAGCTATTCAGTCCATCTGGACCTCTCAACCCTCTGCTCCCCCCTCCCTTCCCAGACGGCTGATGTACGTCCTTGACTTTTTCGCCAACTTTGTAGCTTCTTTGTAATGCTGGCAGGGTAAGGGCCCTATTACACCAACAGATTATTTTACAGTTTTTTTTAAGCCAAAGCCAGGAATGGTCTCTGTTTATAGTCTGTTCCTGGTTTGGGCTAAAAAAAAACCTGTCAAATAATACGTTGGTGTAATAGGGCCCTTAATCTCAGGGCAACTTGCTGACCAACTCACTGTGATTCTCTCTCCCATCATTACAAAGAAGCTACAAAGTTGCAGATTTAACATATATACATATATTTTACTTAACCGGATAACCCCTTTAAAAGGAAAACAATAAGCACTTTTGTGCCGATATGGTTCCCTGCTGCACAGTATAGCTCTTTGAGGGGACAGGCAGACAGATCGGTGAGTGGTCTGCACAGTAGAGCTATGCTGTGCTGATTGGTTTCCATTAAAGGGGTTGTCCAGCAAAAATCTTTTTCTTTCAAATCAACTGGTGTCAGAAAGTTATATACATTTTTAAATTTACTTCTATTTAAAAATCTCAAGTCTTCCCATACTTATCAGCTGCTGGATAACCTACAGGAAGTGTTGTTGTATTTTCAGTCTGACACAGTGCTCTCTGCTGCCATCTCTGGCCCAGAAAGGAACTCTGTCTCGGTTTGCTATGAATCCCCATGGAAAACCCCCCCTGCTCTGGACAGTTCCTGTCTTAGCCAGAGATGTCAGCAGAGAGCACTGTGTCAGACTAAAAATAATACACCACTTCCTGCAGGACATAAAGTAGCCAATAAGTATAAGAAGACTTGAGATTTTTAAATAGAAGTAAATTACAAATCTATATAACTTTCTGACACCAGTTGATTTGAAAGAAAAAGATTTTCGCTGGACCTTTAAGATGGCCGCCACAAGTTAATATACAGACCCAGCCAGACGTTAGTAAAAGGTTGCAAATACACACTAGCAATCCTTCACAGACATGGTTACAGGATCTGCATATTGCTGACTACCACTAGGACGCAGCAGACGAAACCAGAAAACCCATTTCCAACACATAACATGCTCATGTCATATGCCATACTTTCTTTAGGATCAAAGAAACAGGTTTCTGAAGGCCAAAGGACACTAGGAGAATCCCTAAACAAAACCTTTCCTGCTCAGGACAGTTCCTGTCTCGGACTGAGGTGGCAGCAGAGAGCACTGTGTCAGAGACTGAAAAGAATACACCTCTTCCTGCAGGACATACAGCAGCTAATAAGTATGGGAAGACTTGAGATTTTTTAATTACAAATTACAAATTACAAATCTATATAACTTTCAGACACCAGTTGATTTGAAAGAAAAAGATTTTCGCTGGACAACCCCTTTAATACTCAGAAGCCCAATGATCATAGTTCAACACTGGTTAATAACAAGCTACAAGAAGTGAGTCAGTTCAACGGAAAAAAAAAGAACAAAACTACACCACCACCAAGAGCAGGGCATGTTAGTCTAGCACATTACATTAGTCATATACAAATCATTGTCCAACCCACCTAAGAGTCACTGTGACAGATAAAAGTCTACAAACCTTTGTGTAGTAATCCACATGGTTATCTGCTATGCGGAGGAACCATCATTCCCAGCCTTAAGGGTAACCCCTATCCTTTAATCACTTATCCCCAACTCACAGAATAGGTGATCCAGCGGGCAGACCCTCTCATCTCTAGAAAATCACTTGGGCATCACCACCACTATGTTCATTGCTTACGGGATTGGAGAAGTGCCGTACGCTATTATAGTCAACAACCTGTTCGGGACTTTTAGAGTAAGGTAACACCTGTATAATACAGCTGATACCTCACAAGTGACTGAAACTGTACATTTCTGGGCAACAGACTGTCACTAGTGTTATGCTGCCTTATCTGAGAGACACTGAGCAGAATGATGTATTACATAAATTATTCCATGTATCCGTTCTTATAGAGATCAAGGACACCTAGCACTGTGCCTTAGTCTTCTTTATTATATGCGTGTCTGGAGGACCTTAAAGGGAACCATTCACCCCGTGGCCCCCGGCAGAAACTGACATACAGTGACATAAAGGTCAATATACTTACCACATCGCTCCCGGTCCCGTCCCGGATCCCGTTGTTGACACGGAGAAATCGCCGATTCTTCTTCTCCCGCCCATTATGGTAATGAGCTGAGATGAATCCAACGTCCATAGGAAACGACGGACGAGTCCAACTTATTCATGAGGTCCTCTTCTCGTCGCCGCCCATCCACACCTCCTGGAACTTGATTGACGTCTTCAGTCTTCTGATGAATTCCCGTGCAGGCGCCGCTGCGATGGTCTCGTCACCTCTTCTGCGCCTGCGCGATAAACAAGATACGTGTTCGAGCCAATCGGCGCATGCGCAGTAAACAGTGAAGCTGCGGAGTGGCTTCAATTGTGAACTGCGCATGCGCCGAAAACGACTGTCACGGCGCCTGCGCGGGATCCGGCGAGAAGAAAGAAGACGAGGAGGAAGAGGACCTGGCGTCAATCAAGTGTCGGAGGCGGGGAGAAGGCTGGATTTCGGACCCGGCGGCGCTCCTTACCATAATGGGCGCGAGAAGAAGAATCGTCGATTTCTCCGTGTCAACAACGGGCTTCGGGACGGGAACGGGAGCGATGTGGTAAGTATATTGACCTTTATGTCACTGTATGTCAAGTTTCTGCCGGGGGCCACGGGGTGAATGGTTCCCTTTAAGGGGGTTTATCCAGGCTAAGAAAAACATGGCTGCTCTCCTTCAAAAACAGCACCTCTCCTGTCCTTCGTTTGGGTGTGGTATTGAAGCTCAGTTCCATTAAAGTGAATGAAGCTGAATTGTAATAGCACACACAAGCTGAGGACTGTTTTTGCAAGAAAGTACCTGTGCGAGTATGTATTATCATAGGGATGAACTGAAACTGGATCCACTGCGAATCCACAGCGTGAAATCCGCTGCAGATCCGGTACGTGTGAAGGTACCCTTAATGTTTATGAGGGCCTGGGCTCTCTGCCCACAGGTCGCCTATTGGCAGGTGTCACCTACACTGTTTATAGGCCTTAAAGAGGATGTATCATCAGGTACATCCTCTTTAATCTGACCCAGGGATAGAACGGCGCCGTCACGGCGAAGCCGGTGCCGCGGTCCGTTTTTTAAACCGCGGCCCGGTTCCCGTGTACAGCGCCGTTCTATCAATGGGTCCCGGGCCGGAGCTGAAGCACAGGAGGTAGGCCGGCCTGCCCCCAGTGGGAGGGAATTCCCTCCACTCTGACGCGGCTTCATTAGAATCAATGGAGCCGCGTCATACAGGGGTCGGGGGATTCCTCCCAATGGAGGCGGGCCAGCCCACCTCCTGTGCTTCAGCTCCGACCCGGGACCAGTTGATAGAACGGCGCCGTACACGGGAACCAGGGCGCAGTTTAAAAAACGGACCGTAGCACCGGCTTCCCCATGACGGCGCCGTTTTATCCCTGATGGTACATCCTCTTTAAGCTGTCAATCAAAGGCTGGTGAACAAAGGACACAAAACAGAAAGGAGTTTGCTGGCTGCATTATAAGATGTATGTAATAAAATGATGTGTCCAGCATCTCAGTCGCTATGCTATGTTGCCCTTGGATAGTGACAGATTTACTTTAAAAGAGCACTCTAGGCAGAACTGGTGGCTTGAAGGGAAACCAGAGAATCCCTGTGTCATTGTTCCACCCCCTCAGGCCCTGCACTTTATAAAACAAAGTATCAGTTCTGCCTTGAGTATTCCTTTACAAGCAAGGATTGGCCCTCCTATAGCGCTATTATAAGGACTATAAAATACCAGGGCCTTTGCCAGTTCACTGGTGCATCTGTCTCTGCAGCTGTGCCAGGATCTGCAATCCAAAGCTCAGTTATGGACTCACTTTGAAAAGATGGCTGCCAGCTTCCTCCGTGGCTCGGAATCCTCATCAAATTCTTCTATCTCCTTTCCTAGGAAAACCTCCTGATGGAACTCCTTGTTGAGGTGACCGTCCATTTCCATTTTCACTCCGTTAAGGTGGTCTGGGGGCATGATTTCATTCTCATCCTTACTGTCCACTGGTTTATCTTTTAAGGCAGAATTGTTTGCCGGCCTGGCATAAACGTCCATGAGGAGAAATATAAATAAGAGGGAGAGGTAGAGGGAACCCAAGCTGAAGAGGAACGCCTGCTTAGACACCATTGTCCTTCACTGAACCACCAAGAGGATGTAGTTGTACAACAATTTCCTTCCTGAAAAAGACAATAAAATTTTATAAGAAACCGAAGTGACACATCAAAAAAGTTATATAAGCAGTCAGTGATACATCACAGTACATCACTGACTATGGAGGACGTTACTTCAAGATTCAGTACGATTCAATACCAGACACAGCCCACAACCCAATCTGTTACAATCCATTTACCATGTATACTTATCCACCATGATTAGGGATTCCAAAGGTGATGTATTAAAGGGGTTATCACCACAATGTAAAGTTATCCTCCGTCTATGAGGATATGGGTAAAGTAACTGATCAGTGGGGGTCTGACCACAGATTAGAAGAATTGATATGTCCTAGGACAGGGACGTCAAACACACAACCTTTCAGCTGTTCCCATCATGCCTGGACAGCCAACCCTAAAGCACAGGGCTTAGATTGGGGGATGTGCTTATAACATACAATGCTCTGCAAATATTTATTTTGCCTATGTCCAGACAATTATTTGGCAAGTGCTGCAGCTCGTACCCAAATGAGCAAAGTGTAACACAATGAAGATGCAGAACATGTGACAACAAAGCATCAAGGGCAGAACACAGGAGGGTAAGGTCATGGTGAATACTGCAAAGGCAAATACTGCAGTGCAACGCAGAACAGACAGGCTGTCTGTAATTCAGGCACATACGTGCACCGTCATCCAACTACGCAGGTGTAACGCTCAAAATATTCTCTCTATTATCCTGAACATCAACCTGTGGGGGCTCATAGGCAGAGAGAAAGACCCTTCTGCCCTCTTGCATAACACTGAGTTTACCCAAGTTTTTTTCCCCCTTGAACAATACAGGTTAGATATCTGTAAAGAGTCATGGGAGCAATGCTGCTCTCTCTTGTAGCATGACCGACATCTCAGGCTGAGATACTTCATTACATGTCACCTACATGGTTCACTGGGGGAAATATAGAATGGGCTCAGGAGCCATTGTATTACAGCTGACACCCACTGGCAGCAGCTTGGATTGGGGATAATTTTTGTAATAAAAAGAAAGAAAATGGATGGGTGTGTGGCTTTTGGCAACATGATAAAGACACCTTCAATATAATAAGGGTGTCATGCAACAGTAAGATATAGTCAGCAGTAATAAATCAGTGCACTGTGCTATCTATAGTTACAGCCCAGAACCTGAGCAAAGTACAAGCAACATATGATGATCTTGGGGCTGGACTAGTGAACTACACGTAAACCATTTAGACATCTGCCAAATGTTTCAGTCATCTGGCTTATCGTGAAAGTGTAGAGAGTAAAAAGTAAAGCTGGTTATACATAGTAGATACAGATCGATTAAACCCACCAATTGTAGTGTGATAAGCGGATCTTCTAATGTGTACGGAGTCAGGGAAGAGAAGGGTCAAACATGTTAAACTTTTTCAGAGGAGTCTGGCAGCGGCTGATAGAGTCTAACAGAACTGAGGAATCCCCTATAACAGGGAAGGGGAATCTTTGTCCATCCAGCTGTTGCAAAACTACAGTTCCCGTCATGCCTGAAAAGCTAAGGCTTTGGCTGTCCAGGCATGATGGGAAATGCAGTTTTGCAGCAGCTGGAGTGACAAAGACACATGGTGCCATAAACACCATTCTTTGGGCGGGCAGATTCCACGTTCTGCCGAAAGAATAGACATGTCAGTTCTTTTGGCGGAACTTGGAATCGGCCCAGCCATAGAATGGTGTCTATGGCACGGGCGGATATGCATGCTGCCGTGAACGGGTATGAGCAACGGAATCTGCTGGAACGTCTGTGTGGATTCCGAAGTGTGAACCTACCCTTAGTCATTTGTCTTTCAGCACGTTAAAAGACAACGATTAACCGACATTGTTCATATCGGCTGATCGTTGCCTTCTATTACAACAGACAATTATCAATCGTTTCCTGTAATAGGGCCTTTAGACATCCCTGCCTTAGGGTATGCTTCAAAACAAGGCAGTGGGTGTCCCTGTTTCCTAGACAGCAGACATTACAGACTGATCTGTCATCTTTTGATCACACCAGATAGACAGACGCTCTGCCAGAAATGTCTGGCAGGCTCCTTTCACTATGGCAAGGAATATAGGAACAATCTGCTAATCCAAGCAAACAGTTACATGGGGGGGGGGTTTAGCTATCGGGAAATAATATACAAAACAGAAAGGGTGTACGGTTCTGATAACCCATATCCAAACACCCTAATAGCCAATAGTATAGGAAGCTTGGGTCCCACTAATCCAGCAACAAAATGACAACTCACCAGTTATAAACCATGAACCCATTCACGCTCCTCATAGAGATCACTGAGGCCCATATCACAGCAGTCTGTGCGAACTACTTTAAAGTGACTGTACCACCAGGCCCAGGCTGAAGCACTGGAGGCGGACTGACCCACCCATAGTGGGATGAAACCCCAGCCCCTCTATGATAGGGTTCCATTGATTCTAATGGAGTCAGTTCATGGATTGGCTGGGGTTTCTTCCCACTAAGGGTGGGTCTGCCCTCCAGTGCTTCAGCCTGGGCCTGGTGGTACAGTCACTTTAAAGACATTGGAGCTTGTCCACCATGCTTTACACTACAGGTCTGCTTGTTCATACATCAAGACGTCAATGAATGGGGGAAGATTATAAAAAAAACAAAAGACTAAATGAAAAAGAAGGCATCAAATAACACAAGTATAATTCATAAATTCACATAACACTGAAACACTCTGGTGTTGGCCCACCTTGCTTTACACTGCAGCTTCATCTAAATCTTAGCAGTAGAGTTAGCAGTAAGTCAATGAATGGGGTGAATGATTATATATTACAAGGGACTAAACCATTAGAATAGGGGGCTAATAGGTAAACCACTAACATGGGTCTAACATGAACAGGATATGATGCTGTCATCATAAGGGAACCGAAACTATGGTGAGAGCTGTGCACTGTACTGATCCTCGGTAATAGAAGCTGACTCATTGTATTGTAAGAATATCGGGAGCCTATACACCCACACACTGATGTGTATATATGTATCTCTGCCGCTACACACGTCACTCTACCATCTTTACCTGCTGTACACGTCGTCACGGAATCTGGTTGCTAGCTCCTGCAGAGATCATCCACAAACCGGAAGCAGGAAGTGATGGGAGCTGGGGGAAGGTGGACTAGAGGACACGCCTGCACAGCTCACAAGGTTCCGCCCCCTCCTGCCGGCCGGTGCGGGGGGAGTGGGGTTTGGTGCAGTGCAGAGCCCGGGCATTGTATTGCGAGACAGCTGCGGCGGTGGTTAGTAAATGTGGGAGCTGCTGATGTAAACACTACAGTCTATAAGAAAGAAGAAGTACAGAGAATGAGCAGACTATATATGTATATATACACACACCGACTCCTATGGTACAATAGAGGGGGCAGAGTTGCCACAAGGACACAGCTCTGACAGCTAGGGGTGTATCCAATTGTAGGTGTGGTTTGTCACCAGGTGTTTTCTTTCTGATTTTTTCCTATATTTTCCTTATTGTATAGACAGTGCAGAGGGAGTATATTACAGACCCCAGTATCAGGCAACCATTATATTACAGACCCCAGTATCAGGCAACCATTATATTACAGACCCCAGTATCAGGCAACCATTATATTACAGACCCCAGTATCAGGCAACCATTATATTACAGACCCCAGTATCAGACAACCATTATATTACAGACCCCAGTATCAGGCAACCATTATACTACAGACCACAGTATCAGGCAACCATTATATTACAGACCACAGTATCAGGCAACCATTATACTACAGACCCCAGTATCAGGCAACCATTATATTACAGACCCCAGTATCAGGCAACCATTATATTACAGACCCCAGTATCAGACAACCATTATATTACAGACCCCAGTATCAGGCAACCATTATACTACAGACCCCAGTATCAGGCAACCATTATATTACAGACCCCAGTATCAGGCAACCATTATATTACAGACCCCAGTATCAGGCAACCATTATATTACAGACCCCAGTATGAGGCAACCATTATACTACAGACCCCAGTATCAGGCAACCATTATATTACAGACCCCAGTATCAGGCAACCATTATACTACAGACCCCAGTATCAGGCAACCATTATATTACAGACCCCAGTATCAGGCAACCATTATACTACAGACCCCAGTATCAGGCAACCATTATATTACAGACCCCAGTATCAGGCAACCATTATACTACAGACCCCAGTATCAGGCAACCATTATATTACAGACCCCCACTATTGGGACCCCAGTATCAGGCAACCATTATATTATAGACCCCAGTATCAGGCAACCATTATATTACAGACCCCAATATCAGGCAACCATTATATTACAGACCCCTCAAATATATTACAGACCCCAGTATCAAGTCCCCTCAATTTATAGACCCCAGTATTAGGGCCCCAGCATATTACAGACCTCAGTATCAGACCCCTAGTTCTTGTTCATGTTCCCAGCATATTACAGACTCCAATCCAGATTCCTTTTCTTCATTCGACTGTCATATTTTTCACGATTTTCATAAGCTTCGTCTACGGCGCACAAGGGTAACAGCTTAATTAAATGTCTGCTGTCTGGTGTACGTCTCATACGAGGTTGATCCTTTATGAGATTTGCCGCTTCTCTCCCAGGCAAAAATTGTCATACACAAAAGTATGCAACAGGGTTGATATTCCTGAAGGGGTCAGTAATATGAAAAATGATTTACTGCAGCTTTACTAGATAAGTGGTCAGAACAATGAAAACTGTAGTTTAATGTTTCTGAATATAAAATAATGCGCTTGGAGAGGAGGAATCCTTTATCCGAGTATGGTTACAAACTCACTGGGCAGATCCGAGACCCGCTGTGGATCTGTGCCCTGTACAGTCTATGTACAGACAAACTCTCAGCAGGATGCACATCCCGCTGCGAGTTTGTCAGCAGCCTGCCCCGTTAACCCCCTCGCCACCGGAGCGTATACATCACCTGCTCCCCGCTCCGGCTTGCTTTCGGGCTCCTGGTGTCTTCACGTCCCGCTCAGCCAAACAGTGCGCTGCGGCGGGGCAGCATGCTGATTGGCTGAGCGGGACGTGCCGGGAACCCCCGAAGCAAGCCGGAGCGGGGACCCGGTGATGTATACGCGCTGGCGGCCGGGGGTTAATGGGGTGGGCTGCGGACAAATTCGCAGCGGGATGTGCATCCTGCTGAGAGTTTGTCTGCCCATAGACTGTACAGGGCACAGATCCGCAGCGGGTCTCGCTGGATCCGCCCAGTGAGTTTGTACCCTATCATATCGTCAGTTCTGTGTTGGCAAAGTCTTCAGAAGAGAAGGATTTAGGGGAAGTGATTTCTAACAGCCTTAAAATCAGTGACCAGTGCAACCACGCAGTGGGGAAAGCAAAGCGTATGCTGGGCTGTATATATATATATATATATATATATATATATATATATATATATATATATAATGGTATGCTGGGCTGTATATATAATGGTATGCTGGGCTGAATATATAATAGTATTCTGGGCTGTATATATAATAGTACGCTGGGCTGTATATATAATGGTATGTTGGGCTGTATATATATATATATATATATATATATATATATATATATATATATAATGGTATGCTGGGCTGTATATATATTTATATATATATATATATATAATGGTATGCTGGGCTGTATATATAATGGTATGCTGGGCTGTATATATATATATATATATATATATATATATATATAATCGTACACTGGGCTGTATATATATATATATATATAAATATATATAATGGTATGCTGGCTGTATATAAAATGGAATGCTGGTTTATATATCTATATATATATACATATATATATAATGGTATGCTGGGCTGTATATATATATATAATGGTATGCTGGGCTATATATATATATAATGGTATGCTGGGCTATATATATATATATATATATATATAATGGTATGCTGGGCTGTATATATAATGGTATGCTGGGCTGTATATATAATGGTATGCTGGGCTGTATAGCTAGAGGTATAACCAGTAGGAAGAGGGAGATTGTAATCCTGCTGTATAGAGCTCTATTGACCACACATCTGGAATACTGTGTCCAGTTCTAAAGACCTCACCTGAAAAATATATTGATAAAATAAAACCGGAAAATGGTGGAGGGTGCCAGGCATAAAACATACCAGGAAAGTCTTAAAGAGAACCAATGGGGGTGGAAGGTTTATTCTTGTATTCAATTATTAACAGCATTCTTCCCCCATTTAATATATACAGTATTTACATTTTTCTCTATGGGCTAGCGTCTGCTCTTATCAAAAGTGTGTATTATCTACTGTCCCTGCATCTGTCCCTAAGTGTTCTTATAAAGATACAGACTGCCTTTCCAGTCTGTATTTAATACTTTACCTAATCCTGTGTCCCCCCGCTGTTCCGTTAAGCGCCGCCATCTCGCTGCCTCTCTGTGCCTCCATATAGTATTTTAGAGAAATCCTAAGTCTATGGTGTTTGAATTCTGCCTAAATTCTGTTTAGATTCTGCTTGAATTCCGCTTGAATTCTGCTCCTATTCTGCCAGAGCTTTAAGGGCATGGAATTTCAAGCAGAAAACCTTCATTTTAAATTCCTCGCTTACTCCTCAGTGAGCACATACCCTTAAGGGGCTGTTCACACAGAGTAAAATTTACTTAATAGTGGCAGAGCACTACAGAATCCGTGCGGATAACCCGCTGAGGATGGCACGGGCGGAGATGCACGCAAGTGCGAGTGGCGGTTATCCGCACGGATTTCATAGTGTGCACGGACCCTTTGGGTATGTTCACACTGTCTCAATGTTTTGTATTGGGCACCTCTGCTCTCCGGAGACATGTCAATTATTTGAGTGGAGAGCAGAGGCTTCATATATATATATATATATATATATATCTCATTGAGACAGTGAGGCAGGCGGGACTCCGAGCAGAGTCCACGCTGAGGATTCTGCTTTGAATTTCCGCCTCTTTTTCTTAGTGTGAACGCACCCTCATGGAGTATAGGAAACAGACAAATCACAAATCTGTGAACTTGCTTAAAGAGGATGTACCATCAGTTACATCCTCTTTAATTTGACCCACGGGGAAGACGGTGCCGCGGTCCGTTTTTCGACCCGCGTCCTGGTTCCCGTTTATGGCGCCGTCCTTTGCACAGGTTCCGGGCCGGTGCTCAAGCACTGGAGGTGGGCCGGCCCGCCCCCAGTGGGAGGAAATTAGAATCAATGGAGCCACGTCATAGAGGGGAGGGAATTCCCTTCCACTGGGGGCGGGCCGGCCGGCCTCCAGTGCTTAAGCACCGGCCCGGTACCCATGCAAAGGACGGCGCTGTACATGGTAACCGGGCCGCGAATCGAAAAACGGACCGCGGCACCAGCTTCCCCGTGACGGCGCCGTTCTATTGGTGGGTCAAATTAAAGAGGATGTATCTGATGGTACATTCTCTTTAATACTTCATGTAATCCCAGACCCAACCACTAGAGGGAAAAAATATCCTTTCCAGTAACAGCAAATAAACAGCTGCTGACCAGCTTCTTATGGAGAGGAGTAAATAGCCAAATTACAGTGAACTTGCTAAATACTACATTTGTCTGTTACTACAGGATGTCAGCTCATGGCTCGGTGCCCCTCCTGACTCCGCCAACTTGATTAAATTTCTGCTGCAAAATGGATCTACTGTAATTCATTATTTTCCTGTCATGTCCACAACAATACCCCTGAGGTCACCTCATCCTTGCCTGGATCCCCTCCCCAGATTGTGTCCTATGTCCGGGAGACCATGGGTCTGGATTATACTATGGGAGTCTTTATTATATTTGGGGTCTTTCTGGGGGGGTCTTTATGGGGTCTGCATTACTTTATTGGCGTCTATATTACATTATGGTGCGTTGTCTGGGGTCTGTATTACATGTGGTACTGTCTGGAGTCTGTATTACATTGGGAGGGTCATAATCTGCTGCGTCTCTCAGGGACTACTGTAATTGCATTTTACGTGGCAGCAAATTTGGATTATACTGTATTATGTCCTGTAGCTTCATACACGTACTGCTATGCCACCTTGTGGCCACAATGAGAAATGACATTTTATAATGTTTAAAAAAAAAATAATTACATTTTATTATTTTATTCACCAACATCTTGGTGAAGAGAGACTGTCAAAAATTTATTTTTCCCAAAAAATCAACAGAGGTTGTGATGGTAAACAGTTTTACAATGTACTGTTTTATTTTTAGTTTTCTATGTTTAAATTAATGTTATACAAATGGTCACTAGGCCAGTGGCGTAACTACCAGGGTCGCAGCCGCTGCGACCCGGCCCGCCACAAGAGGGGGCCCGCAGGGACCCCGAGGCCCCCCTATCAACCACTCTTGTGACTGCAAGCGAAACAATGCCGACTCCATCTGCCCCCGGCTGATGCGCGCCTGCCGGGGGTGTCGTGTCTTATCCCCGACAGTGCGCGCATCATAGAGATCCCTGTGGCTGTAACTTTCTGTACAGGGAGCGCACTTTAGAGACACTCCCTCTGCAGGAAGTCCCAGCCGCAGGGATCTCTATGATGCGCGCGCTGCCGGGGATAGGACGCAACACCCCCGGAGGATCGACGGAGGAGCGCGTTAGGTGAGTTGTGTGTGCGTGTGTTTTTTATTTGCTTGCACAGGACCATCTATGGGAGGGGGGGAGAGGGGGCCATCTATGGGGGGGAGAGGGGGCCATTTATAGGAGGAGGGGAAGAGGGGGCCATCTATAGGGGGGGAGAGAGGGGGGCCATCTATGAGGGGGGAGAGGGGGCCATCTATAAGGGGAGGGGGAGAGGGGGCCATCTATAAGGAGGGGAAGAGAAGGGACCATCTATATGGAGGGGGGAGAGAGAGGGGCCATCTATAAGGAGGGGGGGAGAGAGGGGACCATCTATAAGGAGGGGGGAAGAGGGGGGCCATCTATAAAGGGGGGAAGAGAGGGGGGCCATCTATAAAGGGGGGAAGAAAGGGGGCCATCTATAGGAGGGAGGGGGAGAGAGGGCCATCTATAGGGAGGGGGAGAGAGGGCCATCTATGGGGGGTAGGGGGCCATCTATAAGAGGGGGGGAGAAGAGGGGGCCATCTATAAGGTGGGGGGATAGGGGGCCATCTATAGAAGGGGGAGAGGGGGCTATCTATAAGGGGGGGCAACATAGAAAGAGAGGGGCCAATCTCTATGGGGGGGCATCTATAAGAGGGGATACACAGAGGGGGCATCTATAAGGAGGCTACACAGTGGCGGCCATAAACTATAAGGGGGGTCACATACAGTTAGCCTACCTACTAAATGAGGGCACAAAAAGGCCAATACAGATGTGCGGTGTGTATAGAGATGACGATGGTGCCTAATGGAGTGAGGAGCCTAATATGTTTCTCTGGCAGATTCTGTGGATTCGTAGCTCGGAGAAGTTCTCATAATGGCCCAGGGCAGATAGAGAAGAAGATGAAAAGGGAAGAACTCCGATCAGAGAAGACATCCCCTTCGAGTCACCTGATATAACTGCACTGTAATGTATATGGTGTACAGAGCCTGTGTAGGGCTGGGTCAGCCTCTATATGACTGGAAAAGGTGATAGTGATCTGTGTACAGTGGATGTTATTCAGTAGCAGAGGTGGTGTTAGTCAGTATGTGGTGGTATTCGTCAGTAGCAGCGGTGGTGTTAGTATGTGGTGGTATTGGTCAGTATGTGGTAGTGTTAGTCAGTATGTGCTGGTGTTAGTATGTGGTGGTATTTGTAGCAGTGTTGGTGTTAGTCAGTATATGGTGGTATTCGTCAGTAGCAGCGGTGGTGTTAGTATGTGGTGGTATTGGTCAGTATGTGGTAGTGTTAGTCAGTATGTGCTGGTGTTAGTATGTGGTGGTATTTGTAACAGTGTTGGTGTTAGTCAGTATGTGGCTGTGTTAGTCAGTATGTGGTGGTGTTATTCAGTATGTGGTAGTGTTAGACAGTAGCAGTGGTGGTGTTAGTCAGTATGTGGTGGTGTTAGTCAGTAGTATGTGGTGGTATTAGTATGTGGTGGAATTATTTGTTACTTATCTGGTACTGTGCATTTTATTGGTCTTAGTATACAGGATTTGGTCAGTAACAATATGGTGGTGATGGTAGTGGTTGTGGTGTGGCGGTAATATATCCTTCCTATATACTGGTATTATTGGTCTCAGTATACAGGATTTGTTCAGTAGCAGTATAGCAGTAATATATATGGTGATAATATTTTCTCTTCCTATATACTGGTGTTATTGGTAATATCTGTCTTAACATAAACATATATATACCAGTAGCATCACTTGGTCATGAAAGGGGGGGGGGGCCAAGTTGATCTCTCGCACCAGGGCCCAGGAGACATTAGCTACGCCCCTGCACTAGGTGTCTCCCTTCACTGTGCATGTGTACAGCTGCTACACGCCCACATTCAGTAGAAGAGACTTATGGAGGGGTGCTCACATTGTATGGTCATCTCTCCTGTCAGACAGCACCAAAACCTCTGTAACCACACAGTGACAATATATTGACTGATTTGTTGTATAACATAGAGCATTGTCTCCTGGTAATTATCCATACCTGTAATATAATAACTATAAATTAATAATATAATTAACCTAAGCTAATTGCCATCAGTTGATATACAACCTGCATGATGAACAGGTGTCTTTCCTTGTGAGCGTGCAAAGGACTAAGACTTCCAGTCATGTATATACAGCTTAATAATTTATACAGGAAATTAAAGGGATTATCCAGCGCTACAAAAACATGGCCACTTTTTCCCTCTCTTGTCTCCAGGTCAGGTGTGGTTTGCAATTAAGCTCCATTTACTTCAATGGAACTGAGTTTGAAACCCCATCCAATCTGGAGACAAGAGAGGGGAAAAGTGGCCATGTTTTTGTAGCACTGGATAACCCCTTTAGGGTGCGTTCACACCTACAGGATCTGCAGCAGATTTGATGCTGTGTTCAGTTATTTAAATGAAATCTGCTGCAGAAAATCAGCTGCAGATCCTGTAGGTGTGAACGCACCATTAATACAACAGCTAACACAGTCATCCCATGGTAACCTAGAGATGGTATTTTGAGGTGTCTCCCATATTTCTAGCTGCCGCTGATCCTGAGTTACAAGTTTTTCTAAAAGCCGATCTATATCCAAGATGGCGCCAGCCGGGAAACTACATTTCCCAGCATGCATTGCACCTCAGAGCCCATTGCCAAGTATAAGGCTGCTAAAGACAATGACCAGCTCAGCGGCCTCTCTAGACGCACCTGTGCACAGATGTCCTACCTGGTGAAAGCAGCCAGCAATCCAATAGCAGACAACGCTTGACTCCACACCACCATGCATCCAATACAGATCTTCTTTATTATGGAAACCTTATCCACAGACACAGAGAAAGCCAAGTGTTTCCAGTATACTCATGGCATGATTCTATAAGGCTGCGATCACACTGCAAGCAATCATTTTACTGTCTGCTCAAATCCTGCAAAATGAAATGGTCACCCCAGATGGAATCCCGACAGACCCCACTGAAGTCAATGGAGAGGGAAGCCACTGCCAGACATTTCTGGCAATAATTTGTCTCCCTAAGAACAAAAGGAATAAGTAGCTAAATTTCAACCTGACAGATCTTTCTGTCAACCAAGTTATATATGGGAGAAGTGTCAGGAGCCCTCCTACACAGGGCTGGTGTCAGCACATGGCTTACCTGGGCAAGTGCCGGGGCCCACAGCACCTCTAGGGGCCCAGAGAGGGAGAGGGGTCTGGTGTTCTAATGTTCAGCCTGCTCACTGTAAGGCAGAGTGAGCACTGAGCATCAGAAGACACAGGAGATGGAGCAGGACCTGCACAGAGAGAGAAAAGGGTGAAGGACCTGATCACATGACCTGAAGGTCCTCAACCTTACAGTGTGGAGATCAGCCTGATAGGACAAGGGAGAAGACTGAGCTGTAACTGCTGTGCTGTGTGTCTCTGTTAGTCAGTATCGGTGTCAGTGTCAATAATGTGTGTTTGTGTATGTTATTGGCGTCCCATAGTGCATAGTGTGTGAATGATGGGTGCATAGTGGATGGATGGATGAGGGGCCCACTATGGCTCTGTCGCCCCAAGGCCCTGCAGAAACCTGGGGCCGGCCCTGCCCCTACACATTACATAGTTACCCTAATTAACACTTATGTGTATAGGGGCTTTTAGATTTTTTTTTTTTTTTTTTACACACTTATGGTGCGTTTACACAGAGAGATTTATCTGACAGATCTTTAAAGCCAAAGCCAGAAACAGACTATAAACAGAGAGCAGGTCATAAAGGAAAGACTAGGATTTCTCCTCTTTTCAAATCCATTCCTGGTTTTGGCTTCAATAATCTGTCAGATAAATCTCTCAGTGTAAACGCACCATTAGACCATCTGTCTGTGTACCCTGCACCTAAATTTTGGTGTCACATTGAAACCAGCCCCCCTCTTTTTTTTTTTTATCTAAGCCCCCCTCCTCTTTCTTCAATAAGCCACGCCCATTTGTCAGAGAACCCCCCTCCCACAAATGTGTCAAACAAATGTAAACCAGTGTTGTGATGTAAAGTTTCCGGGCTGGGCTTTTTCAACTCTTGATGGCAACAAAGTTGTAGCTGCTAATAAATTGTTAAAAAAAAAAAAAAAAAAAAAAAAAAAAAAAAAAGTAGCTGCGCTGTGATTGGCTGCCAGGAGGAGTAACAGAGGCCCCGGCTGTGGTGACGCTTTATGTTGGAGTCAGAAGTTCCTGGTGCAGTTCCACTGGTCGCCGTTAGGTGTCGCTGTAGCCGCGTCACTTCCTCAGTTCAGCAGGTCTCCGTCTGCCTCACTGGCGCCTGGAGACGGCGTCGCTATGGAGGACGGCTGAGTGCGGCCGGTCGGGCGGCGGGATACCGGGTGAGTGCGTGAGAGGACCGTAATAATGTGGTATTATTGTATATGGAACCGTCACGTCTTTATAACAGCGCTACTTCCGGTGTGTTAGCCGCGAGTTTCGCGGGGTTGTGACTAGGAGAGTCCCCGGCATGTGGGAAGTAGCAGGCCGCTGCCAGCTCACCCGGGCACGGAGGGGGGTCCGGGCACCACTGGGTTGTTGCTTTCCAGCTGTTGCAAAACTACAACCGCCATCAGGTTCTGACACCCGAGGCATGATGGGAGTTGTAGTTTTGCAGCAGTTGGAGACCCACAGACTATGTATTATGGCTGTACTAGGCATTTCACTGACAGCAAGCAGAGGTATGTATATGGAAACTGGCTGTAGGGCATTGTCCTACTATGTGTATAGCACCTGGCAGTAAGGTGTCAAACTTGCGGCCCTAGAGCTGTATCAAAACTACAATTCCCATAATGCCCGGACAGCCGAAGGCTGTCCGGGCATGATGGGAGTTGTAGTTTTGCAACAGCTGGGGGGCCCTGAGTATGATACCTGTACAGTATCAATGCTGGGCTTAAAGGGGGAGCGTATAAGGCAACGTCACAGAAGAAAATGACCATACTCTTTTGGTATACATTGAAAAACTGCCGTGTAGTGTATATTCCGGGCGTGATTTCAGATTTACTTCTGTATTTATACCTGATGGCAGGCCGGAAATGCAGCCCTAATACCGACTCAAAAATGCATCCGAATTACTGTGCGAAACCGACCCTTCGGTCATGTCTTCTTCCCAGTCTGGAAAGCAGGAGAGGTTTTCTATTGGGATTTACTACCGCTCTGGACAGTTCCTGTCACGGACAGAGGTGGCAGCAGAGAGCACTGTGTCAGACCGGAAAGAATACACCACTTCCTGCAGGACAAACAGCAGCTGATAAGTACTGGAAGACTTTTAATTTTAAATTAAGTAATTTACAAATCTGTAAACTTTCTGACAAAAAAAAAAAAAAAAAAGTTTTGCCAAGTTGTTATGGAAAAACTTTTTAGACGTGTCAAAAGCTTCGATTGGAGAACAAGCAAGGAGGGGACGTCGTGTGTTCCTACATGACACAGTGGATATGCCAACGGTGTGGTGTTTTGTATTCTAGGACAAGGTGTATTGTGTTGGTGCTTATGTATGAGGTGATGTATATAGTCACTGTCACTCCCACAATAATCCGCACTTGATGCAAGGTGATCGCTCTCTGTCACTGCAGGTAAATATAGACTTTACGTGTTTGCGCTGAGATTATGTAAGGACTAGATTTACTTTGCTGAGCAGTATACAAGGGAAGGGTAAGGGCCCTATTCCATCGGACGATTATCGTTCAGATTATCGTTAAATCGTTTGAATCTAAACGATAATCGTTCGGTTGAATAGCAGTTAGCGATTAACGACCGAATGAGAAATCGTTGATCGCTTTATAAGACCTGGACCTGTTTTTTATCGTTGCTCGTTTGCAAATCGTTTGCATTGAATAAGACGTCGTTCGGTCGTTCGCAATAGCGAAGAAAAAACGATGGCAATTACGATCATAAGTAACGATTATCGTTCCATGGAAATTAGTGAACGTTTTCAAGTCTTTCGCAATAGCGGTTGTTTGAGATTGTTAATCGTTAACGATTATGCAAACTATAATCATCCGGTGGAATAGGGCCCTAAGGTGAGCTCAGGTGTGTATATCAGGTAGGTGGTGCAAAAGTAACTATCTATAATATAATATATATAGCACCGTGCTGTTCCATCATTTCCCTGGGATTTGATGAAATGCCTGACCCCTTTCAGGGAAATGATGGAATGAACTCTCGCCTCTCTGCTCCCCAAGGCCTGTCTGCTCCTCTTCCTCTCCGCCTCGCCGCCATACGCCTGCCGGGAGGTGTGCCGCTATGCTCCCCATCAGTCCTGCCCTGCGCCATGCTTCCTGCTCCCCCCCAGCCTGTCCGCTCTGCTCCCCATCCGCCCTGCCCTGCCCTGCGCCATGCCTCCTGCTCCCCCCAGCCTGTCCGCTCTGCTCCCCATCCGCCCTGCCCTGCGCCATGCCTCCTGCTCCCCCCAGCCTGTCCGCTATGCTCCCCATCCGCCCTGCCCTGCACCATGCCTCCTGCTCCCCCCAGCCTGTCCGCTCTGCTCCCCATCCGCCCTGCCCTGCGCCATGCCTCCTGCTCCCCCCAGCCTGTCCGCTCTGCTCCCCATCCGTCCTGCCCTGCGCCATGCCTCCTGCTCCCCCCAGCCTGTCCGCTCTGCTCCCCATCCGTCCTGCCCTGCGCCATGCCTCCTTCTCCCCCCAGCCTGTCCGCTCTGCTCCCCATCCGCCCTGCCCTGCGCCATGCTTCCTGCTCCCCCCAGCCTGTCCTGACCATGCCTCCTGCTCCCCATCCGCCCTGCCCTGCGCCATGCCTCCTGCTCCCCCCAGCCTGTCCGCTCTGCTTCCCATCTGCCCTGCGCCATGCCTCCTGATCCCCCCAGCCTGTCCTGACCATGCCTCTTGCTTCCCATCCGCCCTGCCCTGTGCCATGCCTCCTGCTCCCCCCAGCCTGTCCGCTCTGCTCCCCGTCCGCCTCCTCTCTGCTTCCCGTTCCGCTCGTTTGCGCCCCTGCGCGCCTCCCGCTCCTTGACTGCCCCGCAGCCATCCGCCTGCAAGGAGGTGTGCCGCTCTGCTCCCCCGTCTTCCTTCACCGCCAAACATAGAGCCAGGCGACTCCTCTATCGTTCCTTCCGTCATTTGCCTGAAAGGGGTCATTGATGTGATGAAATCCCCAGGGAAATAATGGAACAGCGTGTTCATTCCATCATTTCCCGGGATTTGATCAAATCCCTGATTCTATCATTTCACTGCAACATATGTATATACTCCTATCGGGAATGATACAGATCGGGTAGGGAATGCATATTACATGCCGTCACTTCATATCATCGGGCCCACAGTCCAGCCAGGACTTAGAGGGATTTTCTGGATAAAACAAATTGATGTCATATTCAGTGCCCGCACTACACAGTGAACAAGCTGGCTCCATTCCCTTTGCAGCGGCTGTACCTGGTTTCTGCAGCTCGTCCGCCAATCAGTTGTCACCGTTGTTCTCACATCACAGTGAATTGAGCAAACGGTCTCAGGCCTCGCTCACTATTTAGTCGGGGTTCCCCAGCTGATAGCTAGCGGTCCTAGGGCTGATCAGTGACTGATGCTCTATCCTGTGGATAGAGCATCAATCTGTTTAATCTGGAACCCCTTAAAGTCTTTAAAGGGGTTATTCAGCGAAAATCTTTTTCTTTCAAATTAACTGGTGTCAGAAAATTATATAGATATGTAATTTAAAAATCTTAAGTCTTCTTGTACTTTTCAGCTGCTGTATGTTCTGCAGGAAACGTTTTATTTTCAGTCTGACACAGTGCTCTCTGCTGCCATTTCTGTCCGAGACAGGAACTATCCAGAGCAGTGGCAAATCCTCATAAAAAAACCTTTTCTGCTCTGGACAGTTCCTGACATGGACAGAGATGGCAGCAGAGAGCACTGTGTCAGACTGAAAACAAAACATTTCCTGCAGAACATACAGCAGCTGATAAGAATGGAAAGACTTGAGATTTTTTTTAATAGAAAAAAACTACGTATCTATATAAATTTCTGACACCAGTTGATTTGAAAGAAAAAGATTTTTGCTGGCCAACCCCTTTAATACTGATGCAAAAAATGTCATCACTGCTCTCCTTCACTAGACAGAGCATGGTGGGTGTTGTAGTGTTGCAACAGCTGGAGAACCACAGATTGGGGATCCTTATGCTGGGTTTACACGGCCGGCCAGTGATACATGTCCCCAGTTACCTGCTTGGTTTGGCCTTTAGACTTTACATATTGAAATGATTATTATTTGTTGTACTTGCGGCTAAAGTCCAGGACAAATACCAGTAGATAATCACTACATATACACTTCATGTTCCTGGTGTTCTCCCCCTCCTCTCCTCAGTGAGGTGCTCAGGTGTGTGTACATATAATAGGTGTATTTGCTTTCACCACACAGTGCTTTGTAGTTGTTTTGTCTATGGATATTTTTTGCTTTAGGGTTCAAACCCACTTGCTGGATCTGCAGCGAGTCTCGCTGAGTTTTTGCAGCGAGACTCGCTGCAGATCCCGGCCCTATACTTTCAATAGCAGAGAAACTCGCAGCAGGGATGTACATCCCTGCTGCGATTTTGTCTGCAGCCCGCCCCATTAACCCCCCATCCGCCGGAGATTATACATTACCGGGTCTCCGCTCCTGCTTGCTTCGGGGCAGGAGCGGGGACCCGGTAATGTATAGCCTGGCCGCCCCCCTGCTGCCCCGATCGTATCCTCAGCAGCACTGATCGCTCCCCTGCAGCTCCGATCGTGCGGCCGGGGGCTGCGGGGGGGCGATCAGTGCTGCTGAGGATACGATCGGGGCAGCAGGGGGGCAGCCAGGCTATACATTACCGGGTCCCCGCTCCTGCCCCGAAGCAAGCAGGAGCGGGGACCCGGTAATGTATAATCTCCGGCGGCTGGGGGGTTAATGGGGCGGGCTGCAGACAAAATCGCAGCAGGGATGTACATCCCTGCTGCGAGTTTCTCTGCTATTGAAAGTATAGGGCCGGGATCTGCAGCGAGTCTCGCTGCAAAAACTCAGCGAGGAGACTCGCTGCAGATCCGGCAAGTGGGTTTGAACCCTTAAAGTTTTTAAAGCCGACCTGTCAGCATTTCTCTGTTATCAAACATCTGGTGGAGCTATACAGAGGCCCGGAGGGGAGTGAAACATTGTTTAAAGGGGTTATCCAGGCTTAGAAAAACATTTCTACCCCAAACAGCACCTTTCCTCTGCTCTGAGTGTGGGTTTTGCTGCTCAGTTTCAATGAAGTGAATGGAGCTGAATTGTAATACCACATACAACCTGAGGGCAGGGGTGCTGCTGTTTTTGCGAAAAGTAGCTGTATTTATTCTAATACGGGATAAACCCTTTAAGCACCAGGTGGCCCCAAGTGCCTAAGAGGTAGAATCTTGTTGTAAGGTGCCCAGAGAGCTCCGTATGAAGTGTTCCCAGGCCTTCCTCTTAGCTATAAATTATAGATGAAGTGTTCTCCTGATTGGATGCTGGAGCTGTCAGTCATAGCTGAGAGGTGGGGCTGGTAACAATATGCGGACACATTTCTTGCATTTCTTGCAAGACAACTTTTTTTTTTTCTGAACCAAATAAAAGCTGCATGACAGAGCCCACAGGTATGCCTCCCCTCTCCGGCCTCTGTATAGAGCTGTCAGCTGCTACATTAACATACATCATCTTTGTAACCTGACAGCTTCTGGATGATCACATATTCCGGGTAATATTTATAGAACTTCTCGCATTGCAGATTTGGACATAATTTTTCATCATTATTATGAAGCTGAAATTAGAAGTATATTTTTAAAGGGGTAATCCTGGCTTAGAAAAAACATGGCCGCTTTCTTTCTGATACAGCACCTCTCCTGTCCTCAGTTTGGGGGGGTGTTTTGCTGCTCAGTTCAATTGAAGTGAATGCAACTGAATTATAATACCCCACCCAACCTGTGGACAGTAGGAAGCACTGTTATTGCATCAAAGTAGTTCTCTCTCTATAATTTTGGAGCAAAAAGTCATATTACCTGATGAGGGTGACCATCTGCCCTGCTCTGTTTCTTTTATAGAGCACCACTTCTGGTCCCCGCTACCATTGACCAGCCAATTTACACTGTGGTTTATGGGTGGACCGGTGGTCTGCAGCACACTTGGTTTTTGTGAATGTATCCTTAAGGGGGTACTCCAGAGAAAAAGAATTGTTTTTAAATCAGCCGGTCAGAAACTTATTTAGATTTGTAAATTGCTTCTATTTTAAAAATCTGAAGTCTTCTAGTACTTATCAGCTGCTGTATGTCCTGCAGGAAGTGGTGTATTCTCTCTAGTCTGACACAGTGCTCTCTGCTGCCACCTCTGTTCATGTCAGGTACTGACCGGCCATATTTAGTAGCAGTCATACAATACATAGATAGGGATATAACAGTCTTGATTGTTTTGGCCTCAAGATCACCTGCTGCTGCCTGACATTTCCTCAGACAATAGAACAGTTTCTCCACATGTAATCCAGCATCTGTTTCACCGCACATCACTGATTCTGTGCAAACAGTCCTGTCCATTATAGTCCATGTAAATATAAGTGCACCTCCGGTGAGCATGAAGGTCTCCGCTCTGTCCAGCTCCATGTGGTCGCCCATAAGGTGCAGTATAATAGTATTCAGTTTCAATGAATCACAAGAGTTTTCATGCTTCGCTGGACATAGATTTCAATGGAGACAAAACAATTCACCAATTAATGCCAGTCACATGCACGGCTAATAATTCGCTTAATGGGCTATGAATTGGGAACAGTTTGGCGTAGTGGAAAACAAATTAGATTCGCTTCTACGTTTACTTTGCTATATTGAAGGGTTTAATGGACTTGAAAAGTGACGACTAAAAATTAGCAAATATTTACTGCATTTTCAGCAGTATTGTATTCTTTTCAGTCTGACACAGTGCTCTCTGCTTCCCCCTCTGTCCGTGTCAGGAACTGTCTAGAGCAGCAGCAAATCCCCAGAGAAAACCTCCCCTGCTCCGGACAGTTCCTGACACGGACAGAGGGGGCAGTAGACAGCACGAAAAAAAAATATTTTGACTTCACTGTTGAGTTCAATAGCAAATCTGCAGCGTGTCCACAATGTAAATGTTATAATTTTACAGGTTTCAAATCCACCGTGCAGGTCAATTATATGAATCCAGCCTATGGCTATACCTATGTTCTCCAGGACTCCCTAGCCCTGCATCCAATTTCTTCAGTCACCGGTAATCAAATGCTGGACGATCAGACTCTGGCATGCTCCAGTTGCGCTCATCTCTAATGGAAATCCATCTCTGTAATTATTGACTTTGCATGGTAGCTCAGAGAAAATGTGATGACTGATGCGGCTCTAAGCTCAGAGATGTTCTGCCGGCCTTTTATCATATCTGTGCTACAGCTGCAATTTTTTTTGGAGGTGGGGGGGGGGGGGGAGAGGGTATTACCCTGTAGCCCACAAACAGTGTGGGGAGATTACAACTGCGAAGTGTGCAGAATTGTGAATACAGCTCTGAGGTATGATGCAGACATACGCAAGATAAGTCATGTCATATATTTACAAAGTGACTCAATTTTTTATGTAGAATAATTTTTATAAAGAAGCTTTGATGTTAAAGGGGACCTGTCATCACTGTATTGCTGCCTGAACCCTGAGTCATTGGTTTGGTCCCTGGCGTTGTCTTCTGCCCTGCTCTCCTCGATAAGTTTATGTATGTATGTATGTGTGTGTGTGTGTATGTGTGTGTGTGTGTATATATATATATATATATATATATATATATATATATATATATATATATATATATATATATATATATATATATATTTATATAGTCTCACCGGCCACTTTATTAGGTACACCTGTCCAACTGCACGTTACCACTTAATTTCTAATCAGCCAATCACATGGCGGCAACTCAGTGCATTTAGGCATGTAGACATGGTCAAGACAATCTCCTGCAGTTCAAACCGAGCATCAGTATGGGGAAGAAAGGGGATTTGAGTGCCTTTGAACGTGGCATGGTTGTTGGTGCCAGAAGGGCTGGTCTGAGAAACTTCTTCAGAAACTTCTGACCTACTGGGATTTTCACGCACAACCATCTCTAGGGTTTACAGAGAATGGTCCGAAAAAGAAAAAACATCCAGTGAGCGGCAGTTCTGTGGGAGGAAATGCCTTGTTGATGCCAGAGGTCAGAGGAGAATGGGCAGACTGGTTCGAGCTGATAGAAAGGCAACAGTGACTCAAATAGCCAACCGTTACAACCAAGGTAGGCAGAAGAGCATCTCTGAACGCACAGTACGTCGAACTTTGAGGCAGATGGGCTACAGCAGCAGAAGACCACACCGGGTGCCACTCCTTTCAGCTAAGAACAGGAAACTGAGGCTACAATTTGCACAAGCTCATCGAAATTGGACAGTAGAAGATTGGAAAAACGTTGCCTGGTCTGATGAGTCTCGATTTCTGCTGCGACATTCGGATGGTAGGGTCAGAATTTGGCGTCAACAACATGAAAGCATGGATCCATCCTGCCTTGTATCAACGGTTCAGGCTGGTGGTGGTGGTCATGGTGTGGGGAATATTTTCTTAGCACTCTTTGGGCCCCTTGGTACCAATTGAGCATCGTTGCAACGCCACAGCCTACCTGAGTATTGTTGCTGACCATGTCCATCCCTTTATGACCACAATGTACCCAACATCTGATGGCTACTTTCAGCAGGATAATGCGCCATGTCATAAAGCTAGAATCATCTCAGACTGGTTTCTTGAACATGACAATGAGTTCACTGTACTCAAATGGCCTCCACAGTCACCAGATCTCAATCCAATAGAGCATCTTTGGGATGTGGTGGAAAGGGAGATTCGCATCATGGATGTGCAGCCGACAAATCTGCGGCAACTGTGTGATGCCATCATGTCAATATGGACCAAAATCTCTGAGGAAGCTTCCAGCACCTTGTTGTATCTATGCCACCAAGAATTGAGGCAGTTCTGAAGGCAAAAGGGGTCCAACCCGTTACTAGCATGGTGTACCTAATAAAGTGGCCGGTGAGTGTATAAAATGTATGTGTGTGTGTATGTGTATGTGTATATATAAAATTATATATATATATATATATATATATATATATATATATATATATATATATATATATATATATATATATATATATATATATATATATATATATAATTATACACACACACACACACACCCAGGCAGACATTTATCAAGACTGATAGGGCAGGGAAAAACCACCACAGACAGTCCTGATGACTCATGGATCAGGCAGAAGGAAAGTGATCACAAGTTCCCTTTAAGACTAATAAACTTTAACTTTTAAAAGAATTTTATTCCAAGTATCTACTACTCTTTCAGTACAGAGTAATATTTTCTCATATTGCTTCTAGTCTGGAGTAGAGATGAGGCAACCTCAAGCACTTCGGTGTTAGTCCGAGTCCGATTGTTTGGCATTTAAAGTGTCACTGTCTAATTTTTTTTAATTTTTTTTCCCAGGAATCAGTAGTACAGGTGATTTAAAAAAAACCTTTGGAATTGAGTTTATTAGCCTAAAAATGCATTTTTATCATGAAAAAGCAGTTTGAATCTCCCCCTCCCCCCCCTTTTTATTGTTTTCTATGGAGAGGGGAGGGGTGGAGGGAGATGAGACACCAAAACAAGACAACAAAGAGATAATTCAGCTACATCACCGGGCTATCTCCTCTGAAGTCAGCACTGACCTCTCTGACCTCTGCATACCGGCTTTCACACAGGTCCCGCTGTAAAATCCTTTGCTCTCTGCTGGCGACTAATCTTCCCCCCCCCCCCCCTTCCCCCTCTCCATAGGTTACACGGGGCTAGACTGATGTAAAAGAGTTGATTTCCTGATAATGAGCAGTGAATGAGAGAGAGGAGGGGGGTGGACTTGGGGGAAAGTCTTTTTCAATGCAGATAATGGCATATTTGCCTAATAAACCCAATTACAAAATTTCTTAAGATCGCCTGGGCTATTAATTTCTGCAAAAAATAAATAAAAAAATAAAACGACAGTGACCCTTTTAATACCAGTGGCTGAAGAAGTTGGATGCAGCCCTAGGGAGTCCAGGCAAGCTTGAATACGGCCTACCCAGCTGTATTCATGCTTTCTAGGCTGCCTTAGTGCTGCATCCAACTTCTTCAGCCACCGGTATTCAAATGTCAAACAGTTGGGACTCCTCCAAGTATGCTTGTGTTGCATGTATCTCAGTGTCTGAGTGTGATCACCGTATGGATCTGTATCTAGCTTTCATTGTTAACATTGGTGGCCATAAAGTGGTGATGCTGCAGCAGCAGAAAGGTTGTTTTTTTTTTTTTTTTTTTTTCCTGAATGAACATCACAATAAAATTTCTGAGATTCTTTCTTCTTCGGGGGCAGAAGCTATGAGCGAGACTTCTTGCTTTGTCTCCATATGTAGATCAGACATAAGCACAAGGCATCTGGTGACCACAGCGTGTAGTATGTGTGGGCTCCATGGCCTGTGGGGAGGATTAGGAGCTGAGATCTGTCATGCCTTGTCTATAGCCTGCAGCCAGCATTTCACAGAGTATATTCTCAGTCTTGGCAGGGACCGCGCTCTGCTGCCACGTTATAGAGTCAGGATCAGGGAGCAGATGGAGCAGAGCAGCTGTGGGGCGCAACGCTTTGTCCCCTAAGAAGATTCTGTTAAGGCAAGTTTTCTGATTTCTCCTTTCATGCACAGTTTACATTTACCATCAGTGGCAACTTTTTGGGGGATAAAAGGCGAAATCTAGCAGTGAAGCTGCCCTGCCATATGTTAGCTTTATATCAAAACATTGCACAGTGCACTCGCGCAGCTCAGGTTAGTCTGACAGTCAGGAAATTTTAATGTAGACATAATTACTTTTGTATTTTTTATTTAAAGCCAGTAAGACTATTGTTATCATAATATGTTTTCATTTTAGAAGGGCTGGAAGTGCACATCTATTCAGTAACATTTTATATCTATTCAATCATTAGGGTGGTTTGAAGAGCACCAGGAAAAAAAAATCTTGTTTTTTTTTTTTGTTTTTTTTTTAAATCAACATATAGCGCAGGAGTCAGTAGAGCAGAGTTTCCTAACCTGCAGATCTCCAGCTGTCGCAAAACTACAACTCCCATCATACCTTGCAACAGCTAGTGAGCCACAGGTTGGGGAAATAGAAAATGTATCTTTTTTTTTTTGTTATTTTCTAACTTGTGGTTTGTGTTTTTTATTTGTTTTACCCAGTTTTTGCTGTTTTTCTCCAGTAGACCTCCTAAGGTTTTTTTTTTGTGTCTAAAATAAAAGCATTTGCACTTAAAAAAAATGGTAACATCCTTCAATAGAAATGATTGAGTCACCTAATCAAAGGATTACATGACATTTCAGTAGGTCCTGTAGGAAGTGGTGTATTCTTTCCAGTCTCTCTTCTGCCACCTCTGTCCTCTGCCACAGGAAGGGTGGGTTCATACTGAGGAATTCTCATGGATAATGTCCGCAGAATTCCGCCGTCTGTCTGCACGCTTTTCCGCCGGCTCCATAGACACCATTCTATGGGAACTGACATGTCACTTCTTTCTGCGGATAGGGGAATATGCCGGCCCATAGAATGGTGTCTATGGAGCCGGCGGAAAGTCGTGCGGACAGACCGGCGGAATTCTGCAGACATTATCCGTGAGAATTTCTCAGTATGAACCCACCCGAACTGTCCAGAGCAGTAGTAAATTCCTGTAAAAAAAAACAAAACCTTTCCTGCTCTGGACAGTTCCTGACATGGACAGAGGTGGCAGCAGAGAGCACTGTGTCAGACTGAAAAGAATACACCTCTTTCTGTAGGACATACAGCAGCTGATAAGTACTGGAGGGCTTGAGATTTTTAATCTCAAATTTTTAAAGTCATTTACAAATCTGCATAACTTTCTGACAGCAGTTGATTTGAATAATTTTTCCCCCCGCTGGAGTACCCCTTTTAAGATCCTGACTGATCCCTAAAACAAGCAGGAGATAAGCATGTGACTGAGCTCTTTTCTCTCCGCTCTCTGTCTCTAGGAATCATTTAGACTTGAATTATGAATGTCTTGGTCTGGTAGTACAGAGTCAGGAGAGAACACATCTAGCAGGTACTGTCAGCGATGGGTCAAAGTTGAACAGTCAGTCCCGAACAATAAAAAACAGTATACAGCTGTGTTCACACTGAGTTTCTTCCTCTGGTAGTGGAGGATGTTCCTCTGGTATATGCTCTTTCAGGATGTCCATGTTGCACATCATATTGTCTGTGATCTGCTGTCAGTTTGGGTCACTAGACCTGTGGTTGCACTGGAACTTGCAGGTGTAATGCTTACCTATGTTATACTGGTGTAACCCAGACTAAGCTTTGCTGCTTGGCACGTCTTGGTTGCAGTCTAATGCTTTGTTTTTAAACAGGTTTTCCAGAAGATCCTCCTTAAAAGGATCTGGCTGATGGAGGAGAGTCAGGAGGGTCTGGCTGATAAGACCCCCAATATCTAGGCTGTTATCAGCAGTATATAGAAGCAATTCAAGAGGATAAGCAAACATGCTTTGTGCTAGCTAGAGCTGTCCTTAAAGGAGAAGTCCGGTGAAATTTTTATTAAAGTATTGTATTGCCCCCAGAAGTTATACAAATCACCAATATACACTTATTATGGGAATACTTGTAAAATGCTTTTTTCCCTGCACTTACTACTGCATCAAGGCTTCACTTCCTGGATAACATGGTGATGTCACTTCCTGGATAACATGGTGATGTCACTTCCTGGATAACATGGTGATGTCACGACTCGACTCCCAGAGCTGTGCGGGCTGTGGCTGCTGGAGAAAATGATGTCAGGGGGACACTGAGGGACACAGGACACTGGGGGACACTGAGCATTCCCCTGCCATCATCCTCTCCAGCAGCCACAGCCTGCACAGCTCTGGGAGTCGGGGTGTGACATCACCATGTCATCCAGGAAGTGACATCACCATGTCATCCAGGAAGTGACATCACCATGTTATCCAGGAAGTGAAGCCTTGATGCAGTAGTAAGTGCAGGGAAAAAAGCTCTTTATAAGCATTTCCCATAAGTGTATATTGGGGATTTGTATAACTTTTGGGGGCAATACAATACTTTAATAAAGATTTTTACTGGACTTCTCCTTTTTTAATGTTGTTTTTTTTTATACAGAGAGATACTCTATGCACCCTTCGGCCCTCCCACTACAGTTCCCATCATGCTTGCACAACGTTAGAGGTGACTGTGCCAAAGGGCAGCACTTGCCCAAAGTTATGAAAGTTAGCCATCAGCATCGTGAGTATCTTGCAGTCTGTATATGAGTGGAGGATGTGTTTTCTATGGACACCAGCTTCCTCCAGTAAACAATAGGCCAGGGAGGTGTAAATTGTTACTATGATCGTCTTTGATCGTCTTTTATTACTATGACACAGTGCTGTAAACTAGTTCCCTACATATTCTTTATACCATGTTTTATCACAGCACTTGGTTACTATGCTGCTATAAGCCTGTATGTAAGTTTATCGTGTAAACTTAGTTTTTTGCTACCTCCGCAGGGCATAAAGCTTAAATCCTGGGGCCACCCTCAAAGTGAAGGAGATCAGCCATGGGGTTAACGTTGGACTGAGCGGATCACCGGGGCAGATGAAACGTTTGCCTAAGCTATAACCGCCAAGATGCCATCTGGTAACTCGCAAGGGTCGGAGGACTGTAAGAACCTCTTGTCTCAGGATAAAATAAAGGGGAAATTACCATATCACCATGGACCTCTGTTTCCTCACCGGGCTGAGAAGATTGTTATTACCCGCAGTGACAGCGTTCCTGAAGAGAATGTTTTGCAGATCACCATCACAGAGACAACAGTCATTGAATCCGATCTGGGAGTGTGCAATTCCCGGGCGCTCATCTACCTCTCGCTATGGTTCTTCTTCAGCTTCTGTACACTATTCCTCAATAAATACATCCTCACATTACTGGAAGGGGAGCCGAGCATGCTGGGTAGGTCTGTCAGCTTCTTTACATTTGCCTTGGGCAGATTTGCTGTAAGATTTGCGTGTTGTTTTTCTTTTGTTACAGTCGATGGATATATTTTTTATTAGTCTTCTACTAAAAGTTCAAACTGGCTCTTGAAGTGGTCTAACTTGTTCCTAAAGCCAAGCTCACCCATGACCTACTGGCTGAAGATAAATAGGTGTGAATGGGGCTTAGTGCTTTTGTTTGTTAATATGCCGTTTATAGGGGGTTCTCCCACGAAGTAAATACATACATATACACATACGTCACCTGTATGCCAGTGAGATACAGATAAAAAAACTGCTTCATAATGTTTCTCTCTTATCTTCCGGCTACTTTATCTGCTAGGCAGTGTGTATAGACAATGGGCAGTGCCGCACTAACTGACGTGGCCTCTGTCCCTCAGCAGCCCCAGTCCCCTCCTGGTTTCCATTCCCCCCCCCCCCCCCCCCCCCCCCCCCCCCATTCTATTCTTTAATGGGTTATCCAGGGCAAACAAAACATGCTTTTTTTTTTTTTTTTTTTTTAATTAACATATGGTGCAGGAGTCAGTAGAGCAGAGTTTCCTAACCTGCAGACCTCCAGCTGTTGCAAAACTACAACTCCCATCATACCTTGCAACAGCTAGTGAGCCACAGATTGGGAAAATAAAAAATGTCACACCTATATATAGTGTCTTTTTTTTTTTTTCTAACTTTTAGTTTGTTTTGCTTCTGTTTTATTTAACCCCTTCCCTCAAAAGTCAGTAAATGTACTGACCTGCTTCAGATGTTCACTGTTTACACAAACAGTGACCGGGAGCTGCAACTAAACTTTCAGCTGATAGCTGAAGGGGGTCCAGCATCGCCAATTACCGGCATTGATGGATCAGTAACGGTAATTGGTGTTGTAAAAAACACATAGGATTACATTGGAATCTCTGGAAAGAAAATGCAAATTTTAACTTTTCAGTTTTGCAGTTATTCCTGTGAAATGCCCAAAGGGTTAATTAAGTGTAGGAATGTAAATTTAAATACTTGAAAGGGTGAAGATTTCAAAATGGGTTGAATTGTGGGGGTTTCTAGTATACAGGCCTCTAAAATATATACTCCAAAACTGAACTGGTGCCTAAAGAATTTCTGAGTTTGAAATTTTCACGAACATTTTGAAAATTGCTACTAAACATTTACGGCCTCTAACATCCTAAATAAGTAAAAGCATGTTCACCAAATGCTTTTAAAATAAAGTAGACATGTTATAGATTTTTTTTTACCCAGTTTTTGACCTCCTTTTGGTTTTTTTTTTTCTGTCTAAAAAAAGCATGTGCATTTAAAAAAAAAAAAAAAAAACATTTTTGTAACATTTCCCAATAGAAATCCTTGAATCACAGGAACTGTCCAGAGCAGTAGCAAATTCCTGGCAATTTTTTTTTTATCGTCACCTTCAAAGTGCCATCCCCTTTTAATTTTTTTTTTTAGTCGACATACCTATATGACTTGTTTTTTGCAGGATAAGTCGGACTTTCTGTTGGTGCCATCTATAGGTGCATTTGGCTTTTTGATTGCTTTTCTTCCTTTCTTTTTCTTTTTTTTTCAGAAGCAAATTAACAAAATACAGCAAGTCTGGTGTTCTTTTCATTTTTTTTTATAGTGTTCACTATATGAGATAAATAATAAGGTGTCATTGATTGAGTGATAGTTCAGGTCATTGTGGATGTGGTGATGCCAAATACGTGTGTGTGTTTTTTTTTTTTTTTTTTTTTTTTTTTTTGGTTTTTTTTTCTCTTTTTAATATAAAAATTATTTTGTGTGCAGAAATCTTGTATTTTTTGGGGGACGGGGGGATTAGGGATTTTTTTTGTTTTTATATTTAAAGGGGTAGTGCGTCACTCAGCAATTATTCACAAAATAACACACATTACAAAGTTATATAACTTTCTAATGTATGTTATGTCTGTGAATGGCCCCCTTCACCGTGTCCCACTATCCCCGCACGTGTACCCGGAAGTGTGGTGCATTATACATACCTGATCCGCGTTGCGCCCATCCGCCATCTTGTGCCAAGACGTCATCTTCTGGAGGCCGGCCGAACAGCTCCTGCCGTCCCTGATGCTGGCCCCCCTCTGCCGCGTCATGACTGTGCTCAGCCGTGATTGGCTGAGCACAGTTATGCTCAGCCAATCGCGGCTGAGCATCTGATGACGCTGCAGAGGGTGGCCGGCTGAACACCTCCGACTGTCCCTAGTGCCGGCCGCCCTCTGCAGCGTCATCGTCTGAAGAGGACGTCATCGTCTGAAGATCGGAGACGGGGGTCGACACTCGTCAGGTATGTATAATGCACCACACTTCCGGTACACGGGCGGGGGTTGTGGGACATGGGGAAGGGGGCCATTCACAGACATAACATACATTACAAAGTTGTATAACTTTGTAATGTGTGTTATTCTGTGAATAATTACTGAGCGCCGCACTACCCCTTTAAAGCTAATGTACCATAAGGTAAATACGCTTTTAGTATTACCCATGCATAGAATGGTACCGGCACGGGGAAGCCAGTG
Source organism: Dendropsophus ebraccatus (assembly GCF_027789765.1). NCBI lineage: Eukaryota > Metazoa > Chordata > Amphibia > Anura > Hylidae > Dendropsophus > Dendropsophus ebraccatus. The sequence continues at coordinate 24,242,249 of NC_091465.1, forward strand.
CTGCGGTCCTTTTTTTTTTTTTTTAAACCACAGCCCGATTCCCATGTTCTATCCACAGGTACCGGGCCCACATAGGTGCTGTAGGCCCCCGCCCTCCATGATGTCATCGCCATCTAAGCCCTATTCTCTCATTGGCCATTGAAATGGGCCAGCCTAGAGAGGGTGGGGCCTAGACCTCTAGGCAGGCCCATTCCAATGGTGATGAGCTGCAATAACCAAGCATGGCCACTACACAAGGTATGGCGCTGCCTACTTCCTGCCTTTAGATTTCTGTCTATGCGGGCTATGCAGCAAACAGCTGATTGGTGGGATGACCGGTTCTCTTTCAGGTGAAAAGGGCTGATCTGCAAGACCAAACACAGTCTAGGAAGAAGCGTGGCACTTCATCAATATAAATAACCTATTAGGTCTGCACAGAAGTTGTACACATGTGTCTCCATGATATAAGCTAGATAGCAAGCCTCGTATAGCCTGACCATACAGTCATCATTTTTTCAGTCATAGAAATATGATGATAAATGACAATTTTTGCAGCTATACTTAATTTTTTTATTTGGGCAATAAAACAAAATTATTATGAAAGCAGAAATAGGCTAAAAGTTTATAGTGTCCATTCAGCGTCATGAATGATTCATTAAATGCTGATGCTTCGTTTTATTGTGATTGTAAATTCTGGGATCCTTGAAATCCTTGATCCTCGTTGTTTGCATCACGTCTCTGCCTTCCCCTTTTTTATGAGAATCGGGGCCTGGAGTAGAGTTAATGGTAATTTAATAAGCACTTGTGATACATGACCCATCTCTGGAGTATAGGATCATCCACTGACTGGTGAATACAGGGTTAATGATAGTCCACACACAATAAACCATTTAACAATGAATCCGTTTAAGAGGAGACCTACCCGAAGAAATGATTAAGCCTTTTTAGTGTATGTTAAATAATAGGAACCAAGTAGAAGTGTCAGGCCAAAGCGTGAGATCCTGGTCAGGGTATATTGGGGGACATTTATGGCATATTCACAAGACGACTATTGTCTGAGAGATGCAGGCTCCACCTTTGGGACCCGCTCCTGTGAGATTAATGCCCTCTGGATTGTTTGCAGCCGCTGGTGGTAATTGGAAACGCTGCTTACGGCTTTCCAGTCTCCTTCATGGTATAGGAGTTTGATATATCCATGTAATGTATACATAGTAGTGTATAGCAGGAAGGAAGAATCCAGAGGCATGATTACTTATTGTAATACACTGATAGCCTGAGTCTGTCGAGAACGGCTGCAAGCTCATATAGAAAGCTCCGATGTACAGTAGTTCGGATAGCTTCTTTTATAGCATGATGCAGTTTCTTGTTAGCTCGCTTTAAACAATTCTCTTAAAGGGGTGCTCTGGCAGAATAAAAAATCTTTTAAACCAGTGTCAGAAATTTATACAGATTTGTAAATTACTGCTATTTGATAATATCAAGTCTTCCAGTACTTATCAGCTGGTGGATACCCTGCAGGAAGTGCAATCTGACACAGTGCTCTCTGCCTCTGTCCATGTCAGGAACTGTCCAGAGCAGAAGAGGTTTTCTATGGGGATTGGCTACTGCTCTGGACAGTTCCTGACATGGACAGAGGTGGCAGCAGAGAGCACTGTGTCAGACTGAAAAGAATACACCACTTCCTGCAGGACATACAGCAGATGATGAGTTCTGGGAGACTTGAGATTTTCAAGCAGAGGTAAATTACAAATGAGGCAAGTGTGGAGAGTGGAGGGCCTGTTGCCATCTTTGGGTATGGAGGCTGTAAATAACTGGATGGTTCATCATTTTTTTTTGTTTCTTCCACAGGTGCTGTCCAAATGTTGACCACAACTTTCATTGGCTGCATCAAGATGTTCATCCCCTGCTGCCTGTATCAGCACAAAACCCGCCTCAGCTACCCCTCAAACTTCCTCATGATAATGCTGTTTGTAGGGATTATGAGGTATTTATTGCATAGGTTCTGTCTTCTGTTATTTTTTGAATATATTGTAAATTTGGTTCGCTTAAAGGAGAAGTCCGTCAAAATTTTTATTAAAATATTGTATTGCCGCCCCAAAAGTTTTACAAATACCCAATATAAAAAACAAAGTAATTGTACCTGTTCCGCGCATGTGATATATAAAATGTGGAATAGACTGTTGAAAAAGCCCTACACTATGGCTGTATAACCAGTACTAACCTCCAGATACACATTCTATCCAGGTTGAGGTTTGTCAGGTAATCCACTGCATGTATCCCCTCTGGGATAGTGTGAAAAGAAGTTAGCAATCCTCACTCCAGGTAGTGGTGTGGTGATTGTTGAAGAGAGTTGCAGTCTGTTTGCTCCAATTGAAATATCCTCTTCACAAGGGACGCGCTCCGGCTGGTAATGCGTGCAACACTTGCAATGTAAAAATCTTATGCTGGGTAGTGTGACGTTACAAACTACTGAAGCTGATGGGAGACAAAACACCTCGACATGTTTCCGCCCTCCTTTCTCAAGAGTATCAATATATCCCCAATATACACTTATTACGGGAAATGCTTATAAAGGGCTTTTTTTTTCCCTGCACTTACTGCTGCATCAAGGCTTCACTTCCTGGATAACATGGTGATGTCACGACCCGACTCTCAGCTGTGCGGGCTGTAGCTGCTGGAGAGGATGATGGCAGAGGGATGCTTAGTGTCCCTCCAGTGCCCTGTTTCCCTCAGTGTCCCCCTGCCATCATCCTCTCCAGCAGCCACAGCCCGCACACCTCTGGGAGTCGGGTCGTGACATCACCATGTTATCCAGGAAGTGAAGCCTTGATGCTGTAGTAAGTGCAGGGAAAAAAGCTCTTTCTAAGCATTTCCCGTAATAAGTGTGTATTGGGGATTTGTATAACTTTTGAGGGGAAATACAAAACTTTAATAAAAATGTTCGCCGGACTTCTCCTCCTTTTTAATATTTGTGCCTTTACCCCAGATTACCCCCTGACATTACATTAGCTTCAATTTCCCTTAACATTCTAGGATGTGCATTCATGGAACCACTATGAGCTGCTTGCATGAAACCTTTAGTACATATCCTCCAATTCAGAAAGTGGGGGGTCCCCTGACTTGTTGATGCCACCATCGGTTTTACTGGAGAGGTAGTTGCACTTGTAGGGGGTGCATCCATTTGTGCAGAAACAAAAAGATTAGCAACTACTTGCTCACCTTTTTCCCCTCATCTCAAGTAGTAATCAGTAAAGAGCTGTGTGCAAGGATAGTCAGCTGATCCTTCTTCTTCCCATCCACCTCCACCCGCCAGGCAACTAAGGAAAATCCTTGTGATACATGCTTTCTAATCCTGGACAACCCCTTTTAAAAGCACAGCTACTTTCTTGAAAACCCTTGTCCTCATGTTGTGTATGGTATCACAATTCAGCTCTATTCACGCCAATAGAACTGAGCTGCAAACTCGTACCTAAACTGAAGACTAGTGCTGGTGTTACTGGAAGAAAGCAGCCATGTTTTAAATAAATTCTAAAGCCATGCCATGTTCTTGCAATAACTAGCTGTACAAATGTTCATGCTGTCGTGGCTTTAAATTCCTGTGTGACATAAAGCCTGTTAAATGTGACTGTAAAATTGTATACCGTAATTATTCACTTTGTTGGCTAGTAAAAGGGCGTCTGAACAATTGTATAGCAGGTCATAATGGTGTGCCTCTCAGATAAAGGTGATAAACTACTGTGACATTAAAGGGGTATAAAAAGATAAAATAACTTGTCCCCTATCCAGCATAGCCGACAATTTATTTTATCTTAGAATATCCCTTTTTAAGGCTATGTTCACACAAAGTAATAGACCGGCCGTTCCGTGACCCGGCCGGGTCATGGAGCGGCCGGTCTCTGCACGGATCATCCCGGCCGGTACTTAAGTACCGGCCGGATGATCTTTCAGGCCGTGGAGCTCTGATGCGGGCGCATCAGCGCGCGCCCACATCAGAGCTTTCCATAGCCCACAGTGAAGCGAGCTGCCGGAGCCGCTCGCTTCACTGTGTGAACTGACAGGTCTTTCTGCGGCCGGAATTCAGTGAATTCCGGCCGCAGAAAACTGACATGTCAGTTATTTGCAGCTGCGTATGGGATCTCGGCCGGAGCGCATACGATGTGTGTACGCTCCGGCTGGGATCCCATTGAAAGTAAGGCATTGTTCCACCGCGGTAAACGTACGGCCGTTGTTGCCATCGGCAACAACTGCCGTAGTTTTACGTAGTGTGTACTTAGCCTAAAGCTGTGAAAAAGAAGTGCAGGGCACAGACTAGAAATCCGGCCATGCATGTTACATAGCTGCCCCATTATCTGGGTGGCGATACACCAACTAGAGTCCCATAGCAAGGATACATATAAGCCTTATATACGTATACATATAAGGATACATATAAGCCTTATATACATATACGTATAAGCCTTCAAGTTTAAGGTATGATGACCCCTAGAGTGAAAAAAAAAACACTGGGTGACCTCTAGTGTAACAGTGTAAAGTAAGGTCTGAGATGGCATAGTACTACTTTCTTTGGTTAAAGGTGCTAAATTGTTTCCCAGTACTTATCAGCTGCTGTATGTCCTGCAGTAAATGCTGTATTCTTTCCAGTCTGACACTGTGCTCTCTGCTGCCACTTCTGTCCATGTCAGGAACTGTCCAGAATAGTAGCAAACCCTCTCCTGCTCTGGAAAGTTCCTGACATAGACAGAGGTGGCAGCAGAGAGCACTGTGTCAGACTGGAAAGAATACCCCCCTTTCTGCAGGACATACAGCAGCTAGAAGATTTGAGTTTTGAGTACCACTTTAAGGGTGGAAAGGCTTGATAAAGTGGTAGTGGTCCTGAAACATGAGATGCAGGCATCAGTGGAAGTACTAAGCTTTTGGCAGTCCCCATATTGGTGACATAAATACGCTGTTTGACATCTACCTTTAAGTTTCCACATTGGAATAATAAATGACTGAAAATTATTGTATTGAGGTTTGCCTTGTGTGTCAGGGAGGCGGCACACAAATATTGAAAGTTCTGCTTGTACCGTGTTTGGACTTTAAAGGGGTCAATGATCCCTGACAAGGAGGTGCAACGTAGAGATCCCAAGTGTCATTTATGATTCCATTGCATTGGGTTGAAGGTCACCCACAAAGACCTAGAACTGACCCTGGTAGCAGGGTCTATTGAACAGGTGTCAAACTCGTGGCCCTTCAGCTGTTGCTAAACTATAATTCCCTTTATGCCTGGACAGCTGAAGCATGAAGGGAATTGTAGTTTTGCAACAGCTGGAGGGTTGCAGGTTGGGGATCCCTGGCCCAATGAATGCCCTCTACCAGCCAAACTGAGGTTTCTGGAATCAGACCTGCAGTACTCGGCCAATTAAGGTAGCTTAAGGGTGCGTTCACACGTAACTGTTCCACATCGGATTTCTCGCTGCCGCGGGATGAACATCAGCAGCCCCATTAACCCCAGCCGCCGGAGCATTTACTTCACCTGGTCCCCACTCTAGCTTGCTCGGCCAATCAGGAGCCCCGAAGCAAGCTGGAGCTGGGAGAAGGTAATGTATAAGCTCCGACGGCGGGGGGGTTAACTGGGCGGGCTGCGGACATACTCACATCGGGATGTGCATCCTGCTGCGAGTTTGTCTGCCCATGAGTGTACAGGGAAGAGATCCACAGCGGATCTCACTGCGAATTCGCAGCGAGAAATCTGCTGTGGACCAGTTATGTGTGAACGCATCCTTAAGGTAAATTCTGGAATATAATGTGAAACTGATCAAATACAGATGGAATTACTTCCCAGTCATTGACATTGTATGCTCGTGCCTATGTTTGGTGGAACGGTGGTGATGTTGCTAGTCTTTCATTCTGTGATCTGTGAAGTGTCGCTGTCGTGTTGTGTGTTTTTTTTTTTTTTTTTTTTTTTTTTTCTCTGCAGAAATCAATAGTCCAGGCGATTTAAAAAAAAAAGTTTAGTAGGCAAATATGCAATTATCTGCATTCAAAAAGTCTTTACCCAGGGAGAGAGATTAGTCGCCAGCAGAGAACAAAGGATTACACAGGGGGACCTGTGTGAAAGCCATTTTCAGAGGTCAGAGAGGTCAGTGCTGCCTCAAAGGTTAGAGCCCGGTGATGTAGCTGTAAATTAACTCTTTGTTGTCCTGTTTTGGTGCCTCATCTCCCTGCACCCCTCCCCTCTCCATAGATAACAATGAAGACGGGGGGAGAGCTTCAAACTGCTTTTTCATGATAAAAAATGCATTTTTCGGCTAATAAACCCAATTTCAAAGTTTCTAAAAATCACCTGTACTATTGATTTCTGCAAAAAATTTTTAAAACAGGTACACTTTAAATAAAGAATAAAAAAAGTAATAAAGATAGAATTGCTGACAAAAATCCCATAGTCTGCAAGTCTCCATGGATCTTCAGAGAAAGGATTGTTCTCAGTAATAACATTATATTCTGGAAGTTATTCCCCTAATGCAATTAGTTCCATAGTGAAGCTGCACTATATAACGCAAAGGTTACATGACAAACAACATCCTGTGGATGACGCGGACATGCGAAATGATGTGTCTATAGACTAGTCATAAAGCGGGACAGTATTTTGTAAGAAGGAAGACTTGATAACTGCATTTCCATCTTTCTTGCAATGAAATCTAGTTTGCTGAACATCATGTTGCTTTCTTTATTTCAGGTTCTCCACTGTGGTGCTGGGGCTGGTCAGCTTGAAGAATGTAGCTGTCTCCTTCGCAGAAACTGTTAAAAGCTCTGCACCTATTTTCACAGTCATAATGTCCAGACTGATATTAGGGGAGTACACTGGTGAGTACTGACTTTACCTTCAGACCCATTATATCATTGGATTGGGAACCTTCGGCCCTCCAGCTGTTGCAAAACTACAATTCCCATCATGCCTGGACAGCCAAAGCTGTCGCTTTGGCTGTCCAGGCATGATGGGAAATGTAGTTTTGCAACAGCTTGAGGGCTGAAGGTTCCCCCTTCCTTGCTTTATATGCTTCATTGCACTGTCCTGGCCCTTGATGCCATTTTGCATTATGGTAATGTTTTGATGTGGTGTCAGGCATAGACCTATCTTTGCCAAAAGACCCAAACTACATCCTTATTAGGCTGGGTTCACACTTTGTTTGCGTAGTACCTCACTAGTATCCATCAGCATCCTTTTAAAAAAAAAAAAAAAAAAAAAAAAAAAGGGATGTTGATGGTTACTGTAAGGCTAGGTTCACACTGCGTTTTCAGCATCCGTTTTTAACAGATCCGCTTTTTTTTGCAAAAAACATGCATTTGTGTGCATCCGTTTTTGATCCGTTTTTCCATTGACTTCCATTATAAAAAAAAAAAAAAAAAAAAAAACTGATCAAAACGGATGCGTTTTTTTTGACGCACAATAAAGTACTGTTGACACTACTTTTTTGACTGTTAAAGAGAACGGATCCATTAAACGGATGCTGAAAACGTAGTGTGAACCTAGCCTTACATACCAGGCCGAACTCTGTTGCCCAGTGACTAGAACACCAGAGTCACTTGGCAACTCTCTTCAAGCCATGGGCTCACAGTAGATACCTGTGACTGATGGCATAAATATGGTGGTGTGAGCCCGGCCTCAGTTACAGCAGTCCTGCAGGGATTGGATCCTCATCAGAATATAAATATGAATATGAATATTCCTTATGAATATGTTATAAGATTCTACAGATCATGTTGTTCTGACATCTGGTGATTACTGATGAAATTGCTCTCTCGCAGGAATGATGGTGAATCTGTCCCTCCTCCCTGTCATGGCGGGGCTCGCCCTCTGTACTGCAACAGAAATCAGTTTTAATGTGCTGGGCTTCTCGGCAGCCTTGTCCACCAATATCATGGACTGGTAAGATATCATGGTCCTCTGTCCTCACTAGTTAGATTTTGGTGTTCAGGCACCCTTCCCATAAAAGCCTCCAGAATGACTGGCCTGACGCACAAGCTATCTGGACAGGATGAGACTTGCAGCTATAACACGGATGTAGAAATACGTCAATATTACATCCATATCGGTGTGAACGTAACATACAATGATGGCCTATGGAAAAATACTTTGTCCCATGGATTATTGGTACAAATGCTGATAATAATGGCCATCTCCTATGTAACAAATATAGCGAATTAAAAACAAACAAAGGGAAAATGCCTACATTTTTTCATACATTGCCTGCAACATTCATTTCAAGTGCTTTAGATACAACATAACCTGGCAGAATTGTTTATGGTGGCAGAATGGTTTTACAGGATTGGTTGTTCCCTGTTTATTTTCAGGTATGTTATTCATATGCTGTATTTGTCATTTCAGCTTGCAGAACGTCTTCTCAAAGAAACTCCTCAGCGGAGATAAATACAAATTTTCGTAAGTATATCGTCCCCTTTAATGCTGATAGCTGACCAGTGACACTAGCAGATGATAGAATAACATTAGAAACTGGGAGAGTAGTGGGAGGCAAGTGAATATCGCTGCTTACGAGCGTTTTCCACCATTTTACCAGTAAAAGTGTTTTTCCAATTTAAACCTGTTCCCTATCCACAGGATAGGGGACAAGTATGAGATTGTGGGGGTTACGACCTTCCCCGTGGAGCTCCTTTTGTTATATATGGAGCCATTGAAGAGAGCCAAATCCAACACACAGCTCCTTAGAGAATGAACCCGTGGCTCCATTGATAACAGAGGAACCAGGCATGCCAATCCAGAGATCCTGGAAGGGCACAGAGGTCAGACCCCTGCAATCTCATACTTGTCCCCTATCTTGTGGATAGGGGACAAGCAAGGTTAAATTGGAAAACACTGTCCCCCCATTTTTGCATTCTGACATCTCTACACAGGTGTAATCTGTAAATTTAGCAGTTTTCATACCTTATTTTACATCATACATCATGGTGCTTGTTCAAGTAAAAAAGTGATCTTTTATCAACTGCAGATTGTGCTGAATGGACGGGGCTTCACGGCAACAGTGCCACTTAGCCCCGTTCATTGTGCCACCATTGGCCCCGCCCCTCTGTGACGTCATCGGTACATAGGCCCTGTCCCCTCACCAACCATTGGAACAGGCTGGCCTAAAGGTCTAGGCCTCACCACCTTGGGGGCGGGGCCTATGGGCTGATAATGCCGCAGAGCGGCGGGGCCAAAGCTGGCGCTGTGGATGGGTCTAAGTGGCGCTGTTGCTGTGAAGCCCCGCCCACTTAGCACAATTTGCAGTTGATAAAAGATTACTTTTTACTTGAACAAGCATCATGACGTATGATATAAAATAAGGTAGGAAAACTGCTAAATTTACCCTTTACACCTGTGTAGAGATGTCAGAATGCAAAAAGGGGGGGACAGTGTCACTTTAAGTATTGTTCTTTTCTATTGTACCCTGCTTTTTGCTTCTCTAGCAGAAAGTTCCTGCTTGGATTGTTTATGAATAAATGCGAAGTATTGTGGCAGAACCCATGGGAACCCAGACCGGCAGTTCTATACATAGCTACCTCATTATGCAGGCAAATAGATGATCTGCTCCAACTTGTCAGGATAGATATAGTAGTCACCTTGTTTTATATGGGACAACCCTATGCCATAGAGGTGAGAGAAGATGATTCAAATACACTTCAACACTGGCATATAAATTATGGAGGTGTTTTTTGTTTTTGTTTTTTCTCGTGGACACCATGAGTACACTATCCTTCAGTTAAGTCAATTCACACAGTGTTAGAGCAGTGTCTAATAGGCTTTGTTTAAAGTGTCACTGTCTTATTTTTAAATTTTTCCCAGAAATCAATAGTCCAGGCGATTTTAAGAAACTTTGTAATTGGGTTTATTAGGCAAATATGCCATTATCTGCATTTCCCCAGGTCCCCCCCCCCCCCCTTCCTCTCTCTCATCCACTGCTCATTATCAGGAAATCTCGACTTTTACATCAGTCCCTGTGTTCTATGGAGAGGGGAGGGGGGAGGAGGGAGATTAGTCAGCAGCAGAGAACAAAGGATTACACAGTGGGAGCTGTATGAAAGCCGTAATCAGAGGTCAGTGCTGACTTTCAGAGGAGATAGCCTGGTGATGTAGCTGTAAATTAACTCTTTGTTGTCCTGTTTTGGTGCCTCATCTCCCTCCACCCCTCCTCTCTCCATAGAAAACCATGAAGACAGAGGGGAGAGCTTCAAACTGCTTTCTCATGATTAAAAATGCATTTTTCGGCTAATAAACCCGAATACAAAGTTTCTTAAA